>NC_137469.1:57043923-57374573 GCF_964235325.1 Thermobia domestica
TTCCGGTTTTCTTCAAAACTGGTTATCAGTTTTATCCACACCGGTTCGGTTTTCCACCGGATCCGGTTTCGGTTTTATTCAAAGCAGGTTTCGGTTTTTCCAAAATTTATTCTATTTCTGACCAGAATAGTGTTTCGTTGTTCTCCGGAAGCCGATTCCGTTTCCGCAGAAATAGTTTTATGTGTTTTTTAAGTTTTCTCTGAAACCAGTTTCGGTGAAAACCAAACCGGTTTTGGAGAAAACCGAAACCGGTTTCGGTGAAAACTTAAAAAACACATAAAACTATTTCTGCGCAAAATGTCGGTTTTCGGTTTTCTAGAAACCGGTTTCCGGTTTTTATAAAAACCGGTTTTCCCCATCCCTATTCAAAACGCCCTGGCTTAAACACTATAGGACCTATCGAAGCGGTTTAAGAAATTACAGGAACTAGTATGCGCTTTGTCTAAATATCCATGTTTCAGAATTCACCGGTACAAGC
This sequence comes from Thermobia domestica, assembly GCF_964235325.1. NCBI lineage: Eukaryota > Metazoa > Arthropoda > Insecta > Zygentoma > Lepismatidae > Thermobia > Thermobia domestica. Next base: position 57,044,402 of record NC_137469.1, read on the forward strand.
GAAACGAACGCACCATTAGTACTTAAAGGATTATTCCTATACCTCAACTTCCTTTTTATAGTTCGTTTCGTCGATAACGGAACATGGTAAAACATAGATATTTAGATAGAGTGCATACTGGTTCTTGTGTAATAGGGTGGGCTGAATTTCAGCTTTTTTGACTAAAAATTCTGAAAAAAATCTGGCACACCTTGCCTACTAAAAGTCACCCTTTAACGCTTCGCAGAATTGATTTAAAAAAAAAAAGAAAGAAAGTTTAAATTCGGCCCATCCTACTGTGTAATTCCTTAAACCGCTTGGGACAGATCCTATAGTTTCTAAGGTAGTGCGTTTCGAAACGTGATTTTTCGAATTTTCGGCGATTCATAACTCTGAAAGGGAACGTTTTCGGCCCATGTTTATTAGAACTTTTTACTTTCATTTCATATAAGGAATCATCTCCCGAAGTTTTTCGATGGAATTATCTTCCACCCGAGGTGAACACCACAAGTACGTTCCGTTTTGCTCTCAAATCCACTTTTTTTTTTTTTTTTTTTTTTTGTCACTTCAGGAAAGGAATTGTGCCGTCGGAAACCTCCGTCCTTCATCTCTAAGCAGCACAGGTTTTGTTTACTAACCGTATGGCTATTTGAGAATGCGTTACCCCCCGCAGGGAACGCGGTCAAAGTGGCTACTCGGTAATTTTACTTTTGCCAGAGTTATAAATCATACTATGAACCAGTCAGGGTTTCCGGGTCTTTTTGCCAGGTCCAGGTCTATACTAGCAGAGTTCCAATACTTTACACAAAGCATCTTCCAAGCAGCTGTTTCTTTCTAAAATCCCCTTGCCTGGCAACACGTCTTTCCTTTTTGTCCTTCCTTTAGACATCTTTTAAACAGCAGGCGGTGTATTGTTCCGAAACGCACCAAACGGAGCTGACGTTTTCTCCGCGTTTTTATTGCTTTCGCGTTTGTGGTTAGCCATCTACATTTAAATACACGGTCAGCGAATTCCAAGCGTACGCATGAGCAATAAATACGCTTTGCAAACGCTACCAAATAGCCAGGTACTAAATGGCAGCAGTTGAGTCACAGTACCTGAACGAGTAACTGCTTACTATTTAAAAAAGCGTTTCGAATGCGTTACTCCCCGCAGCGAACGCGACCAAGGTGGCTACTCGGTACTTCTTCTTCCGTCATATCTATAAATCCTACTGTGAGCCAGAGTTTGCAGGTCTTTTTTTTTTGCCAGGTCCAGGTCCATAAGAGCAGTGTTCCAATACTCTGCACAAAACATCTTCCAAACAGCTGTTTCTTGCCTGTTAACAAGCCTTTCCTTAAAGGAAGGAAAAAGGAAAAACGTCTTGCCGCACAAGGGGATTTTAGCAAAAAACAGCTGCTTGGAAGATGCTTTGTGCAGAGTATTGGGATTCTGCTATTATAGACCTGGACCCGGCAAAAAGATTTGGAAAACCTGATTGGCTCACAGTATGATTTAGAAATTTGGCGCTCCGCGTTTTTCTTTATTGCTTTTGCGTTTGCAGCGCATTATGATTAGCCATCCACATTTAAATACATGGTCAGCGTATTCCAAGCGTACGCATGAGCAATAAAAACGCTTTGCGAACGCTTGGAATAGCCGCCCTGCCAGTTTTTGATACTGTCCGGGGATATGGAATTTTCGGTTGAAGAGCAACAAATAGAATTGTGAAATTCCTCACCGTAGCTGGATATTGCGCAGCCGATATTCATCGCCAATTGGAAGGTGTGTGTGGTGATAGTAATCTTGCAGAAAACACTGTTAGGAAGTGGGTGAGTGAGTTCAAAGTAGAACGAACGAATGGAAAAGATGAGAGGTCTGGATGTCCAAAAACAGTATCAATTGACGCTAACATTGCCCGAGTTTAAAATTTTCTCCATCTAAAATAGGCATGTCGCACTGCAGGAGATTTGTGACATACTGGGGCTAATATTGACAACAGCAGAACGAATAATTACAAACGCACTGAGCCTAAGAAAAGTTTCTTCTTGCTGGGTTCCACGAATGTTTAATTACGATCGAAAGCATGCAAGGATTCGATCAAGCGTTGCAAATTTTAGCACGCTTCAGAAGAGAGAGAGATGCAATTTTTCGGAAAGTGTTGTGACAATGGATGAACCACAGGTTCCATTATTCAAGACAGAAACAGAAATACAGTCGATGCAATGAAAACACATATGTTCATCATCCCCCCTCTCCCAAAAATAATCGTCAGGTGGCATCCAATGAGAAGATGCTGTACGTTATCTTCTGGGATTCTCAGAGAATGACTCTGTCCCATCCTGTTTCCAAAAAAGTCATACGATTCCGGACGAATATTTTCTTAAACTTTTGGATACAGAAGTTTTGCCAAAATTGACTGACAAAGGACCACAAATGGCGAATGGCAATTACATTCTTCACGTGTATAGTGCACCGTCACAATGTGCTAATGTGGCCTCGTTCTTGACTGATCACGGTATTGAACTGCTACACCCACTATCCTCACCAGATTTAACCCCGAGTGACTTCTGGTTGCTCCCAAACTTCAAGGATTAACTTCGTAGACGCCATTCTGCTAGTAGATCATCCCTGGGGAAGTACTCTTTTCCAGTATCTGAAACATAGTCCCAAAGATGACTATGGCACATGCTACACAAAATGGAGCGATGGCAATTGAGTATCAATAACGAGGGAGAGTTTGTACAGAAATAGACACAGGTTAGTTCCCTGTATTTCCCTGTTCTTGGAAATTAAAACGACACGGCTCGTACTTTTGGTGTGCACCTCGCGTATACCAGAGTGTTTCAAATAACACCGACAACGTTTGGGAGGTGATTCCTGACACCAAGATAAGACGAAAAGTATAGACCAACCTGGGTGCACAAATGCTTCCTTTCGGAGTTATAGGCTGCAGAAAACATGAAAAAATTAACTTTGAAAGTCCATAGTTCCAATACAATGGGATCTACGTAGTCAGGTCAAGACTTTACTTAGGAACTAGTGTGTGCCCTATCCAAATATCCATATTTCAGAATCCTACGGTACTTCCGCAACAATCTTTATAGAGGTAGTTGGTGAATACTTCAAATTATATGCCCGTAGCCAAATTACTGTGTGAGTACCTTAGGATTCTGAAACATATATTTTTGAATAACTTCCCTAAGCCACCGTGCCCCCTCTAGATAGTTTAATATACAATCCATATACAGTAATATAATTGACTCCACATCTCTGTTTCTTCTTTTTTTAAAAAAAAAAAAAATCACAAGCATGTGCCAAAACAAATGCAAAGAAAGTACTTTGCACGGTAAGAGGACAATTAAAATGAACAACAGAAAAAAGAGAGAAAAACAAACGAAAGAACTATTTGAAGAATTGTTAAAGGAAGCGTTAAGCTGTAAAATCGGAGGTGTTTTTCATCTTTTTTCTTTTCTTTCTTTCTGAAAAAAAGTTAAAGCATCATTACAAAGAGAGAAAACGGTTTGACACTTTTATTCCTCTTGATTGATTTTTCCGCTATTTTTTATCCTCTTTTATTTCAGCCTGATTATCTCGGATTGAGTCTGTGTCTCCTTTCGCTATCTTCTAATTGTTTAAGAAAAAGAGATACCTAGTTTTTTTTCTTAACAACGCCTCATTGAATTTAAGACTCATAAAAAGTGTATCTTATTACTTTACTTTCTTTTCTTTTCTTTTTTTTTCTTTTCGCGTTTTCCCTTCTTTGCAAATTCCCTTGTAAATCTACTACTAATGACTTCTTCTACTTTTTCTTTTTTTTTTGAAAAAAAGAGAAAATTTTTTATTCTTCTTTAATCTCAATTTCCTATTTATTTTCCCGAGTTCTTTTGTTTTCCTTAAAATGTATTGCTTTTAAGTGATTATTAGCGTTCTCTTCTTTTATTATGCTTTCTTCATTACAGAATCGAAGAGACGTAATAGAAATAGAGAACTTTCCTACTGGTCTAGTGCAGCAGTGGTTCTGAACAGGTATGTCGCGACATATTGGTGTGTCACGCACTCCCATAAGGCATATCGCAGGATTTTGAAATTTAAAAATCAGCACAGATTAATTAATTAGTTAAAATCACTTTGAGATAGACTATACGAGCGACAGCAACAATGCTTAGTAATACATAACAGTTACTACTTTAGAGAAATTTATAGTCTTACACTACTATAATTTGTGTTATTATTAATAAGAAAACAACTAAGAGTGTCGCACCTCATACGCGTTCAGTAAAGTGTGTCGCCAGGCAGAAAGAGGTTGAGAACCACAGGTGTAGTGGCTGGTAGTGGTTAGCACTTTTGGTACTCATAATCCCGCATTCAATTAACGATGGGTCAGTATTGAACGCATTACTATGGTTCGGATTCCACCTTACACTATAAATTCACGTCTCGTATAGTGTTGGTACTTGAGAGGAACGGTAAACTTGAACAACTTCAACTTAGTGATAGAAAAAACAACAAAGGTAATACATATCCTTCCCTGCTTCGTTTTAGCCACTAGTTCACCTATGTAGCTGAAAAAATGATTGTGTGATAATTTCTATCTGTCGATCTATAGAAATACGAACATTGAAATATCGGTATTTAAAAAATAAAACAACATATTAATACACCGAAATATTAAGATTTGTTTATAACAAGTATGGTCGCTTAGTGATAAAATACTCATCTCTGGAGTAAGTGTTGACCACGAAAGGAGACGAGACGAGACGAGAAATAGTAACAAAATGGTAAACAGTTAATTGAATTTATGAACGTAAAGTTGTAAAATAATAATAATAATAATAATAATAATAATAATAATAATAATAATAATAATAATAATAATAATAATAATAATGTAAAATTTATCACACATTTGTTACGCAGCGCTTTCAGCTGTGCATACCACAACTTTAAACCACATTTATTCTTAGAGTATATTAACTGAAGACTTGCGTATGTTTAAACGCTAATAAATGCTCTCCATGTCTGTACACTCACTTTACTAATTTATAGTTTTTAAACTATGTATCAAGTAATACTAAATCTCTAATTGAGATCTAACATTTGGATGAACTAGTGTTACCACGATACTCGAGAAATGTCTTGTATCTTTCGAATTTGAAAATGTACTTTTCGTCTGGTTTTTCGAGACGAGACGATAAATTTCTCGTCCCGTAAGTAACACTGGCACGAGAAATCCTGGTTTGACCTCAGACCATGTGAATTTATTCCGAACAATTCGTTCTAAACGTTTCCTTTCATTGACTTGTACTATAGCAGGGCCAACAAGAGATGGTCTTTGAAGTTTCTTACTATATGCGGAGGGAAAATGCAGCCTCTACTTTGATGCCAGTGTTACCAACCACGGTCACTCTGTCTTACACTATTAATTAAATTGCCATTATAAATGCACCGAATAAAGCCTTGACACGTAAGTAGTAGTAACGTCGCTGCGAGCTATCAGAGACCTTCTCTTGCTGGCCCTGCTGTTTAATTTTTTTTTACCAACTTTGTATTAGTATTTCCTTTGAATTATCGTAGGGCTTCTTAAAACACTGAATTACATGTTAAAAACTATTGTCTGTCTCTACTTTCATAGTTCAGTATCCACTCCTTTAATGAAAGAAAAGCAACAAATTCCTTGAACGCCTTGCTTGTATGCAACCACACATGCTCTAGTATAATGTGGGTTGCGGTACATTTTAGGAACAAAATCTAATTTCACTAAAGCCGACGATAGCCACCTTCTCATTACTTCGCCGATCAGTATATAGATAACGTACAGTCTTGTCAGCCCCTCTTCCCCCCCCCAAAAAAATGAGCATCTATTTCAGGAGCAATGTTTCAGGAAGCCATATTCTGAGAACCATGCGTAGGAAATTCTAATAATTTGGCTCCAATTAATAAAAGGTCTCAACTGGCTAAGGAAAATATGAATCCCAACAATAGGTAAGAGTACAAAAGTCATTTCCAAGATAAGTGGGCGACTAGGTTTTTTAAACAAGATTGTACGTAATCCTTCAATTTTGACAGCCACAAACACAACCTGAAAACTTTTTTTCTGGATAGGAATAAATACGTATTTTAGGAAATTATCAAATATTTTCGAATTACGCTTTAGAAAACTAACAATAGAATTAGTGCAACTTAAAACATGCTTAACACTTACTCCGTAACTTGATATACGCCCATCGGGCATTGAACTCTATTCTCCCCCACAAAAGTGAAGGACACTAATATTTTGACCACGAAGGATCTTTTAAAAAAAAATTGAAATAAGGGGAAGAGTTTTAATCTTTACAAAACACTTCCCACCGTACAATGGTACGCCTGAAATGCTTTTTTTTATTGTTTAGGGAACGGGCTAGCTCAGCTGCCCACAAAACTGAATTCTGCGATACATTTTCAATTTTGTCTATGAAACAGTGAAAAGAGCAACACACACACACTAACACACGTTTCCATTTCTATCCTACTCACCCTCTTATTACGTCACACCATTGCATACATTATACGAACGGTACGGGGGGGGGAATAAGAAAGATGAAAAACAAATAATGGAAGTTCGCAGTGCAGCCGACCACAAACGGTGATTACTCAGCCAATATTGCTTGCCGCATACGTCATATGTTGCATCGACGTAACAATAGAGATGCGATCCACACACGTCATCAGCTATATTCACACACGCTGATAGATTGCTTTCGGCACATGAGCACATAAATACTATTGCCAAACAACGGAAAAATTAATACTTTTTATGTGTGCTTTAAAAATGTAAATATACGCCAATGATGCCATGCTCGCTGCTTTTAGTAGAGTGCCTTAGCTGCAAATTTGTAGAGCAATTAAAAAAAATGAACAGTTATAAATTCATGTTGTTTATCTCGTTGTAACTCGGGATTCGAACTCAAGAATTTATTGTGAAGTAAATAAAATTTAACGTCGTAACTCGTTGATCTTCGGCTACAGGATAAATCTTTGCTAGCCAGTTGTGCATTCATGCTGCGATTCAAGCTTAACATTGACATATTCTTCATTCTTAAATGTATATCTTTTTCACAGAATAAATCTTCGCTAGTTGTGCATTCACTCTATGATTGAAGCTTACTATCCATATATCCTTCATTTTTAAATTTATATATCTTTTTCACAGGATAAATCTTCGCTAGTTGTGCATTCACTCTATGATTAAAGCTTTCTATTCACCTATTCTTCATTCTTAAATTAAAATATATATCTTTTTCACAGTGAACAAACACACTAATATGACTATTCTTACTTACATACGTATTTCCCACTTGACAATTGAGTTGAGTCCATTTAAAATTTAACGTCCCGTTCAGCAGCGAGGCTATATGAGACGTGGACCTACTGATTAACGTGAAATCCGAACCACATGAGCTCCCGTCGGGAATCGAACCCGGGTCTCCCACGCCAAAGTTGCGTACGCTAACCGCCTCTTAACAATTGAATCTTTATTCAACTGACTAATATCCACAGATGACTAGTTCCATATATTTTGCTCAAATCTTGATGTAATATTCATTCTTAAACAACATTTTAAAAATACGACCTGTTTGTCAAATTTCATTACAGTACTCCTAGTTGAGTGTTGTGAATATTTAGATTCAATCATCATATAACGTAGAAAACCTTATTATGGTTTAATCGTAAAAAGCTACAAGTAATCCTGAAAATTCGTTTCTTTCTGTAAGTTCAAAGATTGCACTTTATAGATTTATTCGTAATAGCAAACTTACACGTGAAATTATGACATACCCACGTTCATACCATCTTACGATTGTGCAAATCGCTAAACTGTGTCAGTGTTGGACAATGGCAAAGCATTGTTATATTATATATACCATATATATTTTAACTAACATAAACTCCACTAAGTTTTATAAAAATGGAATCATATACTGAATTATTCAAAACTTACAAGACATATTTATATTCAATCCAATTGAAATCCTTGAAACTCAATCACAGTAATATTGCAGGAAGTGTTTATTTGCATTTAATCACGATCAATTTCATTAAAGCGTATTGAAAATTAAATAATAGAAACATCCACAAATTAATATTTACACTACCTTCAATTATTCAATTATTTCTGTCAGCTTAAACGCACAGTTCGGTTCCGGCCCAGCGAGTTTGCGATGGACATCATACTCACGGATTTTCTCAAGATGTTTTCCTTGTTTCTTCTTACACTCTCATTTTTTAAAATTCCTCCACATTCATTCATCCACCCGCACTTCAATCGCTCCTTTATTTTACAAGACAAAGACATGGAAAATCAAACTTTAGAAGAAAAAAATATATTTTACTGCCTCCATATTTGTTCACCGATTCCATTATAATTATATCGTCATTATTAACAAACTATTTTTTAAATTCCAAACTAAAAACATTCGAAAATTAAGATCAACTACAGTAAAATTTATAGAAATAAACGTATGAGGGATTAAATTCCAGATATTCTCCTAGCGAAAACCTAACCCCAGAATCTCTTACACCAATGACACGTGAGCTAACTACTAGACCAGTGATTCTCAACCTTTTTTGCATTGACGATCCACCTTACTGTACACCAACAACATCGCGACATATTTGTTTGATATATTAAAATTATATAGCCTAAATTTCACGTCAGTGGAGTATGCAGAGCTTCATCAAGCGCGTGTCAAGCATTCAATCAGATTTCCTTTCAACACATGCATGGTTTATGTATATCTTACTATAGTAAATGTTTCTTTTCCCGTAATATCTTGCTCAAGGAGATTAAAATCTCGACACCCTCCTTGTGGTGTATGCTACTGATAATAGTGTAAAGCTATAAGTTTCTTTAAAAAGTAGTGACTCTTTATAGTACTGAGCATTGTTACTGCCGTTGGAGGCGCTGACTTACAATTTGTCTCTAGATTGATCCTAATTGCTTCATTAAATTTTCAAATTTCACGACAAACTTTATGAGACTGCGTGACACATCATTGTGTCGCGACACAACGGTTGGGAACCATTGTACTAGACTATGAGGAGGATGATATTATTTTAAACTTTTAAGACAACTGATTTTTGTTTTCTGAGAATAAAATATTAAAATTGAAGCTAAATTGTTGAAACAGCAATTATTTGTATTCGATCATACTCAAATCCTTTGAATCCTATTGAAATGTAATCATAGTAGCATAATCCAGAAAATATATTTGCGATCTATCCTAGTCAAATCCCTTAAATTTTAATAAACTGTTAAAAATAGTAGAAAGGATTACAACTAAAAAGTTTCAATTTCGTCCGGTAGATGTCAACCGCTGAAGAAAGATTCCTGCATCTAACGGCGATTTATGTAACTTCTACTTTGTTTCAATAGTAAATGGTATATAAATTCCCACCGTTAAAGCCATCGTTACCCGTGAAGATGCTAACGGATTAACTCCATTAACGAACTCGGGCGAGATAGGGGCCTAATATCAGTACGGAAATCTATGTATCCTTTTATTATAGGCAACCAACACGTCTTTGCTACTGTACAGGTTGCATAGCAGCTAGGGAATATTATAAACTAAAAGGGATATAGAGGGTGCGGCACGTAAAACCGGCCCGTCGTAATATTCTGGTATATTGTGTTTTTGGAAACACTTAAATAATCTACCTTCCTACCAAGAGATGGCGTGTCGAGGTCGGGTCGACTTACGTAACCTGCAGCAGTCACGTGCAGCCGCAGCCAGTTACACTTGTCGAAACCAGTTGAGAAAAAGGCCTCGTTGTGTTAAGCCGGGTGAGTGTCAGTGTGTGATAATGCCGTATTCGATACCCGAGCGTGTTGCCATTGTTGAAGGGTTCATTCTCACTGGATCTTTTGTGAAAACAAAGAATTTGTTTCGGGAGAAATTTCCAGGACGTTCTGTGCCAGCAAAAAGCACCATTCAGGAATTGATTGAAAACTGGCGGCGTACAGGATCGGTTCAAAATGCTCCCAGGAATAGACGACCATCTGTCTGCACACCTGAATTAAAGATGCAGGTGGAGGAGATAATGACAATACATATTCAATACATATTCAATACATTACATTTCATTTATGTGTTGTAGTTAATCATATTCAATACATTACATTTCATTTTATGTGTTCACTTTACGGGCCGGTTTTACGTGCCGCACCCTGTAGATAACCACCATTGAAGTCATCGTTGGCTGAAGATGTTAAACGGATTGACTTCATTCATGAATTCGACACATAAATCGTTCTATCTATTTATCTATTGAAAAACTAAATAAATTCAAAAATTCGCTTTGGTTCAAGAGTTATTGTACGGAGTAACAGACATATAGACTGACGGAGTACCAAAATGTATAACAATCCAGGAAGTTGTCCAATTATATTCAAATTCATTCAATCAAAGTAAAATCGAATAATGAAATTGCGATCGAACATTTGAAAAGTTAAATAAATAGAAACGAAATGATGATGATGACGAATTCATTCAGGCGGCTAATTAAAATTATGGCATTCCATCCAGCGTCGTGAGAGCAGTTAGGTATAGACACTCAAAAAATAATAATATACTGAACTCCGACCTAGGAAACCGGTATGAACGACATACATACCCGTATTTCAAATCGATGGCGGTGTGTTCAAACCGATCTAGGGCTCCATGTTAAGGATTAGATTAGTGATACACAGACATATGTTTGATAAATGTCACGAAAAATGAAATAGTTTCATTTTAAGACTCTAAAAATACAACCCCGCTTAAAGTTGAAAGGAATTGAAATATTCATTAAGTACAAGTGAAATTCAACGACAGTATTAACCAGAAAGTACTGTTTACATTCAATAATAGTGATCTTTTTTACGTTCCAGTAAATTTCAATTATGAAATCATTCTTACATTTAATCATCGTATTTGCTAAAAGACCAATATCCAATATTAACAAGGGGCGCGGTGGCTCAGTGGTAGAGCGTTCACCTCCGGTGCTTGGGGTCCCTGGTTCGATCCCAGCTCACGCCGTGTGGACTTTGTGGTGGACAAACACCGTGCTCGTTGGTTTTCTCGGGGTTCTCCCGTTCCCTCCCACTTTCTTCATTCCACCATTTCACTCATCTCTCATCATCACCGTCTCCTTTAGCCTAACCGGCATAAGCGTGGGACGCAAAACTTAAAGATTTCATTTTTTTCCAATAATAACAAAAAAGATATATTGAAACTCAATTGTAGAGTAATCTAGAAGCTATTGTTTACATTCAATCATAGTAAAATCCATAAAGATCTATTGAAATTCAATCATAGAACTATTCAGAAACCATTATTTGTATTTAATCATAGTAAAAGCTATTTAATACATTTTAAAATTCAATAGTAAAATGTCCAGGAAGTACTACTTAACCCATTCACAAGAAAACCGAATCAGAGCATTTTTTAAATATTTGGATCTAAACTACAGTATTCAATTCAAAGATAGAACTAACTAACTAACTATAAGGCCTATGGAACTCAGAGGTTCAATACCGAGCTCAGAAAAGTTCTCCACTGACTATCCTTAGCCAATTGGATCCAGTTTCTACTTTGTATTGCTATCTATGCGAGATCCATCTTAATATTGTCCTCCATCTGCACCTAGGTCTTCCTAATGGTATTTTTTCGATTGGTCTTACCGCTAACACTTTGAAAGCGTTCCTACTTTCTTCCATTCTGCCCACCTGAGCCTCCTACATTTGATGACCCTAATAATGTTTGGTTAACGATATAAATTATATAGTTCCTCGTTATGACGTTTCCGCCATTCCCCATTCCCGTTCCTCTTGGGTCCAAATATTCGTCTCAGGCTTTTGTTCTCAAATACTTAAGTCTATGTTCTTCCCTCAGAGTAAGTGACCATGTTTTGCAATCATACGGAACAACAGACATGATTAACTTTTTATATATTTTAAGCTTCAAATTCCTCGTCAAAATTCGCGGCGACAAGAGATTTTGAACTGAATAATAACACTAATTCCCTGATTTTAGTCGATATTTAATTTCTTCGCGAATATGGTTTTCGTCTGTTAATATTTATCCTAGATATATATGAAAGTATCCACTTTATCAAAAGTATCATTTGGAATTTTAACGCATCCATAATTTACTGTATTACGATCCCGGTGAACTTCCATGTATTTAGTTTTCTCTGCATTTACTTCTAAACACATGTCTCTGCAAGCGTTTAATAAGACCTCTACATTTCTTTCTATTGTTCTACTGTTATCCCATATTAAATTTACATGATCAGCATACGTTATAACCTGGTGAATGCCATTCAACTTTAGGCCCTGGTTGCTATATTTGATTTTCCTTATAGCGTATTCCAGGACAAAGTTAAATCGTAATGGCGACAACGCATCTCCTTGTTTCAGACCATTCTCGACGTTAAATTCAATTCAAAGGAAGGCAAATTAATATACAGTATATAGTTAATTAATATTTACGTAAAATGATTAATGATAAGGAAACTGAAAATATATTCTAAATCCTAAGGACCAAAAAATAATATACGAGCTAAAATTGAAATGATGAAAAAGAACGGGAAGAAAAGTGTCTAAAATAACCGAGAAAAATTAATTTGTGTAAAACACGAATCTCGGTAAGAATAAAGAGAACTGGTCCAACATTTAAACCATAGTTCTTGACAGATGACAAATAATGGTTCACCTTTTTTTTTTTTTTAATTGTATGAACACGTTTTTCCCCTTAATATATACTATTTCCCCCCAAATCTACATAAACAATCAAGAAATATTACATAATTATAGAGTCGTTAATGTTTCATGGAAATAAAACCTGAATTAAAACTTTTTGGGGGGAGATTTTTTTTTACTAAGAAAAATGACTAATATCCATAAGGTAACCTCAATTCAAAAGGAAAATCGTCCTAAATGCATTAAAGACACCCGATTTCAGGATCAACATTTGGTATGTTAAAGATTTACTAGAAACGAAGAAGAAAAGATTTAAAATTACAATTTCTCTTAATTTGAAAACAAGTAAACATATCTATTTGAAACACCTTTGTTAACGTATTAACCAAATTTAAATAGTAAAATGCTCACTCGTGCTGACAGTCTAACATAATATATGATTATCATAAACTTAAATAAATTGTCACTGAATTGGAACCATTTTCTTTTCCACATATGGAATAGCTGGAAAAGGAACAACGCTGTTGAATATTCAATTGTTTTTAGTAAAAACACGCACGCATGTATTCCCAATAAATGGGCGATAGTACTTCATTAAAATGAAAGATGATGCATTGAATTTAGCTGGCAGGCATTGAATTGAATAACGTGCACGGTTTTCAGGGAGTAATAAAGAAAGTTATCACTGCACTTTTAAGGTAATATTTAACTTCCGTAACAAGGTGTTGATATTTTAAATGTTCTTTTTAGAATGCTATTGCCGTAACTTCTCAAATTACCGTTTAGAGTTCTAGAAAACTCATTATTTTTAATTAATGAATGTAGAAATAAAACTTTCTATTTTGTTTTATTTTCATTTTTTCTTCCGAATGATTACAAAAGTTAATAAAAAGTTACTAAGAGACAACTCTAACTTTAAACACCTTTAAAAAAAACAGAAAAAGAAAAAATAAATTTACATTTTAAAATCCTATATATTTTTGGCAAAATTTTGATCCCCCATAACTTTGAGTTCCTTTGCTTACGTTGAAATTTGTTGTGTAGACTAACGTAAGTAAGACGTGTAGAATCGAATAACACTAATTTTGAAGTAAAAAAAAAAAAAAAAAATCAGAAGTCCTAAATCCCTCTATATTTTTGGCAAATTTTTGAATCTTCATAACTTTGGATCCCTTCGTTTGGGGAAGTTGAAATTTGGTGTATAGACTAAATAAGAAATGTAGAATCGAATAGCATCAATTTTGAATTCAAAAACTCAAGTCCTGAAACCCGTTTCCAACAGATCTATCGTATTTTAATTATAATTATCGTATTTTAGTTATAATTATCAAGAAAAGTAGTTTATTAATACTGGCTCCTATCGATGTAAATATACATCAATACCTACGAAGCTTAAGTGCTTAATTACATTTACATTTCCAACTTTAAAATTCTAAATGAAATCCTAAGGTGATGATAGTAAGGTGAAACTCATTGAAGGTTGGAGTTCCCCTACAGTAGCATGGATAATTGATTTTCAACTGTCTCTGTCGATGCTTTCGTGTCTCTGTCTACTTCAGTAGTCCTGAACAGGATTAGGAATTAGATTTCTGGGCTTTCGGCACCTATGCTAGCCCGTAATGTATGAGGGATGACACCCCTCTGCGATCATACTATCCGTGGAAAGGGAAGGAAGAAAGCGGGCTGGGATCTATATGTGCCAGGCCATCCAGGCATTTGCCTGGTGTGAATGAGCAATGCCCAGGGAACGCTCACTCAGGATGGCTGGCCTGAAAAAGCTTTTTACCCTTTTTCGACCGAGTATTTCCACCGGGAATCGAACCCGGGCCCGCTCGCACCAAAGACGAGAGCGTTAGCAACTACGCGGTGCCACAGTAGTCCTGAATAGTAGAGAAAAAGAGAAAAGAAAGAGTCAGAAAGCATTTTTTTAAAAAACAAAAAAGTCGTAGATCACTCCTCTCTGGTTTCAAGGTATTTCTGCTTCGATCCCTGGGTTGTGTTCTGTTCATGGTGGACTACGTTGTGTCTGGGGTATTCTAGGGTGTCTATCCGTTTCCTTCTACATGCTCATTTCACTAATTATTTCGTAATCATTCATTTTTATTAATTATTCACATCCCTTAGCCTAAAAGACAGAATCGTGGGACATAGACCTAGAAATTCCATTTCATTTCACTTTCTAAATAAAGTTTCATGTTGTCAGTATCATTGTTGTGTGGCTTTCTTCATTTATTTTCAACTTTTCTGTTTCTTTAAAGAAATACGAGGGAGGATCAGAAACTAAGGTTACAAGGTCGACATTTCTTGAGTTTCGTCTGTTACAGAGGAATGAGGAGTGTGGGGTAATTCATGGAGTTGGCAATTGTTCAAAGTTTCATCCGTCCACCACATACGGCGCTAGTTGTAGGTAAACACAAATGGCGACTCATTTCGAAAAATTGTCTTGCGAAGAAATCCGCTTAGTTACTCGATTTCTGTGGAGGAAACATGTAGCAGCGGCAGCTGGTAGAGGTTTACGAAGAGACTGTAATGTCTCGTCACCATGTCGGAGAATGGTGTCGAAAGTTTGTGGCTGGTAGAGATGACGTCACCGACGAGAAGCTCAGTAGCCGACTAAAAACTCTGTTGAAGCAGTTTCGCTGGAACATCATCAACCACTCTTCCTACAGCCCGGACCTCGCTCCAAGCGACGTTCACCTGTTCCTACACTTGAAGGAGCACCTAGGTGGCCGTCACTAACCTCCAGATGAGAAGATGAAACATTTCATGACAACGTGACTGAACCCGGAACGACAGCACTTTTACCAGAAGGGAACCTTCAAACTCATCCCACGATGCGACAAGTGTCACAACCGCTATGTCAAAAAAATAATCTAATGTATGTACTATCTGTTAGCTGTATTGGTTGTATGAAATAATATACACGTTTCACTGCAGGCTTTGTAACCTTACTTTCTGATCACTCCTCGTATACTAGAAATATACAATGGATATCCTGCACAAATCCTTTTTAGACATGTTTATGCTAGGTGACTCTCTATCTCGTCAAATTCCGCTTTTTAGGTTTTCCTTTCTAGAATTTCCCCCAGCTATGTAATACCCACCGCTAATTTTAAAAATAAATAGATAAATAAATAAATAAAATGGAATATAAAATTAATTTTTTCACCTACCTCGTAATACGCGTAGTATAATCTATATATATAAAAGAGAACGTACAAAATCCTTTGTCCGCTCATCACGCTAATACGGCTGAACCAATTTCTTTCATTTTTGGGGGGTTATTAGGATTTGGACCCTAGATGGTTTTTATCATATCACTTTAATTTTTAATTACCAGTGTCTTGAGATAATTGACCATTCAAGTGTCCATAACGTACAAATCCTTTGTTATTAGTTCATCATAGGTAAAAATAAACGTATTTATATGCAACCCGCATGACCGTGTCACTCGGCGGGTTAACATAAATGACAGGCGATATACAGCGGAAAATAGCTTGAATCTTCTGTTTAAAATTTTTTAATTGATTTGCTTATTTTTACAGACACTTTTACAATATGCCAGCACCGGGATGACCGCAGCGAAGCGGGGCGGGTTAACATAAATGACAGGCGATATACGGCGGGTTAACATAAATGACAGGCGATATACAGCGGAAAATAGCTTGAATCTTCTGTTTAAAATTTTTTAATTGATTTGCTTATTTTTACAGACACTTTTACAATATGCCAGCACCGGGATGACCGCAGCGAAGCGGGGCGGGTTAACATAAATGACAGGCGATATAATGTTAAGATTTACTGCAATCTTCTATGGTTTTTATCATATCACTTGAAAGCGAAAAAGTAAAAATTATCTAAGTAACAAAGTTTATTGCGTTCCGGGGTGACCGCAGCGAAGCGGGGTGAACGCTGCTAGTAACAGATATTTGATCATTGTTTTACTTATATTTTTAGTTTTGGACTGAAAAATGAGTAGCAAAATGTAAAAGCAATAAATCAGAAATTTGATTTAACCAGAAAGTTTTTTTTTTAATCGCTTGTTAAAGTGGGTTGAAATGATTGATAAAGTTTTATTACAAAACATTAATAAATAGATTTTTTTTTGGGAATGTGTTTTGATAGAACATACATTAGCCTAGTTTTTTTTTTTTTTTTTCAACATAGCCTCCATATCGAAAAATAACCAACTGCCGGTGAAATTCAATTGTGGTTACGTATTTCGCCCTCAGAAATCTAATAACTAAGCGGACTTCGAGAGATCAGTTTTCCAAACGAGTCGCCATTTGTGTTTACCTAGAACTAGCGCCATAGGTGGGGGGGTGGCTGAAACTCTGCACAGTTGCCAACTCCATGCATTAAAATTACCGCACCCTCCTCATTTCTCTATAACAGACGAAACTACAGAAATATCGTCCTTGTAACTTTAGTTTCTGATCCTCCCTCGTACATAAGACCAGGATTGAAGTGTTATAATTCGATTGCACAAAAATCCTCAATAGCTTCAAGCAAAGCGTTCAACCGCCCAAACTTCTTCATTGAGAGATATATGTTCTGCTCTAAACTTTCTTTGTTAACGTTGAATTTGAACAGCTCCTCAACTTCATGTGATGCCAGCCTAAGCAGTGATGATTTCAGAAGATTTCCCCCTAGGAGAAGTTTGAACAAACGGCGAATGAAAATAATACTACATAAATATTGGTAAATTCCCGTGGAAAACAACTGGAGAAATATTGTGGAGCACTGATGATTTCCGGGGAGAATCTCCCCGGAAGGGATAGCCCGGAGAGAATTTCCTCCCCCGGAGCTATGGAATTCCCCTCGGAGAATGTATCCGATAATGCTCAATGTGGGTAACTACTACAGATGCCGGTCCTGCGAGGTTCAGGGGGTGCCCCCCCCCCCTGAAATTTGCTTGGGGCTATGTATTCGTATTAAAATCCTCGTTGATGTCTTTGTTAGAGGATATCTGACAAAGCTGAATGAATAAGCGAGGAAGTGGCACCGGTTTCCCCTAACAAAAATCAACTCCCCGTGTGACAAAAGTTCCCTCCGAGGAAAATTTAAGATCATTACTAGCTCCGGAGAGAAGAATTTCAAAGATCTGCTGCAGAATTTCCTTACTAAAGGCCACCTCCCTGAAATCATCATTTAGTCGAAGATCGAAAGTTCTATAGTTCACCGAGAATCTAACCCTCCGCGACTGAGTATTTAACACACGTGCTTTCTGTTCGTTTGAATTTTGTGGAAAACAGAAGATACAGAATGAAATACTTGATTTTCTTTTCCTATTTCCAGATTTCATTGTTTTTAGAAGATATTACGTCCACAAAGTACCGTAATATAATACAACAGGATTAATACATCACTTCCACCGTCGCTGGGAGATGACTTGCTGCAACTGAAAAGTTTCCATACACGGAGGTCTTCAGCTAGCCTCTTCGTCTTCACATAGGGATTTTCTGTTTTAATACTGTCCATGAACTGTAGCTCCTCCGTTTTTTCCTTCCAACGTACATTTTATCACGTTCCTCACCATACAGTAACCTTTCGAATCAATTTCTTTTTTTAATTACATCTAAAATTGTTCTTTCATATCTTACTATTTCTAGCACATCTTCATTCGGTTTTCGTTCGACCTAGCCAATTTTCTCATTTCTTCTCCACGCCCTCATTCCGAAAGCCTCTAGTCTTATTTCGTCGCTTTCGGGCAGTGTTCATATTTCTACCATATAGTATACAAAAACCCTCCTAGATGGTCTAGTGGATAAAGTGTATGCCTTTGGTGCACGTGGTCCCGGGTTCAAATCCAGGTGGCAGAGCACATTAATTATAATTTCACAATCATTTACTTGTATTAATCCTCCGTTTCCTTTAGGCTAAATGACATAAACTTGGTATATGTTAAAATGAAACATTTAATTTTCATTTCATAGAATACAATACAAAACATACAATAGTCCATACGAAACATTTTAGAAATCTTTTCCTTAACTCTTTATTTTAAAAAACACACACAAACTTTTTTTCCTTCCGAAATTTGGCTAATTGCCTTATAATATCAAAATTGTAGTGTTAAAAGAGGTTTTTTTTTTTTTCGTTATTTGATAAAATTTCAAAGATGATAAACTTTCAGCTTCGTCTCTGCTCATGGTTTGTGCCTGAAACACTTGTTTTAGATCAATACTGCGTAAAATATTTGACCTTATGGGTATGTTTTACCGGCTAAAAGATACTGGTAGAGCAGTGAAACGTTACACTATATACTTTTTTTTTTATTTATTAGCCCTATTTCTATAGGTATTCTTGTGTATAATGAATATATTGCATATTATCGAAACATTACACTGTTTCTTTGTTAAGCCTCTTTTTTAGAGGCATTCTTGTATCCGTTGAAGATACTGGTATAGCATCGAAACGTTACACTGAATGCACTTTTCTGATAAGCTTATTTTTTGAGGCATTCTTGTGTCCGATAAAGATACTACTATAGCATCGAAACGTTACACTGTATACTTTTTTGTTGTTGTTGTTGTTTAAGCCTGTTTTAGAAGTATTCGTGTCCAAGGGCGACCATCAGGGGGACAAGGTGGGGCGCTCGTCCCCCCTAGAGGAAATTGTACTTGGGAATATCGAAAACCCAATAGAACTTTTACATTAGTTACAGCATAATTTGAAAGTATATTTGAAACGTCGCTTATACTTGTCCCCCCCCCTTGGAAACCACAACATGGGCACCCTTGTTCCTGTCCGATTAAGATACTGCTATAGTATCGAAGCTGTACAATCTTTTTCGTTAAGCCTGTTTCTAGAGCCATTTTTGTGTCCGATGAAATTACTGCTATAAATCAAAATATTGTTGTGTATTCACTTTTTATTAAGCTTGTTTTTAAAGGTGTTTTTCTGTTCGATGAAGATAATACTATATTAAGGAAATGTGACAATGCATACTACATTTTATTACGTGTATCAGCCTTGTTCAAACGTAAGCTATTATCAATTAAATTAATATGAATATTATATTTCTCATAATTCTAACTACTGTAATACCTAAATTAGAATATGCCGAAACTTTAATCGGTACTTACCTATTTGTAATACAGGCCCAAACACTGTTGAATCATCCACAGTTGAACAGTTCCATCGTCGGTGCCTGAACTGCCACTGGCACTCAGCAATCCCTGTTCTGGCACCTTTGCCAACCGTGCCCATGTGGTCCTGATACAGTTGGCACAATTTTGTCTGTCCCGGTGACAAACCAGTGATTTGACTGCACAACGGCGACGATCCGATTAAATACAGTTGAGGCGTCATAAACACACTAGATCCTTGCATTCCTATATTCCTGTGGGGAGAAAGAAAACAAAAGGTTAGTTTAAAATATATATATATATATATATATATATATATATATATATATATATATATATATATATATATATACACAACAAACATTAACTTTGAAATGAAAAATAAAACGAAGGGTGAATCATAGATACTTAACCTCTTCATTATAGCCGACTGCTATAGCGAGGCCTGTATTTAGGTATTTTGTGCCACTGTGTCCAAGAAAAATTTGCTACCATCCTTTTCTTTATTTGCACTCAGTTATGTGACAACAAAACGAGAAAATTCGGTAAAGCTTCCAAAATATGTCTCCTTTAAATTTCCTCTTCAAGACAGATTGTTTCTTTTTTTTCCACGTATTATACCTGAATTTTGGTTTTTGGTAAGCTGCCCCCTCGAAATTTGCCCTCTGGATCCTTACCTTGTGTATGTAACTACAGCAACTCTCGTTTTTTTTTTTTTTTTTTTTTAATACTTACTGGGCATTGGAAAGAGACAGTTTCGCGGGTGTGAGCCTGAGCTGTATGTGAAAGCACTGCTGTTGCTTGTTAAAAGTTGATTCCGTGCCTTATTTAAATTGATCAGCTTTTTACTTCCGAGCGATAGTTGTAGTAAAAAAAAAAAAGTATGGTGATCTTTAAAGAAAAAAAAAGGATTCGAGATTTCAACAGATTTTCATGTTGTATCATGGTTCCTACATATCGAAAAAATTATTTTTAGATGTTTGCCCGTTTTCTCCCGATTTAAATATAGGTACACTCATCTAGAGACCATGCTGTTGAAGGTTTATATAACATTCTTCAGTTTTTTTTTAATCTTTTAACATATCCACCCCAAAATAAGAGTAGTTCAATGAAGGATGAAAATAAAGGAAAATACTCCAATTTTCTGAAAAATGGCTTTAACAATTTTGTTTATTTCTTTTTAAAAAATCAGTATTTAGTTAACAACTCTATAATATTACTGTAGCATAATTATTTTTTTAAGGGGACAGACTACTAAAAATGATACAAAAGCTAACCTTTTATCTTTAGCCCCTTTTTCGTAAGTGAAAAGAGATAATGAAATGAATAATAGATAATGTTATTCAATACCAGAAAATACGAATCAAAAGAATTTTCAGTGTTGCCAAAATAACATTTCCCTCAAAATTTAAGTTAAGGCAGCGACTAGAAAAATGAACTCAACGGTGATTGATGACTTATCATGTTGTCTTGGTTCCTTGTTAACAACTTTTTAAATAATACTTGTATTTATTTTGTTGTGTTTATTACAAAATTATTTGTTTTGTACTGTTTAGTACAAAATAAATACAAATATTATTTAAAAAGTAGCTAACAAGGAATCAAGACAACATGATAAGTCATCATTTACCGTTGAGTTCATTTTTTTAGTCGCTGCCTTAACCTAAATTTTGGGGGAAATGTTATTCTGGCAACACTGAAAATTCTTTTGATTCGTATTTTCTGGTATTGAATAACATTATCTATTATTATGGTAAGGTATATTTCATTATCTCTTTTCACTTACAAAAAACGGACAACCCAATGTTGCCACCTACACTTTTGCTACAAACTAGCTACATCTAGCGGAAACCAAGCATACTACAGAAAATGACCAAGCCAACATTGTATGCCACCAGAGTATAAAAGCTCTATACCTGCTCGAGATCTGCACGAGCCGGAATTTTTATCCCGAACCCTGACTGGCACGTGAATTTATAATGTGATTCCCGACCCGAGTCCGAAATATGTTTTAGCATTTAGGCCCGAGCCCGGTCTGAGCTCGTGTAATAGATAAATGAGTCTGAAATAAGCCCGAATTACAGAAAACAATAATTAATGCAAAATTGTATTTTTATTTACAGCAATTACAAGTTTAGTTTTTGCAGTTGTTCTTTAAAAGTTCTCCAGAAAGAACGGTCCAATAAATATCATTGTACGGTATATTTACAAAGTTAGGCCCGAGAAATATGGTTGCATATTTAGAAATTCACTGCCCGAGCCCAGCCCAGGCCCGAAGTGATATATGCTTTGTAGGCCCGAGGGCTCAGACCGAGCCCGTGCAGACCTCTAATACCTGCATGCCATTTTACATAGAATGTCTACAATAAGAACTACCTCTTGACGGCGAATGGTGTTAATGGCACACAGCAATAGGCATGAATGACGCTATATAGCGTCAAGTGGAAGCGAATAAGTTAAGGTTTTATATAACATTTTCCAGAGATTAAAAAAAAATCCTTTCACCTATCCCCCAATATAAGAGTATTTCAATGAAGGATGAAAGTTAAAGAAAAGAACTCAATTTTCTCAAAAATGGCTTTCACAATTTTGTTTATTTTTTGAATAAATCAATATTTCGTTAACATCCCTATAATCTGGTACAGGTAATTTTTATAGGAAAAATCTAAAAGGTGTAGTCTATGGAGGGAAATTCTTTTTTAGAGAAGTTTCTTGAAAACAACTCATTCAATTAAGTTTATTACTTCATACATAAACTTATATATTTGCTTCTTTTAAACACGTTTATAATGCGGCGTAAGTAATTTCTTATTTTAAAACCTAAAAGGAATGGTTTACGTTTTAAGGTGCAAATTTCATACAATTTTCTCAATATAGCTCAAGTAAATTTTTGTTCACATTTTATAAATCAATATAGTATCTCATTAACAACAAGTAATTTCCCATGAAAAAAATCCACAAGGGGTAGTTTACACTTTGAGGTGAGTCTCTTCAAACATTTTTCTCGTGAAGTTAAAGTGATTTTGGTAATACTTCATAAAGAAATATTTCTGTAAAAATCTACAATATGACATAATGTGGCCCCGCGTGGCATAGTCGCTAACGCTAACGCCTTTGGTGTGAGTGGTCCCGTGTTCGATTCCCGGAGGGAACATTTGGTAGCAAAGATTAACAACTTTTTCAGGCTAGCCATCCTGAATGAGGTTTCTCCTGGGCTTTCCCCATTCTACCAGGGAAATGTCGGGATGATACCTAACAAAATAGTCCCAGACTGCTTCTTTCCTTCCCCATTTCTAGGGGACGCGGTGGCTCTGTGGTAGAGCGTTCACCTCCGGTGCTTGGGGTCCCTGGTTCGATCCCAGCTCGCGCCGTGTGAACTTTGTGGTGGACAAACACCGTGCTCGTGGGTTTTATCGGGGTTCTCCCGTTTCCTCCCACTTTCTTCATTGCACCATTTCACTAATCTCTCATCATCACCGTCTCCTTTAGCCTAACCGGCATAACCATGGGACGTAAAACTTCAAGATTTCATTTCATTTTTTCCTTCCCCATTTCTTTCTTCCTCTCCAATTTCCCGGGCAATGTGATCGCCAAGGGACGTCATCGCTCCTATGTGTGTAACGGCCTGACATGGCCATAGATGCTGAAAGCCCAGTGCTAATCAAATCAACAGTTGAATGCTTTATGAGAATCGACGGCGGAACCAGGAACACGTGGTAACTATTCACCTTATCAGAAGTAGAAAATGTCTGTCATCTTTTTCTTGTTGAGTCATTCTTATGTGGTAGATATTTCAACTAATACTAAAGCACGTTTAAAAAAGCAAAGTCCAAAACAGAAATCTCTGTTATCATCAAGTGCAACTGCACATGTGTAATTTCAGACTTATAAACACAGTGCAACTACAACCAAATTAGGTACTTGGGTCGAAACTACTCCCAAGCGGTTATTCATGCTTTTGTGGAACAACATACTAACGGTTGATGCAAGCATTTAATATTAGAGATCGTAATCAAGAAACATTCCAGTAACGCGAGCTCAGTCGTTAAATTTAAGAGTTTGTTCCTTGGGCGCGAGAGATGCAGGTTCGATTTAATGTAGGAGTTCATGAGTTCGGATGAAGATTGCATACGAGCCAAGAGATGAGGCTGTCTCGTCTCGAAAAGTTGTCGTAAAAAGTGATATCTCGTCTCAGAAAGTGTAGCTATTCCTATTGGAGTTCTGTATCTCGTCTCGTCTCGTCACGTGTGAAACCTCGCGTCACGTGCGAATTCCATATAGACTCATATGGACTCGTCACTGCCAAGAGGCTACAAAACTTCAGTGAAAATGAGAATTGTGGACCTGCATGCAACAGTGGCCAAACCAACATCTACCTTTCTAGGTGCACAATACAAATTAAAAAAAAAAAAAAAAAAAAAAAAAACTGTAAAGTAAATTTCAGCTTCTAGTACAAACCTACAGTGCAACATACAACTTGAGAGTTTTGTTGTACTAGCTACTAAATATAAGTTGTGTAAAGTAATTTTCAGAAGAGAATGGGCAACTTTAAACCTGTGCTTCTCATTTTAAAATTATTGTTGGTTAGACCATTAATGCCCAAGGCCAACAATTTGTGAATTAAAACTGATCTGTAAGACGTGACCCCGCGTAGCGCAGTCATTAACGCTTTCACCTTTAGTGTGAACGATGTGGGATTCGATTCCCGGTAAGGATCCTCGGTTGGAAAGATGTAATAGCTTTTACAAGCCAATCATTTTGAGCGAGAGTTTTCCTCATTCAAATGCCGAGGTAGTGCCTAAAGTAATGCTCCCAGACCGCTTCCTTCCTTCCCCATTTCTTTCTTCCTTCGCAATTCCCAGGTCAATTATAATGATGATATATATATTTTCTTATACAGGGTGGTTCAAAAATGCGGAAATGCCTAAAATAAAATTTAAATGGTGCAGAAAATATGAAATCAATGTTTAATAGAAGAGGAGGAAAATATTGCAGAACGCATAACGGCTTCCATAGCCATTTGTGACCATACAATTTGTGTGACATAAACAATGGTATCTGTCACCCTGTAGTTCTAGTTTTAAAAGTTTGATGGAGACTTTCAAGAAAGACTAGACTTCTCCTGTGTCCTGTAATGTTTTACACCCCCAGGCTTTGAATTTCGTATTTTCTACAATTTCAATCGAAACCAGTGGGCGTAGTTTTGTAATCCAGCCTTATTTAAGATGAGTTGTGTTGTCGGGGATGAATTGTGTTGTCAAATTTGATCTTGCACAAAATTTTTACACCCACGAACTGTTCTGGGTTCAAGTCCCGGTCGTGGTTCGAAGCTTATGTTAATAGTATGTCCTGACCTTCATAACCTCGGAATTACATAAGAACACAAAGGATAAAAGCTTAAATCAATTCCATACCGTGTCAATTTTATGTATTTACACTTTTGGACCCTCCTGTATCACGTTAACAAACACTTAAAACATGGAAGAATTATCACACATTAGCAACTATTGTTGTTAATATCATCTTTTAAAAACATACAAACACACAGACGCACACACACAATAATACACTAGAAATACAAAGTGAAAGTGGCGTTGTGTTGCAGCCACTCTCACACCGTTCAAACTTCTTTATCCTTGTAATTTATCTTAATAGACAAGTGCTAATAAGCACTTTTTTTTACCGACCTTCGAACAAACTCCCCGCGTTTATTTGTTTTCCTTATGAATTCACAAAGAATAACGAAAACCAATTAGTAGATTTTTCACGAGATAAAATAGAGAATGTAACTAATACAAACTTATGAAACCATTTTATTAACCATAAAACACATTTTAACTAAATTTTCAATAATTTATTGGGCAAATTCGGTGCATGAGTTTGTTATTAAATCTGAATTAACCAGCATATAAGAGATAAATATTGATTGATTCTTATTATTATTGACTGTTATTTGGATAACAATCATACATTACATTAACATAATTACATTACATCATTACATTAACAACCATATATCTTGACAATACATCACTGTAATTTAACAATGAAGAACTGACAGCATGTTTATCAATATTTCCTTGCGATTTGAATGGAAATTTTTACAGTGTATTGTCGTTTGTAATGCTGCAGTTTTTTACTTAGAAATATCTTTACCATTTGTGAGCATTACAATTTTCCATTTCACACTCACGTGTGGAAGATGATTGCTTACTAAGCGTGTGTGTAGTTCGTACTTGAAATAAGTTGTTAATTTTGATAAGTTGATTTTGTTTCATATTATGAAGTTACGTTAAATTTACAAAATATGAGGATCGAAAATCTTAGATCAATTCTGCTTTGAATAGAGTAAATTCTAAAGTGCATAAGTCCTACGAAGCCTCTGCAATCTACAGTATACTTGGCATGGTCGCGATGGTAGCGTCACAAGACACTTTTAGGTAGGGTTGCCATATGTCCGTATTTTGTACGGACTGTTTGTATTTTTGGATCCATGTCCGTGTCCATATCGTATAAAGCATGAAATAGCAAAATGTCCATATTTGAGAGTTTTTGGAGCTTCCCGAAAATTCTCGAGTCGGGAATCGCTAAAATCTCGGGCGAAATTTACTTTTTTACTATTGACGTTGGTGGCAAAGCTATTGCCGTGACAGATCAGAACCGTCATAGCGCCGTATCACCGCTAAAAATAGTGAATGTTCTTCTTCAAGCACATAAACAGTACTAACACATGCAATAATAAGAAGTTATTTAGACAAACCATACTACAGTATAATCATTTAATAGTTTTTCTTTTTCCATTTTTGATGCAATGTTTGTTAGTTTTTAATTTTTGGTATCTCTGATGTAATAAAGCCAAATACCGAAGTTACTAAATTAATGTAAAAGAATTGTGTTTTCATCATAGAACTTATATTTTAGTTACTATTATATTAATAAAGTAGGTTGTCTTTTTTAAAAAAATGTCTCATTTTCCATTCCAGGTTTATTTTGGTTAGATTTAATATGCGTAATCTAATGCAATGATTTATTATATATATATGTGTGTGTTAATGAAAAAAATAATGTTAGTTTCCAATAGTGTTTTAACTATTACAGTTAACAATTGTGTGATAGCCTAAAAAAGGTGATTTTTAAGTAAGAAATTTCAAAATATTTATTCTGTGTTTGGCTACTGTATCTTTGATGAGTCATTTTAAGGCTTGTCCGTATTTTGGATCAAAAAATTATGGCAACCTTACTTTTAGGACTATCAGAGAGTACACAGGAATTTATTTCGAGGTGGTCCAAAGCTTATCAAGGGGTTCCAAATTCAATTTAGGATCAATTAGATTAAAATTTGTAAATTGCTCCCACAATTAGACTAAATTTACATAAGTGTCAGGATTTTGGGGTAAGTTCGGACCCCCAAGAGCCACCCCCTACATACGTCCCTGAGTACTAGAGTATTTAGTATAAATACAGTATATTAAGTGAATATGTTTTGACATGTATTTTCAACAATTAAACATCCTTCGAAAATCCAGAGGGACAACTATTCCTTGTCCCCCATTCCGGGCAGCCATGCATGTAGAATAATATAGAATTTGCCAGTGGACAGTGCGATCGAAAATATGTCATCAGAAAAAGAGAATTTTCGTCCTGTTCCAAATCCATTCATGGAAAATAGTGCACGTAAATTTATTATTATTATTATTATTATTATTATTATTATTATTATTATTATTATTATTATTATTATTATTATTATTATTATTATTATTATTGGTTTCTGTAGCTTAGACTACTGCCGTGTGCAGAGAATCATTGGATTAAGGATATAACATCCTCCTAATGCAGACAAGAGGAATGCGGCATACTGATAGCTCCGGTACCCTTTCCAAAAATTCTGTTTTAATTTTTTTTTTTTTTTTAATTCTTAGAGTAAAACCAGTAGGAAATATGTTTTCTCATTTCATCAACACACGATTTTCTTTCAATATAACTTTTATTTTTTTCCTTCCATGGAAGTGGGTAGTGAAGAAAATATCAGGAACTTACCACAATCGTATAACACAAAATATGTACAGAGAAGAAGTTGAAGACGACCCTCAATTTATATATGACAAAGCACTTCCACGAAAGAAAGAAAGAAAGAAAATCATAAAACCAACAAGGGGAAGAAAAGAGAGACACTCGAAGTAAGGGTTGAAGGACAGTTTATCTATTTTTATACTGTTAATGTACTTGTAAATGTGCTGCTAAAAGAATATTTCTAACATGGCTATACGGGTTCTATAACGTAAGTCTAAGGGTAAAACATTTCCTGCCTTTTATGTGTGTGTCTATGGTCGTAGTACGCCATATTACATATGTACACATATACACGGTTGAAAAGAAGCTTTAATAGGCATTAAAATAACGCGGTTTCAAGAATATTGTTGACACACACTCACTGAAAATGTTACGAATACCTTACAAAAACTATGAAACATTCAGGGTAAAAAAAGAAGTTTTCTTTAAAAAAAAAAAAATAGTACAAGCTGACGCAAAAGTCAGTTTACCCATACACAAAATTCAAATTTAATTTCAGGAAGTCAGTTACATTGTGGGCTCATACACAAATAAATCAGCTTGAGTGGTTATTATTCAAATTCTCCTCCGTTCATTGCAAGACGTTATGTGCAACGATTAAATTTTTTCTTCCATATAAACACTTCTTAGCCGAAGAGACCTATATGCATTTGAAGACACTTCACGATATTTCAAATCTTTTATTCAGTTTTCACAGATCTTGTCGTGTTGGTGAAAACACATCAGAAAATTTAGCACAAAAATCTTTCTTCAATTTAGTTGTATTCTAATGATGTTTCTAAAACAAGCAAGGCTATCAGTTGTCCCGATTTAGTCGGATCAGCCCTTACCTTTTAACCATAGTCCCTACTTAAAAAAAAAAAAAAAAAAAAAAAACTGAAATCGGGACGCGAAATGTCCTATATCTTTTCTTTTAAGAGGTCTAATCACTGCAAAATTAAAATACAGCTAATTTTACAGTAGTTATGTGATATCTTCAAATAGATAAAAGATAATCGAAATATGGAACAAGAGCGCACTAGACAATATTGTTTTGCATGAGGTACCGTTCTCACGAGTCACCTATTAGCTTTCCGTTTGAAGTCATTTAGAAACGCGAAAATAAGTGTCGATTTTCTACATGGCTGGAAATCGAAAGCAGATAAGTGAGTCGTGATAACAGTATCTCATGTAAAATAATATTGGCTAGCGAGCTCTTGTTCTACTTTTCGATTATATTTTATCTATTTGAAGACATCACATAATTACTGTAAAATTAGCTGTATTTTAATTTCGCCGTGGTGGGACCTCACAGTTATTTTATTTTGCACATAAATCATTAGTTTTTGTTACAAAAGTTTATTACTAACAAGCATACTTTAAATCATTGTGTATGCATATTATATCCAAAAGCATAAACAGAAATACCATAATCACTCTATAGTGGTAAGAAACAATTGTCACGTAGGAATTGAGTTCGTTCAGGGAACTGATTTGTTGGAACGAAGTTAAGCCGCGTTCTGGCAAACTTAGAGCCTTCCTCTTCTAGCAGAAGTTTTACGCTGAAGTAAATTGCTAACATTTGACGTGCGTTCTTATTTTCTCGTCATTCAAAAAAAAAAAAAAAAAAAAAAAAAAAAGACTGAATTCACGGTCTGAAAATATGGTAGCCTTCAGTGGCATACGCAAGGGGGGTTTCGGAATCTAAGTTCCCCTTTGAACAAGATATTGTGTGATAATAAAAATTTACTATATTATGATATTACACAAACACTTGAAAAAAATATGAACTTGGGAGATTGAAGCTCCCCTGTCACCTTTAATAAACTTTGCCTACGCTATTGGAAGCCTTAACCACCAGTGAAGTATTTGTACACACTGTTCTGTTGTGTACTTACTATGTGTGTCATTGCAGTTGTCAATACGTCACAAAATGTAACACTTGCTTGAAGACAAACTCATCATGTCACAATAAAGCTGAGCCTCAACTATCGATAAAAGGAACACCAAGTGCGCTGTAGCTCAAGTCACACAGCGATTGGATCGCTCAAGCATCTTACTCCTAGTTTAAAGGGGCAATAAGAACCAACAGATGGTATTACATGTGACCTATCTTTCTTTTCTTTTTCCTTTTTCTTTTTCTTTTCTTTTCTTTTCTTTTCTTTTTTTTTGTACGAAATGACACAATAATCGAACCAACTTCAAGAAACGAATATTCAAGTTTTGTTCAAAGATAATTTGAATCGATTTGTTAGAAAATAATCCGTGCATGTTTAGGATATACGGTTTGTTTCTTTCATTGTTGGAAACATGTTTCTCAAGAGTACAGTTAAGTGTTTTGTACAATGAATAAAACAAAACAATGTTTTTAAAAAAATACACTCTCAAATTTTTGCTTCAACATTCCTTTGAATAAAATTTAAATACTCATCCAGTGATGCCAACTTGTGGGGAAAATCCCATTTTGTGAGATTTTTGCCATTAATTTCTCTGAAAAGGGATAAAGAAAATTTTCGGTCACAGTTCGTAGTAAATATGAGATTTTTCATCGACAGCAAGAAAATTCTCAATGGGTGGAAAGCGGACCAATGACTCTTCAATAATCTCGAATTCTGTGTTAATTGTTAAATTCTTTTAACGGAAATTGCACGCTAGTGCAGAAGTAACTCGTGATACTCTAGAAAACAGCTCCAAGAAATATACTTTGTGTTCTGGTATTTTTTTTTTTAATACAAAGAATATAACTAACGAAAATAAGTAAAATGCAAAATGAGACACAATAAACTTCGAAAACGTTTTATACTCGAGAATAAAGTTGTTGTAGTATGCTTACACTCATTACAATATCATGACACAAAGGAATAACGTAAATATTACATCCTGACAATAAAATATACTTGTTTCCGCCAACATTTTCAATTGTCTTTCCATTAAGGAAAATAGTTATTTATCAACTATTTGATAAATGTAGAAGATCACAATTTACGGGTAATTTACTTTTATATTGAAGAAGACATGTGACATACAATAGTTTCATTTTTCATGTTTTTTTTATTTATTATTATTATTATTATTATTATTATTATTATTATTATTATTATTATTATTATTATTATTATTATTATTTCTTAACTTCGTAAATAGTAAAACGTTTGAAATTTACGAGCAAAATTGGATTTTTGCCGCTCGAGATGGGATTTTATAATGTTTCAGGTTGACATTACTGAAGCTCTTGAAGTTGATTCAATTATTGTGAATATTCGGTGCGAGCGGTCCCGGATTCGATTCCCGGTGGCGGCACTCGGTCGAAAAAGTGTAAAAACGCTTTTCCAGGCCAGCCATGCTGGATGATTTTTTCCTGGGTTTTCCTCATTCACACTAGGCAAATGCTCGGATGGTATCTAACTTACAGGTCCCAGGCCGCTTCCTTCCTTCCCCAATCCTTTCTTCCTTCCCTTTCCCCGGATAGTGTGCTCGCCGAGGGATGTCATCCCTCAAAACGTGAAGGGCTAAATGGCCTTAGATGCCGAAAGCCCAGAAATCTAAAATCCTAATCTTAATTATTGTGAATATTGTAATTCTTTACCAAAAAGCACATTGGATAGATGAGGCTCCCATCTGCTGTCGATTGTCACTACATCCACCTTAATGTTCCTAAGAAATTATTAACGAATTTTAGCTCACAAGATTCAAAATGACAAGCCTTTCGAAACTGCTACAGTGATGTCTGCACCATCAACCATCAGCTACTCCAACTAAGCACAAGAGAGTGAAAAAACAAATTCTTTCCTTTTCAATTAATTTGAAATAGGTGGATAAGAAACGTCTCTCTTTCTTTCTGTATCTTCCCTTATTTCATTATCTTTCTCACTTTCCTATTCATCAGGAAAGACATTAAATGGTCTCTGCATTAACAATACAAAAGAAAGGGTTGATTATGTACTTTTTTTTCTACCTGTAAGATAACAATCTTGAACGAACCTACCCCACAATCATCGTAGGGTGTGTTTCGCAGAGAAAGATTTCAGAAGGGAGAAAAAGGAATGGAAAGTTGTGAACTAGGGTCAAACTTCATATATCATCCAACAGAAACTTCACCCTTTCAAATACCAGGTGTAAAAAAAAAAAAAAAAAAAACCCTCCAGCCTCCCTATAAAAAAAATTGTAATACACACAACTTATTGCAGCGGGTACTCAGTGAAAATTAGCCAAATTCCAATAGTATATATTACGAAAATAAAATTATTCTACAAGTATTAGCAATGAAAGATAATGATGAATTTTGGAAAACAAGTTAGTCAGTCTATATATATAAATATACAAGCCTAGAATTCGTCTCATTGAATACAGAGAAAATCTAGGAAAAACATTAATAAAGATGATTATCGGAAGAGACAAAAATCAGACTTTCCAATTATAAACCGAGAATGCTAAATATTCTTCACTGCTCGGTTTACTGTAATATTTTTTTTTTTAATCGTGTTAATATAATCAGCGCCGGTGATTGGACGTTAAAGGTGAAGGGGGGGACAAGACATGATCTGAATATTTGAATATTAATGTTAGTTTTCTTGGTTGTTTCTAACACTTCGTTAACGAAAGATTGTATAACTAATAGGATACTATTTTTTTCAGCTAAAATACTGTATATCGTATGTCATATTTTATTAAGTAAATTGACAAGAGCAACGCAAGTAGGTACTACTCTCTTTGTACTCTTAAACAATGAAAGTGCAAGAAGAGATTTGATTCCTTGCTCATGAACATCTTAGAATTCTGTCTGGAAAATTGTATGATCAGATTATTTAATAACAAATTTGCAAAAGAAATAAATAGAAAGGATAATATTAATCATAGCAATGAATAATGAGGCTTGTTATGCAAAAGTTATATTGAAACTGGGGATTAATGAACAGTTCCACACATGCTATTAAATGTATGCTGTTACTCTTAGAGAATGAAATACAATAAATACTACAAGCATATGCTACGACATTTAAAGAAATACTTACTTTTGCAATTTTCCGAAATATGTTTGTTCCAATGGATTAATTTTTGGGCCATTTTCCATGGCAATTAAAACGCAATTCCTGTAGTTTTCTTAACTCCATGGACAATAACCAATATGTACTGACGCAACGGTAAATATTAGATGGCACCATTTTTTCCTATGAACCAATAATGCATATAAAAACTTTACGTTTCCAAATAAAACTATATACATTAAGGGGTCACTTCAAAAAGGTGGGAGGCAACTGCCCCCTCTTGACTCCCTAATCGCCGCTCCTGAATATAATATAATTACTGGATAAATTCTGAAAAATCTGAATTTTTGAAGATAACTATTTTTTAAAAAATAAATAAGTGTTTATGTTCAAAGTTTATATTACGCTCCTTCTTTAACACTACAGATAAAGTCAGAATTTATTTAATATCTTTCCTTTAAAGTTCCAAAACAGAATGTTCGGTTACAAGTAGAAATTCAAGTACGATTTAAGTCCACAATAAAGTACACAACTTACAGAGCAGTATGATTTTTTTGCCTCTACCTGTCAACTTCAACTACAAAATTGTCAGCTTACTAATTATTAGTGTCATCTCTGGAGCTTCACAACAAAGGGAATCAATAATTACAATTCAATTAGCTTACAATTCATTACAATTCATTAGCTTACAATTCAATAACTCTTTTGTCTCTGAATTTCAACAACAGTAGGATTAGCTTACGGAGTAATAATGCTGTTAGTTTTACAACAAAGGAAACCACTTACAGACAGTGTTGCCAATTTGGGGGGAAAGTCGCTAAATCTGAGGGATTTAACTTCCAGAATAGCGACAAAAAATAATTTTTCCGATTAGCGACTTTTTTTTTTTTTTGTTATTTCTGAATAACAATTTGACGACCTATTCACAAATCTAAGGATTTTTGTGCTGCAAACAACTTATCCTGTAATCAAGTACTATTAGCACGAATCAAGTACTATTAGCACGAATCAAGTACTATTAGCACGAATCAAGTACTATTAGCACGAATCAATTCAGATATACGTTTATTTTCCTTTTCCTTATTTGAATCAGCGCAAGTGTTGACGAGCTGGGAAAGCACATAGCATTTATCTTCATATTCCCACTTAGATTGGTGTTACCTAAGTTAAAGGTAACATTTCTGAAATTTCTCAATAAAATGAAATACTTACAGAACAATAATACATCTATCTCTGAAGTTCGACAATAGAATAGTCAGCTTATACTGTAGATTATTAATGCTCTCTGAAGCTACCCTCTGCTCATCTCTGTGTGAGGAGTCCCTGATTCAATCTCACACCGTAAACGTATCTGGTGGACAACGTCATGTCTGTGGTTTTGCCATTTCCTCCCACGTTCCCATTCCACCAATTATTTGCTAATTATTTCATTTCGTTTGTCGTTCTTTTCCTTTAGCTCTCGGGGCAAAATCATGGGACATAAAATTAGACATTTCATTTCACTTTATTTCAAAGCTATTGAGTCATCAAATGACATTACGTCGATGTTGAGTGAGTTTGACGATTCTTGTATAAGGTGAAGTTGTGACAAACTCAGAGCAAACTAATAGCGAGAATTTAATAAGATCAACAAAAAAAAAAAAAAAAAAAAACGTTTGAAGTTGCTATGAACCATTGCTCACCAAGGGCGCCCATCAGGGAGGCAAGGTAGGGCGCTCGTCCCCCCTCCCCCAAGAGGAAATCGTACTTGGGAATATCGAAAGCCCAATAGAATTTTTACATTAGTATAGCAAAATTTGAAACCATATTTGAAACCTCGCTTATATTTGCCCCCCCTGGAAACCACAACATGGGCGCCCTTGTTGCTCACTAGTGTTTTCTTCCACAAACTTTCATTGGACATGATCGTATGATAGATAATAGTTTTCATATGGCCCTCGTCTTCTTCCAGTTCCAACTCGTTCTAGACCTATTGTCATTTCAGAGCTTGACAAGAGCTCTTTAAAATTATCAAATATGTGAGGGGCACTCAAAAAGTTCCTGGAATTTCCTTGTAACTATTTATTACCACAATATTGGTACACATTCTCTTAATCAAATTCAAAATAGGTTCCTTGAGAACACATACACTTGTTCCACTGCTCCTACAATTACTGGAAACAGCACTGAAAGTCATGTTTTGATATGTTTCGAAGTTCAGCCGTCGCGTCGGTTTGGATGTCTTCTACGGTGACAAAACGGTCACCTTTAAGGGTCTTTTTGATCTTATGGTGGTGCTAAATCTGATGGTGCTAAATCCAGTGAGTAGGGAGGCTGGTAGAGAAGGGGCATATTCTTTTCTGCAAGTCGTTTTGCCACCGTAGAAGACATCCACCGCGATGGCTTAACTTCGAAGCATACCAAAACAGGACTTTCAGCGTTGTTTCCAGTAATGGTAGGAGCGGTGGAACAAGTGTGTGTGTTCTCAAGGAACATATTCAGTGAATGTGTACCTATATTGTGGTAATAAATAGTTACAAGAAAATTCCAGAAACTTTTTGAGTGCTCCTCGTATATTGTTACATTATTTCTTTTTTTAGACTTTAAGTCTTTGTTGTTAAGAGTCTCTTATCACTGCGAAATTAAAATACCGCTAATTTTACAATAATTATGTGATATCTTCAAATGGATAAAAGATAATCGAAAAGTGGATCAAGACCTCCCTAGACGATGTTATTTTGCATGATGTACCGTTATCACGAGTCACCTAGTAGCTTTTCGTTTGTTGTTATTTAGAAACGCGAGAATAAATGCCGATTTTCTAAATGGCTGGAAATCGAAAGCAGATAAATGAGTCGTGATAACGGTATCTCACGCAAAATAATACTGTCTAGGGAGGTCTTGTTCCACTTATTGATTATCTTTTATGTATTTGAAGATATCACATAATTACTGTAAAATTAGCGGTATTTTAATTTCGCAGTGATAAGGCCTCTTAAATGACCTTAAAAAAATTAGGCCTTAGCTTTTACCCGATCCCAACAAAAATCCGACAAGATACTTTAATGGGTCATCAATAATCTTTATACCAACATAAATCCAAATTTGAAAAATCGTTGTGATAAATAAATATTCATATACGGATGGACAATGTTATGGAAGATAGTAATGATTCTTTGGGTGCAACCAAAAGGCCCTTCTCCACTGTATTGTATGTCCTTCATTCAAAGCGAAAGTAGAAATATAATAAACAAAAGCTATACGCAAACAAACAGAATGATACCACGTGTTTGTTGACACTTAGAATTAAAAAAAAATCAAGATCATCTCAATTCAACAATAAAAGATAAAAAAGAAAACAAATCTCGTCATACACGGGGCGGCGTTTCTAACAAATCACAAAGACGATGTTTGGGTGTGAGAATACTTTGCAAGTGAAATCCCGCTGGGATTAAGTCGGGTCTTTTGTGATAGCCCTCCCTGTATGATTTGCTTACAATGGACACCGTATACTTTACTCAGCAGGCTAGCTCGAATGATGTCATTGTTTCAACCTAAATTACAGAACACAGAGATCTTCAAGCAAGAAGACAACGACGGAACAACATTGTAAGAAAGGGGTGAAAGAAAAATAACGACTTAGTTTGTCACTGTGGACAGTTAGTTTCTTGGATACGGATCTTCTTGTCTTGATTGTTCGACGGTTTCCTTCTTGACTACAAAAATGTTGAATAATTTTCTAATCTCTAAGCAGAACATACTAATCTCATTTTGTAAAGTGTCATATATTTATCGTAAATCAAATAACCGCATACAACCACACTTGTTGCTTCTTTCTGAGCTGTCTTTAGGCTCAACGATTAATATTGAAGCCTTCTGTGTGGAGGATATGGGTTCAATACGAGGTGG
The DNA here is from genome assembly GCF_964235325.1 of Thermobia domestica. Taxonomy (NCBI): domain Eukaryota; kingdom Metazoa; phylum Arthropoda; class Insecta; order Zygentoma; family Lepismatidae; genus Thermobia; species Thermobia domestica. The sequence goes on from NC_137469.1 coordinate 57,081,098, forward strand.
GATTAGTTCAGGTCTTTTGTAGACCCACGTCTCATGAAATTACAACCAGTAAGTGCAGTAATGTTCAGCTGCCCAGCGTATAACGTAAGAGCATGGTTTTGCAATCGGAGAAACGACATAGAAAAACAAATAGAGCAAAATAAGAAAGAATATGCGGTAGGGGAATGCAATGAAACTTGTACTATCAGTTTACGCATTATCATGGATCCACGAATGACGTATCTACAAAACCATCAACTACGTTGTCAATATTCTTCTTTCTCTGTCAACACTGTATTTACCAACGTCAGGTTGCCTGGAACGTCTTCGTGTGGTTTACTGAGGATGAAAACAGCACTCTGTGACGTCACAGAGCACTCCGCTATATTCGGCAGGTCACATGTAAGACTGCCCACGGGACAAGAATTGAGGCTCTCTCATTATGAAAATTCTGTTTCGATTGTCTTGTAGGCATCCTTGGTATTGGTAGTATCTATCTTGGCTTCTTCTTAAGCAAAAATACCATCTTGGTTTCCCTCTCCTAATTTGCCTATAAGTTATTTGTATGTGATCTACTTTTCGATTTAGAGCTTGATACATGTTTACCTTAGTTTATTTATTAATTCACTATGGATTACACATGCGGCAAAAGTATGCCTGAATTCAGAGAACCGCTTAACAATCTTAATAATATGCATGTCACATTGGTTCACATTAGCTAAGTGAACAAGTCTTGCATATTTTTACATGTTTCGGCTTTGTGCATCTTGTATTGGCGTTTAAAAACAACCTCATTAGCTTCTGGATAAGTACTTTGCTACGATAATTCATCGTTTTTTTTTTTTTTTAACCTCCTAGATTCCCTTTTCTTAAAGAAAACGAACACCGACCGATAAAAGGACCATATTTTAACGAAACTGATAGAAAACTATGTAAGACCATTGGTCTTAAAAGAAAATAAAAATAATTCACTTGGTATACGAGTGAGAAAAAGAAAGAGCCTTGTTCTGTTTTCTGTAGCTAGGTAGTTTGTGTATGCATATGTGTGAAAAAAAGTACAAGTAATAATGGTCTTCACTCCTTAAGTACCCTATAGTAGTCGTAAGTTACCGCGCTGGTTTTCTGATGTTCACTATCATATTACGGTCAACCCATTCGTGTGCATCATCATCTGAGTGTGTCAGTGTCCTAGTGGGAATGTCGTCTTCTTGGGAGGTAAAATAAAGCGTGCACTTGTCTTTAAACATGTTATTAGGCTTTACAATATCGTAGCTATAGAATTTTTATTTGTGGTTGGAAGGGATAATATATATATTTCTATTTGTCCTTTAATACATGTACGAGTAAAATTAAAATAAAACATTATCATCAGTTCAGCGAAAACAAATTAATGACTTATTTTTCCTGTGACGTTGTTTTCGGAAACGTTCTTTCCTGGCGACATTGTTTATTGCGATGCTGTTTTCCTGTATGAATCTAACAATTTATTCTAAAACTTTTCTTTTACTGCGGAAGAAATTTCGGTTATTTTCCGATATTTGATACATTGTGGTATTTTTTCTAAACAGGGAAACTAACTTATGTTGCCTAGATTCAATGGCGGTTCTTGAGGAAAGTCCCATTGGTAAAAAAAAAAGTCAAAATTTGGAAACTTATCTAACGTATAATTATGTATTTCTAAATTTGTATGAAGCTTTGTTTACTTAGCTTGTAGTGATAAAATTTAAGTTTTTTTTTTTTTTTTTTTTTTTACCGGTGTGACATTCCGCAAGACTCGCCACTGGTAACATTGGACTTCCAAACTATACTAATCATAAGTATGGGAAGTTTTGTAAAAAATGAAATGAAATCTTTCAATTTAACGCCAAATGAATACTCCTTTTAGGCTAAGGGAGACGATGATTAAAGCACGTGGACGATAATGGAATAATTTGTGGAATGGGAACGTGGGAGGAAACGGGAGTACCCCGAGAAATCCAAGGACAAGATGTTGTTTACCACAAACTTACATGAGCGGGGATCGAAGCAGGGACCTCACACGTCAGAGGTAAGCGCTCTAACACTGAGCCACAGTGTCCCCCCACACACACACAGAGGTCTTATAGAAGCGGTTGTGTCCGTCTGGCGATATATATGAGAGCGAAAATAATAACACATAGCGAGAAGCAGTTTTCTGGAATCTATACAGTGTTCCAATCGTATATTCTGTTTTCTTCCGTTACCTTCTAGTAAAAGCGGAAATGGTAGAAATCAACCTTTTCCTATTTCAACGTTGATCACTATAGATCAAAAACGTTGATAAACAAGAAGTAGATTTATTAAATGGATTAAGCGCCTTAAAAGCAGGTCTTACCTTTACATGTAAAAAAAAAAAAAAATATATCGAAAACAATCGATATTAGTTACCAACACATAGTTTTCGGGGTCGCTGCGATGAAAGTAGCTCCCCGATACTGTTTAAGTGTATGTTCAGGCCCCTTCAGCAGGGAGAATGAGGGGTGACATTACACATTTTTGTTAATACACTTACATTGAAATGTGTATCGCAAAGGGGGGAAGAGGGTTCAAATACTTTATCATAAACATATTCTCCCCGTGCGAAGAACGGGCATTTCAGTTAGTATCGCAAGTATAAACATCAGTCAATTTTTAATTCGTTTGTTAGTAATTTAACATAGTTTTTCAGCACTAAGGTTTATACAACCTACAGTTTAACGAAGGTTTCATACATATAGATAGATAGATAGATAGATATAGATATAGATATATAATACGAATTCAGCAGGGATTGAACCTAAGCCACTCCAACCAAATATAAGAACGTTAACGATTTTTAAGCCAAGGAGTTCTGGTAAAATTTGCCGTTGGTATCTCTTTTATACTTTTATACATATTTTACTATGTAAATATTTGGTCCTGTTTTAATAGGACTCGAAAACTGAAACCCATCGGAACGGATCAGAAAGATGTGTAAATACTTCGGCAGGTGATTCGTGACATCAAAAGAAGACAATAAGTCCCTTTGCTTGTTGTCGAATTCCGCGTCGTGTATGCTGTGCGCATCTTTCTATTCCATCCCAATTGTCAGGATTCGAGTTTCGATTCCAAATTGGCACCCCTGTCACTGTTACACGACAATATGCAAGAGGTCTTCTTTTGATGTCACGAATCACCTCTCGGAGTTTGTGAACATCTTTCAGGTTCACCCTGTATAACCATAAGGCAATCATTTCCCGGTCTTCACGAAATTCTTTTTTTTAAAAAAATCAACATAACACACACACACACACACACACACACTCGGAAACATAAATAAATAAATACATAAAAGTTGATTAGCAAATCCCATTAACCACTTGTTAAACTGATTCCATCAAGCACGTGTAGAACAGCTTATCGACTGATCCTCTTGCAAAGTCAATGTAACTATAAAAATTCAATCTTGCAATTCTATCTAACTTCTGTGTAGGCATGCACTAATTTCTTTTATTCCTAATTAATCACATCTTATCCTTACAACGTATCTCGACCAGTAGAAGTTGCAACGAGAAAAGAGAAAGAAGAAACAAATGCAAACTAGCAAAAACGCAACAGAAGGTATAACTACATTTAGTCTCTCTTTTTAGGTAAAGTAAATTTTTGTGGGGAAAAAAGTATGTGTTACCAAAAATCAACGACCCCACACACAGTTGAAACTGTTTAATTAAGGAGCTTACCTTGTTTGCCTCATGAATATAATTTAGTATTCTGCCCTTTTTTTTCAATTTTTATATTTTTTTTAAAAAAAAAGAAACACTCCACCTCCATGTAGAAAAGCAAGTACAGTAGAGATATGTATTCTTACTCAGCATTAATATACCATTACATTGCACTTGATTCTTTCTTTTTTCTTCTTTTTGTTTTTGTTTGGTTGCGAGGAATACAACAAGATGTAAATACAAAGAAAAAAGAAGCTGCCACTTGAAAACACAGCAGAATACAAAATAAAATGACAGGAAAATCGTAGACCGAAAAAAAGTTTTATTGTTAAAAAGTAAAGAATAATTACTTTTAATCATGTCATTACACTTTCTCTCTCTCTCTCTCTTGTCTTGTCTTGCCAAATAGCAAAACTAACACACTCACTCACACACACACATCTATATATATGATGTCTGCTCCCTTCGGATTTTTGTGAAACATTACCAACCAGAAAAAAAAAAGTCCATTGCTTAATAGCCAATGGAAAACATTTTGATGTTCAGCATCATCAGACGTAACACAACAAGTTGTAGCAAAACCTGATTTGTTATTCAATTTTTGTCTGTCAAAATAAAACCATCTAAAAGAGAATTTCTTTTAAAAAAAATACTAAAGACGGAAAAAAGCTCCACCCAAAATTACTTTCGTAATCTATTACAATGATGTGTATTTGAAGTAAAAATTTCTCGCTAATTGTTTGAAATTTTCGTTCTATATCATTACTGAGCATTTATCTTTCTTATTTCCACTGACTTTTCATTCTATTTTTATAACTTTTCTTTCTTGTTCATCCGAGTTCTTCCATGTACTGTACGTTTATTTGTATCTTTCGTTTTATTTTCCTTCTATTGATTTCGTTTTCTTTTCCCATACTCATTGCTTTCTATAAATGTTAACCTGCTTCTTTTACTTTCTTTTTTCATTTTTCTAAATATTTTTCTTTCTTGTCCATTTAATTTTGATTTGATTTTTTTCTTCATTTAATATATTTCCTTTATTTTTTCTCTCTAATTTTTAATTGTATATGTATTAAGAGATCTACTCACTGCGAAATTAAAATACCACTTATTTTACAGTATTTATGTGATATCTTCATATAAATGAAAGATAATCGAAATGTGGAACAAGAGTGCATTAGACAATATTATTTTGCAGAGGTACCGTTATCACGGGTTACCTAGTAGCTTTCCGTTTGCAGCCATTTAAAAACGCGAAAATAAATGCCGATTTTCTAAATAGTTGGAAATCGAAAGCAGATAAGTGAGTCATGACAACCTGTTTCCAAACAGTTTCTCTTTCTCTTCTTAATAATATCTAAAATTGTTTTTTTCATCTTCACCATTTCTAACATTCTCTCATTCGTTTTCCGCTCGACCCATGTAATTCTCTCCATTCTTCTCCACACCCACATTTCGAAGGCTTCCAGTCGTTTTTCATCATTTTTAAGTATTGTCCGTGTTTCTGCTCCATACAGCACAACAGTCTAACACAAAACACTTTATGAGTCTTTTTCTCAACACTTTGTTCAATGTCCCACAAAATAGACTTTTTTCTTCCTAAAGGCTTTTTTCGCCATCCCTATCTTTGTTTTTATTTCACTTTTACACTTCATATCATCACTAATAACACTACCCTGGTATCGAAAACTAGTCACCTGTTCTATTTTCTCTCCTCTTACTTTTATGTTTGACACCGCTCTCTTTGTTCCAATCACCATGTCTTTTGTCTTCCTAACATTTATTTTCATCTAATATTCTTCACAACCCTTCCTCAAGTTTTCTAACACCTTATTTATTTCTTCTTCAGATTCCGCAACAAGCACCATTTCATCTGCAAACCGTATACACCTAGTCATTCTGCTTTCTACTGAGACGAGAGACAGGATTCCTGTCGAACTCCCCTTCCAATTACACTCTCCTGTCATTTCCTCCCCTATTCTAACACTTATTTATTGATTCATGTAGAGGTTTCTTTTGGCTTTATTTAATTGTCCTATATTTTCCTGATGGCTATGTCCTTTGATTTCTTATAACTATTTACATTTTTATACATGCCTTCCACATAATGATATTTTCAAGTTAAATAAATCAAATATTCTATATTTCCACTCTATCCTTGTTGTTTTCCTGTCTTTTCTTTCTATGTGTTTTTATTATTACATTTATTATATTTTCGTTTCCCTTGAGTTATGTTTATTTAATAATACTGTTACTACTTGGAAACACGATTTTTCCGTCATATTGTTTGCCTTTTACCTTCAAATAATTATTTACTATCTTCTTTTATTATTTTAGGTTTTATTTCCCTATTTATATCTTTCTGTTCTTCTTATAGTCACTTTATAGCACTTCTTTTCATTTACTTGGATTTCTTTCCATCGCTACCTTTCCTCTGCTTATTTCATTGCTTTTCTTTCTTTCTTTTGCACTCTCTGGTTTTACATTGTATAAACTCGTTGAGAGAAACTAACACGGACACGTGGGTTATATAGTGGTTATCAAGAATTTGAATTATTACTGAAATTAGCAGTACTTTTAATGGGTAATTTATAATGTTGTAGCCTCTAAAGCATAGAAAGAATTCTTCACATTTCGTAAAAACGACATTCCTCTTCTCCCAGCCTGAGAAAAAAAAGAAAGAAAAAATAACTGACTATACACAAATAGTCGAGTTTTCTTCTTCTTCTTCTTCTTTTGTTACCATTTGGTCTTCTCCTGTGGATAGCTCTGCAATGAGGTTTATTACGGTTACATTCCTTGTAAAGTGTATTTATTACTAGGATCACGATACTCATATTTTTATACAAATGCAAATCACAGATGTTCTAATGCCAGAAACAAACAACAAATATCTAAGAATATGAAGTTATTTATCATTATCATACTATTTTGTATGATTAAAGTTGCAGGTAAATATTTCAAAAGCGGTTTTACATATGAATCACTGCCAATGAAAGATGACAATTTTTGGAATGAAACCCAGAAGATATGTTTAAATTTAGGATTTTCTACGAGACCCGATTTGAGGCTGTCTCGTCTCGAAATTGAGGGTATCGTAAAAGTGATGTATCGTTCTGGGAAGTGTATATGTTTTTACTGAAATAATTCGTCTCGTTTCGCGGACACTTTGTTGCAAGCGATGCCAGGTACGATCCCGATGGAGATACTCGGTCGGAAAGGCCTTTTCAGGCCAGCCATCCTGGGTGAGAATTTTTCTGGGTTTTTCTCATTCACACTAGACAAATGTCAGAATAGTACTTAACACAAAGGTCTCAGGAAGGTTTCTTACTTCACCATTTCTCCGGGTAGTGGGCTCACCAGTCGCCGAAGTATCATGATGGATTAAAATGGGCGTAGATGTTGAAAGCCCAAAAATATCTAATTTCTAATTGCTAAAATTTGTCTCGTGGGTATCCTTAGACAGATATGAAGGAAACCTTGGGAAACTCCCCCACTCAGAAAGCCGGTCGCGGGATTCAAAATAAAGATTTCCCGATTATATTTTGAAGAGTGAAGATAGTGTGATGAGTGTTTCTTTCAGGAACAATGTTCCGGAGGGGGGAAGCTTAGTATTCCGGGGGAACACTGCTCGTACTATTCTGTTTATTATTATATTATAGATGTATTATTTTGGGCTCCTCCGGGGGTCACTCTCAAAGCTCCGGGGGGGGGGAGTACCCTCCCAAAATCGTGTCTGGAAGAAACACTGATTGTGTTAATTTCTAAAATTAGCCACTGATATACATCGGATATTTTTTCCGATATTACATGTATTAACATCTTACTAACATATTTCTGTAATGTACTAATATTATATGTCTTAATTCTTCAGATACATTTTTGATATGTATCAATCAATATGGTACATGTTGTTCTTTCTTAAGAACATCGCAAATACGTTTCTTAAATGTCTCGATAATCTCCCAGATACATCACAGATGGAACTCTCAAACGTATTGATTTCATATGTGACTATATTTCAATATATTGGAGATACATTTATGACAAATGCCAATTTTGCATGTGGTGATTTCTCAGATAGGTCTTATATTGCAAGATCACTTCTGAAATGTATCTATATCATATGTAATGTAATAATTTCTCAGACCTGTCGCAAGTACATTTGTAAAATGTGTCGGTATCATTAATTCATACGTCATTTACGATACAATGCAGTCATACAGTGTAACCACTGCGTGTAATCTGGTCGCTGTCCGTGCGAACATGGTACTTCCAATAAGTATACTCCTGATACTTTAACTTACCTGGACAGGACGACGAAGACCTCTCCAAGAAAGGTTACAAACTGTTTCCAAAAAGCTCGTCGGTCTCAATAATGAGATGAGCATTAGGCGCCGAGAGGTTCGGGTGTCTCGTCTCGAAAACCTCACGGACGATCAGACGGTCATCCAGACCATAACGCACACAAACATCACTCATACAAACAACGAAAACACACTGGATTAAATAACACTATACTTATTTATTAGAACACTATTCTGAAAAAAAAAATAACGAAGAGAAATGAACACAACACTGGACACTAATAAATTTTGCCGCTGAAATTACGTTTTGCCCTTTTCGGGAAATAGAGCCCTTTCTATATATATATGATTATAATTCAGGTATCACTATAAATACTTTGCTCACACCATTAACACACTTGGGGGATTCGCACTGGGGAAAAGTTGTCTGGATCGTCCCACGATGAATCCAGTTGTTACGCTGAACAGTCCTGCAGCGTAAAGGTGAATCTTCAGCAAACACACAAAAGAAGATCTCCACAATGGAATACAGATATTGGAGGGCGCGTACGTAACATTTTAAACGCACAAGGTCTGAGGACCTGGGATTTCACTGATTGGGGCTAGCCGTAAGAAATAGTCCTTCACCGGCTAAATAGCTTGTGCCCCTTAACACAACTTATGTTTGAAGTTCAACGCGAGATGCGTGGTTGCATCTCCCAGACCTGGAGTCAAACTCCTCGAGCATCCAAGCTCAAGCTACGGGTTGCAATGGTCAACGGAAAAGTGTTGGCAGTTCATTTCAAAAATCACTCTGTTAACTCACCTGTACGCACATACAACCAGAATACGGAAAACAATTTATGTTAATTTTAGTCAACTGCCTATAATGCACTAGACACGGCGATAACACTGGCGTGAGAAAGTACAGATAACGGACTGCAGAACAACACAGTTGGTGCCACTTTGGTTGCTGGGACATCTGGTCAGCCCGTATTTCTCTAATCTATTGTAATGTTTCCATAAACGATTAACGAAAGCACTTAATTCAGTTCCCAATAACTATAGAATATATACTGTGTATATAATGAGTCAGGGAGAAACACTGAAATGGTTAGTCACTAACTGAAATGTTCTCAGCAAAAGCAATGTTTTAAATATATATATGAGAAATCGATGAAAGACTTCTTTGTCCAATTGTGTGGGAAAGAAGCAATTCCCACCGAAGAAAGAACTTATGTGCATTGCAGAATAAAGTACAAATTGAAAATAATAATCACAGTCTTTACGAAATATACAGAGTGTCCACAAAAATCCTTCTATAACCTGGTAGCGGTTATAACAGCTGATTTTGTACATCTGTAGTAAACAAAAATTTATCCGTAGTTAACAATTTAAATACCGCACAGTAACAGTGTATTTTCAGCAGTGTAAATTGAGTATGTAAATAGTGTCAGGAACTAACAATAAACACAATTAACCAATTGTTATCATCAGTGTTTCTTTCAGAAATAATGTTCCGGGGGGACACACTCAGTATTCCAGGGGGGGGCACTGCTGGTACTATTCTATTTTTGTTATATAATAAACGTATTAATTTGGTCTGCTCCGGGGGCCACTGTTAGAGCTCCGGGAGGGCAGTGCCCTCCAAAAAACAGGTCTGGAAGAAACACTGGTTATCACGACTGACAGTTGGCTCTTTTGTTTGTTTGTTTGTTTCAGTTCTCCAATGTTTTATCATGAAATTTAATGCAGTGTTTAATACGTATATCTATATGAAGTATAGCATATAAAGTTACCAACTTTTGAAAATGGAAACACCGGACACCCTCTTGGAGTAAGTATACTCTTAAGATTGTGACGTCATCGCTCGTCAAAAACGTCAACAGCCTGAAAGTGGTTACTTAACATAAAATTAAGCTATTTGGAGTTCGAATTTAATAACTTTAGTTACTTATGAAGCATTTACTAAACTCACTTATCTCTAGTTTAGGTTGAGTCGGCATATGTACTTTTTGTAGTCTACCATCAATAATACATCGTATTTAAAACAAAAAATATATATATATATATAATTGGCAATATAAATATGGCATTCACAAAATATACTTGAAAAATAAGTCTTACTAGCTTCATTGGGTTTGGCAATGTCTCACCATGCCTACATGTTTTTTTTACGGAATCTGGATGCATTATTTTAATTGGAAGATGTAGCTGAGGATGAAGCATTGTTAGCTATACGCTCTTGAAAACGTACATTTTTTGACCTTTAGCAATTTTGTTAAGTTCCGTAAATTTTCCTAAATCAACTGTTTAGCAAATTCCGCGCAAAGCGGAATAAAGCGATATCGATATCGATTAAGTCGATATCAAAGCGGATTATAAGCTCTATTTTAACCATGTTCATCGACAAACGATTACTTTCGTCACTTCAAAATGATCTGAATAGAACAAGTAACAGGAAATATTAGCGGACATTCAACGTCCGGTTTTTGAGGTCGTACCGGATATCGCACAAGGATGTCAAAAACCGAACTGTGCGGTAAAATACCGGACAGTTGGCAAACCCTAATAGCATATGCAAGTCTCGATTAATTCTCAGATATATCACAAATAATTTCTTAAAATGTAATTATGATACTTAGTATGATTTCTCAGATACATTGTTTGAACAACGTGTATTCTATACGAGAATATATGTTAGCGAACATCTCCTTTCCGAATTCCAAACATACTGCTGTGTTTCCCAAAAAACCAGGAAATTAAAATTAAGTTCATTGACTATACACAAAACAAAAGTAGAAACACGTAAAAGACTTAGTGGGATCCTGAAGTAAAGTAAAACAATGGAAACTTCCGCTTTGTTCTTTTCTTTCTCCTTTTTTCTTTGTTTTCTTCTTCGTACGAGTAAATTCAAATCAGAATACCTTCGTACACAAAAGGCGCAAGAAGCAGATGTGATGTGATCTTCAGTAACGTTGTGAGAAAATTCGTTCTTCTTAATTTAACACAAGATTTACCTTTACATATACCGCACACATTACAACATTACATTTATCAAATAAAGGTTTTCTTACTTAATTATACCCCCCATATATATATATATATATATATATATATATATATATATATATATATATATATATATATATATATATATATGATATACCAGTCGATCTACAGGATGAAGCGATATGTCTAAGTAGACAGACTATTTCTAACAATAGGTATATGTATATTATATATGAGTGTGGGAAAGTTAGTTATATGATTAATTGAACAATAAATCGTGTTAATTCTTCCGCGACTATATTTTCTTCATTACTTCGTTATTGCACTTTGGAGCTTTCTTTATTTCTGTATTTAATTAAACACGTAGCTAAAAAATAACAGTGCTTTTAAGACGATAATAAATTTGTTCAAATAACAATGTATACTAACAGTAAATGCTGTACGTTTTGTTGGAATTAATCTGTAAGTAATGTGGTTAAAAGTGTTTAATGAAGTTAACAAGTGAATGTAATGTATCTTTGTATTGTTGACTTAGGTTAAGGATCACTGTGAACACTTTCGGAAGGAAAATGAAAATTTTAAGTTTTACGTACCACAGTTAGACCGGCTAGACTAAAGGAGACGGTAATGATCAGAAATGAATGAAATGGTGGAATGAAGAGTGGGAGGAAACGGGAGAACCCCGAGAAAACCCATGCATACGGTGTTTGGCCACCACAAAGTTTACTTGGCGCTAGCTAAGATCGAACCAAGGACCCCATGCACCAGAGGTGAATGCTCTACCACTGAACCACCGCGACCCAACTTTCGGAAGGAATATTGTTCTAAGGCATTTATGGTTAAAGTAGGAGCTAAGGTGCTCCAACTTTGTTTGTTTGTTTGTTTCATATTTCTGGGCTTTCGGCATTTATGGCCATGTTAGCCCTTCACGTTTGAGGGATGACGTCCCTCGGCGAGCGCACTATCCGGGGAAAGGGAAGGAAGAAAGGAGTGGGGGAAGGAAGGAAGCGGCCTGGGACCTATAAGTTAGGTACTACCCCGGCATTTGCCTGGTGTGAATGAGGAAACCCAGGAAAACCTCATTCAGAGTGGCTGGCCTGTGTCCCCACCGGGAATCGAACCCGGGACCGCTCGCCACATTTATTGGTCATTGGAAGTGCATATAATACACTCTGGCAGAGGTAGTTTTTTAAGAAAACAAGGTGAAACTTACATTTGAAGACCTGAATTGCAGAACATCCCGAGTCCACCGGAGTACTTTTGTGATTTTAGAAGAAAGACAAGAAGTATTGCTTGTCATGCTATTCTGTTTAGCTGAAATTATTATTATTTTTTTTAAAGGTTTTAATTTGGATTTACGAATTATGCAAGTTAATAGCTCTTAAAACATAGATGCTAACATAAAAAAAAACAAAGAACGCAAAATACGAAGAAAAAGAGTGGACTTGGGATGTTATGCAATTCATGTCTTCATTTATAAATGAATCTAAACTGATGCAGTGATGGGCAAACTATGGCCTATGGGACAGATACGGCAGTGAAAGGTTTATCTGGTCTATCTAGCCCAAATTGTAAATTTGGTAGAAAATTTCGTCTCATCTGGATTCTCGAAGAATTGTCTCGTATCAACTAGATTCTCGGAAAGGTCTTCCCGTCTCGCTTCGTAAATTTATGTACTAAATGTATACCCATATTTTTCTTAGTTTCGTTTATAAGTTACCAAAATAGTTCTGTGTCATGAGAGCTCCACGAAAAGTGCGATATAACAACATTCAAATCATATTTGTTATTGAAATATATTGTGCACTGACTTGTGGATCTTTAAACGTTGGTAAATCCTCTTCATTATGTTCGTACTGTCACTTCATCAACATACTGAAACCAGGGGCGGATCCAGAGGGGGGCGATCGGGGCGATTGTCCCCCCCAGAAGAGGAAACTTTCTTATTTTATATATATATATATATAAGTAAAACCCATCCCAAAGTTTGGAGCCCTTAAAAGTAGCAGTATGACAACTCACCGCCCCCCCCAGAAGTCGGTCCTCAATCCGCCCCTGACTGAAACTAATGCTTGAGATCTAAGACTTGGGTAAACTAGAGTTGCTCACGAGACTCCAGAAATTTCTCGTCTCGTCTCGAAGCCTCGTTTTAGAGACGAGACTCATACACCACAAATACAGTACAGGGTGGCCCAAAAGTAAGTATACAGTCTTGTACTGATCTGTTCCTATATTCCATATCATTTCTTATTGTTATCATCTAGCTTCTTTATTATTTGTTCTTAATGTCTTTTTACTTATACCTTAAGCCCGGAACAGCCGAAGCAAATAAACCCATAAGCTAAAATGTTATACTTGATCAATGCAGGTTGTGTGTACCTACTTTTGAGACACCTTATATATTTATAAATTGGCAATATGTTTTACAAATTGGTAAAGAATGGCATTCTTTTTAGCACGATAAAAATTCGTGTTTTCTCGTTCTTCTCGAAAATTGCGCATGATAATTTATCCTCAATGCATGTAATGAAAGTCTTGATGAAATTTAAAATATACTTCAGTGTTAAGTTTTATCTTTCTATAAGATATCTCATAAAGAAAGCAACTTTTAAATGCCCGCCATTTCTGTTCTAGTAAGTTGGCACCACTGAACGTTACACGATTTTCATTTGTTGCCTTTGTGGTTAGTAGCAGTCAAGGAGCGCCGAATAGTGAGAGTTCCGCGGAGTTTGCGAACAATTTCTCCACAGCATTCACCACATTTGTAATAAGTTTTCATTATGACGTGTTGCTCCGTCGTTCCATTCCTACCCGTACAGAAAACAGATGACGATCATGCGCTATTCAGCGCTCCGTGACTACTAACCACAAAGACAACAGATGAAAATTGTGTAACATTCAGTGCTGCCAACTTACTAGAATAAAATTTACAGGCATTTCAGAAGTTGCGTTCTTTATGGGACACACGTTTGATGGCATGATTACATCGTACAGTTTACATTTTGAAGTTTAAAAATATTTTTTCCCTCGATTTTTTGGATGGGGATACTCGGTCCAAAAAAAGTGTCAACAGTTTTTTTCAGGCCAGTCATCCTGAGTGAGGATTTCTTGGGTTTTTCCTCATTCACACCAGGCAAATGCCGGGATGGTACCTAATATATAGGTCCCAAGCCGATTCCTTCCTTCCCTTTCCTCGGATAGTGTAATCGCCGAGGAACGTCATCCCTTATACGTGACGAGCTAACATGGCCATAGATGCTGAAAGCCCTGAAATCTAAATCCTAATCCTAATCGATTTTCTTGGAAACTACGCTTGTGGATTATTTATTTATTGTCAACACAACAGGCTATAGCCCAATTACAGTGTTGTAAATTACGTAATTACATGTTCATAACTCTTAATAACATAACTTGAGTTCATAACTCTTGATAACTCACGATACTCAATTAGATGTCATTTATTTTGATCTCTCAAAGGCCTTTGATTCTGTCAGTCACATTCTTCTTCTCCACAAGCTTTCCAATAGGTTTAATGTACATGGTAAATTTCTCTCTTTAATCACCAGCTATCTAAAGGGCCGTAAACAGAAAGTTGTTATTTCAGGGGCGACTTCTAACCCCCAACCTGTGATCTCGGGGGTGCCTCAGGGAAGCGTACTAGGGCCCCTGCTATTTGTCCTGTATATGGACGATCTCTACTCTCACCTATCAGTTAATCCTAGTGGCCTTTTGCTTTTTGCTGACGATTGCAAAATTATATAGAGAAATATCATGTTTCCATGACACAATTGCTCTACAGGAAGACATAAATTATCTTGTAGATTGGTGTGAAATGTGGCAATTGAAACTTAACAGTAAGAAATGTGACGGTATTGCAATTACTCTGAAAAAGTCTCCTGTTCCCTTCAAATACCATATTAACGATTCCCCTATAACACATTCTGCCAGTCATAATGATCTTGGTGTCATCTTTGATTCGAAACTCTCGTTCTCTGACCACATCTCCTCAATAGTTAAGAAATCAATGCGTATGCTGGGGCTTCTTTACCGATTCACTGAACTACGTACTGTGGCATCATTATCAACATTCTATAAAACTCTAATAGCACCCAAGATAGAATACTGCTCGCCCATATGGGCCATGGCCTCACCTACACATCTCTCTAGACTTGAGTCTGTTCTCAATTTCTTTATTGCAATAGTACGTTTTCGTGTTCCCGCACTTCGAATATTACCTAAGGAGGAAATTTTGCGATATCTTAATATCCAGACGCCGGAAGTACGCAGAAATAACTCTGATTTGAAGTTTCTTCATAAGATTGTAAATGGGAACCTAAGATCAGAAACCCTAATTCAACAACTATCCTTACATGTTCCTTCCCGCAAAACCCGGAATACCCACCTATTCCATCTTGCACGCCCTAGGTTGACAATTATACAGAGGTCTCTTTTTCACCGAGTACCCAACTATTATAATAATCTAACAAGTGAGGTGGACATTTTTTCGAGCTACTTGGTGTTTGAAAGAACAATAAAACGCGTGCTGGCTAAATAATATTACTTGTGCACTCTTTGTTAATACTATTGATGTTACTGTTGTTGTTTATTTTTTAAATTCTTTTTCTTTTTTTCCCGCTTGTTGACATTTCCCTGTGTAAAATGGCACAATTATGCTGTATCTGGGAATTTGTTCAATAAATAAATAAATAAATAAATAAATAATGGCATATCCAAATGTCCTAGGCGACATATCACATATATCAAATTCATTGTTATTTGTACACATTCTATTATACAAAGCTGTTGTCCTCCAGATTGGTGATTTTATCATTATATTAGTTCTTGATTTTTTGCAGTAATAAAGACCAGTGTTTCTACGTACTTTTAATGTGGGGACATGAAAATTCAATAAAGAAACTAAATCAGGACAATTCAAAATATTTTGCGTTACTTCTTGAATAAATAATAAATCAATCATATGTCGCCTTTGTTCTAGTGTAGGAAAATGAAAGTTAGCAAATATGGTTTTACAGCTGTCATAAGTAGGATAAATGTGAGTTTCTTTATATGTTAATTTTTTTTTTTAAAAAATATTGTGTGTATTCTTTCTAATTGCTTACGATGTTCTATGTGAGCCGAATTCCAAATAGTAGAAGCATACTCTAACTTTGAGCGAACATATGCATTGTACAACTTCTGTAATGTTGAACAGTTCTTAAATTCTTTTCCTGTTCTAATTATGAATCCTAATAGCTTGAATGCTTCACTTGTTATATTTACAATGTGACTGTCAAACGTTAACTTAGCATCAAACGTAACACCAAGATCTTTAACTGAATCATGCCTATTTACTATAACACAACCAGCGAACGAGTGCGGGCGGCCGGTTTTGGAACTAAAATGCAAGCAGCAGTGTTTCTAACCGGACTACTTGTAATCAATCTATCACAGTTCTGTAATCAATCTATCACAGTTCTTTCTGTCTTGTTCGTAATAAACCACTCCACGCATATGCTCAAGTCAGGGGCGGAGCGATCGGGGCGATTGACCCCTTAGAATAGGATATTTTTTTTTATTTTAAAAATAAAACCTAAGAATTTTCACCTTTGTATTATAAATGTAAAATAAAACCTAAAATAGGTAGGCCTTATGTTTTTTTTTTTTTTGTTTTACGTTGCAGAAGTCAAATAAAACAATAAATAGCAAGAAATTACTTACCTTGGCGTCTTGCTAAAAAAAGAATATCCATCTTTGAAATCGCATGTGGCCATTTCTGTTCTAGAAATTGCAGACAATAGGTACTTCTCTTTTTCTACTTGATTAGGTTAGTAATGTAAAAAAAAAAAAAAAAAAAAAGATATTTCTGCCACATTTTGAAAACCTTCAAATAAAGTTTTCAAAATGTGGCAGAAATATCGTTTTTTTTTAAAAAAAAAAATACTAAACCAGGCTAAATAATAACAGAGATTAGACAAAGTTATCTTTATGTACCATCTCAATCAGGGGTGGACCCAGGGCCCCTGGGGAGACGGTTAGAAGTGTTGCATTGACGGCGGAGGGGGAGCGATTAAAATGGGGTGCCTGATAATTGAAGGTTCCTTGTAACCAGTAAAATTCAGACAAAATCTCTGAATTACGTAAAAAAAAAAAAAAAACATACAAAATACATTTTCAGGGTAACTCTTACAGCCATTACGTTATTCTAAGATTAATGCTACTTCTGAAATTGATTAGAGCGAATATTTATTTGAATAACAAACCCACTTTCATAAGTTTTTAAACTATAAAGTTTGAAAAGAACGAAGTTTGTCTTACATTGTTATCTCATTGTTCAAAGATACCGGTGATGAAGTAATTGGCTGGAAATCAATCGGCCGTTTCTTACATCAATTTATAAAGAAGATGAGTGCCAATGTTAGATATGTCAGTTCAGTATTTTAGAAAAAAGCCACTCAACCTCTTGCAACCATGCGTAGCGCATTTTAATACAACATTTTAATACTTACACATGAAATAAAAATACAACTGAATAAAGACGATTGACTTTGCCTTTGAATTTCACATGTGAATAACAATATAGGACTTTTCAGATAGAGGACAGGGAGGAGCAGGTTTTATTAAACAAGACCGTACATCTGATAGGTTTGAACTATAGGCAACTTGTGTTTACGGGCTAAACTCTGTCCTCTGAAATCAATCGACAAATACCTTTAAGATGTTCAACAGAATAACGTGTCAGCATTATTATATACTACAGACACAAATATAACACTAGGCTCCCAAGTTTCAAAATTATATTGTGTGTGAAAACAGTAGATTTAATTCTTTGTCACCTGATAGCTAAAACCTGAGAGAAATTCATAGTTAGTCCAGAGGTAATTTCTTTCCTCATAAATAAAATTTATTGTGTGCTGAAGCAATGATACTTTCTCTTACATTACCCATACGCTGATGTTTTATCAATACTTTTATTTGAACTCTACCAAAGGGTTGGATTTCTATAATGATCCTAAAAGAAGGGTGCACTGAACCAAATTGTACAAATCAATCCCTAAAGGCAAGCTATCCAATCCCATAAATCTTTAAAAAAATGAAGGAAAAATTTTTTCACCTCCATTTCCCCCAAAGGGTTCACATTTCTCGAACAAAAAAATGAAATTTCTTTATTTTAACATCCCATGATTATGTTGTTTATGCTAGAAGAGACAGATGATTAATGAAAGTGAAGGATTGTAAAATTAAATTTTGGTCTCCCAATGGGAATCAAACCTCGAACCACATACAATAAAAGCACATGCGCTGGCCAATAGACCAGCGGAAAGGACTTTCACAGTTCTCGACAGGAAACGTTTCGAAATTCCTCCCTGGCTAAAACTCGGAAAAATAATTTATTTGTCAATCGATAAACATAACTTAAACAGCAGCATCATGAGCCTTAACCTTAACTTCATTTAAACTTACAGTTACAAGATATTACGCAAGACTCTAAGCTATCAACCCAAAATTAATCTTTTAGTCACTGACATTGTCATTCCTGCGTTTTACAGGCTACTACTGTTTTATATTGAAATCGAATAAAACGTAATCAATTTTTATACAATCTGCTTAATACACGGTAGAAGCCCACTGAATTGTCAACTGTGCTATGTTGTTCTTAAATTGGTAATTTCCATTCATAAATCACTATTCACAATACATCTGCATTACTGCAGGAATGGTTCACTACAATACATACATAAGTTACGACGTTTTTTTTATTAAGCGTAAAGAGATTAGACTATGCATAACATCTAAACTGCAACTTTCAAAAACCGTTGGATACACTGCAAAGTGAAACTCTCCGCTCCCCTGTCCCACCGCGCTTGCCAAGAAACTGATGTAAACACAACAGCAGCGCCATCCTCCCAAAACCGCACAGCTATCCTGGTCAGGTAATATATATTTGTTAATTTCATAATCAAAGTGACGAGGTGATTTGCTCCTAGTGAACGATAATACTTTGCACTTGCTTGCATTGACCCCAAGTTGATCCGAAGAGCACCAGTTACCAATATGATCTAGACCTTGCTGCAGCTTAGCACACATCTTGCATTTAGTTCAACTCATTGAGATTTATCGATTAATATAAGGACAGAACACATTTATTTGCTCTTTTCTGTGGTACCGGTAGTCTATGTCTCATCTTGGGACAAATACAGCATTCTCTTCTAGAACAGAGACGCAAATGAGAGAGCGTGCTAAACTCTTGGGAAACTGTGGAAACCAGACAATGAAGATGAGATTGTGGAAGGAGCAAGGAGGGGTAAAAAAAAAAAAAGCACTCATACAGTTCTAGCAAGCACATCAATCATAAAATCGTCACATTATGAGCTCTCTCTCTGGCGGCTTCCCTTTCTATATACAACTTGAAAACCTCTCAACCTCATGTCCTCTCCTCCGCCGGCTCACTGTTTCCTCTTTCTCTCTCTCTCTCTTTTGTCTCATCCCTTTCTTACCTGGTCTTTTGTCCTCGCAAGCACCTGAGTGTCTCCACGATTTTTACCTGATCTCCTTTGAAAAACACCGGTGCTTGCTTTTTCGCTACTAGTTCTATAGAATCGGGCGCCTACAAAGTTGTTACTAAACAGGTATAATTGATGGGCTCAAGAGTGCTACTTCCACCGTTGCCACATTTTCTCACTTAAAAGGATTCAACAAAATTAACGATTTCTGCGGAAATATACCAACTAACATGAGATGAAGAGGTATTGTTTGTTTTCGTAGCCCACGTTGCACGTTGGCAATTGATTACATGAGATTTTCTTTTTCTTCTTTCGGAGTTCAATGTTCCTTACTTATTAGCACTGAGACACGATTCGATGGAACATTTAGCTCAACATTGAATCTGAATTACATATACCTGTAAAGTAAATGTGGAGATTATAAGAGAGAGATTTGATGTCTTGTGTCCCTACGCAACACGAAGGTTATGATAAATAGGACGTAATATTAACCATGGGCGTCTCTGGCAAGTTAAAATTGGGGGAACGACTAGAATGCTACTAGACCTCAACTGAATTTACGACAAAATTCTGAGTAAATATGAATTTACTTCAATTATGAGCTAATTGGATCCTTAGGCATTATGGTAGGCAAACACCGTGTATATGGGTTTTCTCTGGGTTCTTTCGTTTCTTCCTCCTTTCCTTTTCCGCCATTTCGTTGATTATCATCATCATGGCGTCCCATATCTTCAGAGTGCAGTTAAACTAAAAAACAAATAATAATAATAATAATAATAGTGATAACAAGAAGAAGAAGAAGAATATTTAGGGTATGACGAGGGTAGTGATGTGAGGCGGAAAATTTTCCGCGGAAAATTTTCCATTTCGGAAAATTTTCCGGAAAATTTTCCGTTCTAAAAAAATATCAGTAATCAAGTAACAATTCCTCAGCAATCATGAAATTGATTGAATTCATGTATAGAAATGTTAAAAACCGTTTAAAGAATCTGAAAATTTTCATGGCTCAGACAATTTTCAGTACTATGTAGGAACAAGTTAAACCATTTTTCATGAATCGAAATATTTTCTGACTTATATGGAAAAATTGAAGAATTTTTTATGAGTCGGAAAGTTTTCATCATTTCGAAGGAAGAACTAAAACAACTGTTTTCTGAATCGGAAAGCTTTATTGCTCTGTAGAAACAAGTGAGAGGAATTTTCATGAATCGGAAAATTTTCATCACGATGTAGAAACAAGTGGAAAACACTTTTCATAGGCCTGACAATTTTGGATATTATGTATACTGATGTTAGGTGGAAAATTTTCCACTATATTTAACTGCACATAGAGCTACAAAATTGAATTTCAGTAGAGGAAAGTTAGTCAGCAACAAATTATAATTTTCCAATTAGCTTTCGGGTTCCGGAAAATTTTGTATTTCAAGTTGGGAAATAAAATTTTACACAGTGTTTCTCTCTCTATATAGAAGAAAATTTTTCACCTCACAACACGGTTAAACAACGATGTAGGAATAAGTGGACTATTCTTTTACGAATCGGAAAATTTTCCGTTTCAAAATTTTCCGGAAAATTTTAATCACTGTACAGGACAGGCAATTTTTCGATTCATGGAAAATTGTTTCACTTGTTCCTACATAGTACTGAAAATTATATAAACCATGAAAATTTTCAGATTCTTTAGACGATCTTTGACTTTCTAACATTTCTATATATGAATTCGATCAATTTTATGAATACTGACGAATTGTTACTTGATCATTGATATTTAAGAACGGAAAAATTTCCGGAAAAATATAGAAGAAAATTCTCCACCTCACACCACGGCTAAACAACGATGTAGGAATAAGTGGAGTACATTTTTACGAATCGGAAAATTTTCCGTTTCAAAATTTCCCGGAAAATTTTTATCACTGTAGAGGACACAATTTTTCGATTCATGAAAAATTGTTCAACTTTTTCCTACATCGCACTGAAAATTGTCTGAGCCATGAAAATTTTCAGATTCTTTAAACGATCTTTCACTAACATTTCTATATATGAATTGAATCAATTTTATGAATACTGACGAATTGTTACTTAATCACTGATATTTGTTAAGAACGGAAAAATTTCCGGAAAAATATAGAAGAAAATTTTCCAACTCACATCTCAACTAAACAACGATGTAGGAATAAGTGGAATATATTGTCATGAATCGGAAAATTTTCATCACTGTATAGGACAGACAACTTTTCAATTCATGAAAAATTGTTCCACTTGTTCCTACATCGTACTGAAAATTGTCTGAGCCATGAAAATTTTCAGATTCTTTAAACGATCTTTCACTTTTTAACATTTCTATATATGAATTCAATCAATTTTATGAACACTGACGAATTGTTACTTAATCACTGATATTTGTTAAGAACGGAAAATTTTCCGGAAAAATATAGAAGAAAATTTTCCAACTCACATCTCAACTAGACAACGATATAGGAATAAGTGGTGTATGTTTTTATGAATCGGAAAATTTTCCGGAAAATTTTCGTTGTACAGGACAGACAATTTTTCGATTTATGAAAAATTGTTCCACTAGTTCCTACATTGTACTGAAAATTGTCTGAGCCATGAAAATTTTCAGATTCTTTCAACGATCTATCAATTTTTAACGTTTCTATATATGAATTCAATCAATTTTATGAATACTAACGAATTGTTACTTAATCACTGATATTTGTTAAGAACGGAAAATTTTCCGGAAAAATATAGAAGAAAATTTTCCACCTCATATCTCGACTAAACAACGATGTAGGAATAAGTGGAGTATGTTTTTATGAATCGGAAAATTTTCCGGGAAAATTTTCCAGAAAATTTTCCGTTTCAAAATTTTCCGGAAAATTTTCATCACTGGACGAGGGTTTAACCTTTATTATTCCTTATCTAATCTATTTACAAGAAGAACTTTAGAAACCAGTATGTATTCAGTAAGATACTATTACATTATATTGAAATTAGTACGATTATACAAGGTTTGCGTTTGAAACATATTTTTGTAACTAGAGTATATGGCCAATTATAGTTTTACACTGTGAATCATGTTAATGATAAAACAGTGTTAGAAACATAAAAATTCGGTGAACTATGTTAACCCATGAGACTCAAAGAAATTTCTAGTCTCGAATTTGAAAATGAATTTTTGTCTCGACTTTCGCCTCGTGAGCATCATCCATATATCTAAGTATCAGTGACGGTTTCTCTTAATTTTTGCATGTTTGTATATACAAACCTCCTTCCAATATTTTCAATTTTTATTTGTGTTAAATCACTTTTCGTTTTATTGTCAACATCACCTTTTCTTTAACAAGTGTGTTTGATACGGAGCTGGCTAATAGCTTTCTACTTGTGAGTTTGACAAACTCCCCAGCTGGGCCACTGCGGGGGTTGCGAGGTGCAGGGATCCGAGGATCTTTATAGTGCCTTATAAGGATCTATATGTTTGCAGATCTTTTGCATGCAAGTCTATGAACAAAAGCAACTTTTCCAAAACAAAACGCTTTGGAATTGGAAATTCTCCACCATCTTTCCTCCTGCAATATCGGTTGACCTGGTTCTCGTCTGAAGGGAAATGGTCCGCTCCTTTAAGTCGTGCATAGAGGGGGGGGGGAATCTACGCCTTGCCCAAATGCGAGATTGAATACGAATCACATGAGCTTCCGCCGGGAATCGAACCCGGGTCTCCCACGCCCAAGGCAGCTACTGGGTACAAAATAAATTTACAAGATACAAAAATACAGAACTATACAAAATAAAACAAGAAAAATGCAATTTATAACAAGCAATGACGTGCTGAGTGCTGAAAAGGTTTCTTGACTTCATGGTAATAATTCAGAGAAAAAAATCCATTAGGATGGTGAATTTGCTGAGCAGACCTTGGGCGGCTTTCAGCTTTGACATGTAGGTGCGTAGCGTGTGTACTATGTTGGTCAGGTTCAGGTTTAAATCTTTCAGAGACCGAAGAAGTTCTTTAATATTTAGGATGATGTCTTCAGAGGATGAATTATCATAGGACGTCTTCGGTGTTGAAGCTGCAAAAGTGCGAAATATTGTAGGCTCTTAACTCTCTACTAAAACCAGAATTGATATAAATCCACTACAACTTTCGGTTGCAATATTGATCTACATAGTGCAAAAACGATAGGAGATAGCAAGAAGTCTTTTTTAATCGATTTAGCGTTGTAAGAATAGATACCATTGTCTCTCTTAAACATCTATTCAAACCATTAAAGACAGAAATCAAACACTTCCGGTTTTATTGTTGACCTCTATAGAATAAAAAACGCTAATAGATAGCGAGAAGCCCTTTTCTGGAATCAATTAAGCGTCCCAGAAATATGAACGTACCACCTCTACTCTAATCTCTCTAATAAAGCCGAAAATGGTAGAAATTTACTACAACTTTCGGTTTTAATATAGGGTGAGAAAATATCACGCGATTCAAACCAAACTCCTTTACGTGGTGTAAACGTGACATTGCTATTTCCGAAATTTTTACGAAATCCGAAATTTTTCTGAATTCTGGAATTTTCTAAATTCCGGATATTTTCCAAAATCCGAGATTTCTCCGAATTCTAGAATTTTCCGATTTTACTTTTCGGGTTCCGGAAAGTAAAAATTCTGGAATTGGCTATTCCTATTTCGCCCTATATCAGGCGTGAGGTTTTAGAATACGTTCGATTTTTAGGATTGTAGAATGGACTAGCAAACTATATTTGGAAGTTAGTTTAACTAATATTGGCTGGCCATCTTGATATGGTTGATCAGATAGAAATTGTAACCAAACTACTGTATCCAGCGTACGTTGTTTTTTCTCTCTCTCTCTCTCAAAATAAAAAGAATTTAATTATACAATGTCCCCGAATATAGTATTTATTTTAAACCGTACAGCTATTTTCGATCTACAGTATGATCGAGCACATTACATTTTGATTCCTATCTCACAATCTACCGTTAGGTGAACATGGTTAGAATTAACCTGTTTTCTGACAGAGTTCTATGGGGGAAAAAAAGATAAATTGATATCATTAAATCGTATTAAATGTAATTAAGGGTACAGGAAAGTATATGTTACAGAATTGTTATGAACAGATCAGGTATGTAAGAAGGATGAGTTTCCAAACTTTTTTTTTTTTTTTTTTTTTGGCATAAAACTAGTTTTGCACTACCAAGAAAAGTTGCGCGTTTTCACCACATATTCCGTCTTTGGCCAATTAAATTTATTCCTTTTTTTTTTAAAAAAAAATATAAAATATATTGTCTGTACGTGATCAATCAACTAATTTGTTGCTAAGCCACTACTTGGAACTTTACTTAAGTTCAATTTGACATGCTTGTTTTTATTTTAAATTAACAAATTATTCAATTCCATGATCTAGTCGTTATATGAGACTTTCTGCAAATTTTCTAACGTTGCTTGCTAAAGTACACATCTATTTTGGATTCGATAGTTTGATAAGAGGTAAAATTAATTTAAAATGTTTGAAAAATATCATTCTTCCGTTTCTGGAGGAGAAAACTCCAAGTACTAGAGTACGCTGAAGTTAAGGAACTCTCTTACAAGAGAGAGCCACGAAGTTGCTCCGCTAAGATCTGAATGAGACAATTCTGTTTGCATTTGATATGTTATAACTAGACGAATCCCAAAGTTATACGTGCCACCGGGCGGGATATCGTGAGTTACAACATATTTTGTAATGCAAAAGCCAGAAAAAAAATACCTGTCAGAATACTTTGAACGAAGTCATTTGTTCGGAAACGGTTGGATAAGTGGAAAACTCGGCGAACGTGTATTTCATCATTTTCAAGGACACACTTTTTGCAGTAAAAAAAAAAAAAAAACTTTGCCCCAGGGTCCCCCCGAGGGTCCCAGACGGGGTCCAACTCAAAAATTTCAAATGGCATGGAGGGTTAAGTAGCACATCGTTTGAAAACTGTTGTATAATGAAAGAAAATGGAGCAAGTTTCGACTCTCTACGACAACCCTGTGTAAAATGGCGGCGGGTCAAAATCTAAACAAAAGCTTAATTGAAAATCTATAGCCACCTTGAATCCAAGATGGCCCCTTAAAACCTATGTCGAAAGGACAGGCATACCAAACTACTGAAGCTAAGACAACCAAATTTGGCATGAATGTTGATCAGTAGGTGACGAAAAGATGTGAAATGTTCAAAAACGCGACATCTTCAGTTCAAAATGCTGCACTATGTATCGAACGCATGTCCAACACAAACCATTGGTGTTGGAGAAGCGATATATAGTAGTTACGTTTACGGTCAATAGTTGATATCCACAAATTATCAAAGAGTATTCCAATATGGCTGCCAGCGTGAAAAATGAGTTTGTGTATAAATATGTTATTTCTTGGAATACTCTGACCAAAACAACAAAGTTTGACGCAGTTTGATGTATTGAAATGATTTGGTACTGCTCGCCAATCGTGTAAATGAATGCTTTTTGTATATTTGTATTGCTTGAAATATTGCAATCAAACCAACGAATGACACACACATGTAACCATCACGAATACGTTACAATAAACACCTCAACCTGGCTGGTGCAGCAAGTCCTTTATGTTGAGCTACTTATGACAAAATTATAAAAATACCCGAAGATATTAAACTTTTGTTTAGAAGTATGAATAGGAAGTCAGAATTGTGTGTTCATCACATATTTGTCATATTCACGAAATGTTATCGAGAGAACCGTGACACAAGTGTATTAGGAACGAAACATATATATGTTGTTACGGAATGAAATAATAGTTGATGTTAATCGAAATGCAATTGTTCTTTAGTCTTCCTATTGTTTCTAAATATATAATAAAGAAATATAGAGATTTAGATTTGTACTGTTATGAATGACATAGGTTTCAAGCGGCGATCTTGGATTCAAGATGGCTGTAGATTTTTCAATTAAGTTTGCGTTTACACTTTGACACGCCACTGTTTTGCACAGGGTTGTCGTAGAGAGTCGAGACTTGCTAAATTTTCTTTCATTTTATAACAGCTTTTAAACGATCTGCTACTTAACCCCTCTTGCCATTTGAAATTTTTGAGTTGGATCCCGTCTTGGACCCTATGGGTGCCCTGTAACAAAATGTTTTAACTTAAATTGTTGTACTTTGAAAATAATGCTACACTTCCTTTCCTGTTTTCACATTTATCTCACCGTTTCCGATTTATAGGGGTGGCCATGGACTTTTCAATTAAGTTTTTGTTTACAATTTGACTCACTGCCATTTTCCACATGGTTGTTGTAGAAAGTCGAGTCTTGCTCCATTTCCTTTCGTTTTACAACAACTTTTAAACAATGTGCTACTTAACCCCCATTTGCCATTTGAAATTTTTGAGTTGGACCCCTTCTGGGACCCTGCGGGGGGACCCCAGGCAAACTTTTTATTCCAAAAAGTGTGTCCTTCAAAGTGATGGGATACGTGTTCGCCGAGCTTTCCAATTCCATTTACCTAGCCGTTTCCGAACAAATGACAAACTATTCTGCCAGCTTTGTAGCTTTTATATTACAAAATATGTTGTAACTCACGATATCCCGCCCGATGGCACGTATAACTTTGGGATTCGTCTAGTTATAACATATCAAATGCAAACACAATTGTCTCGTTCGGATTTCAGCGGAGCCACTTCGTGACCCTCCCTTGTCAGTGGCGGATATACCTAGGTAGAAGATAAAAACTAGGAGGAGCAACAAGCACCCAGACTATGATAAATATATCAAGAGTTTACTTTCAACAATATATAAATAATATCTTCAATTATTTTTGTCATTCATAACACTAGGAGGAAAGCCTAGGCCCCCCGACCCGGGTTGGATCCGCCATTGAACTCTTTCCAAACTCACTCCCACATGAATTTGCTGAAAGTCAAGTCGTCAAATAGTTCAAGCACTTTCTCGCATCTGAAAAATGAAACATTGCAGTTTTATATAACACATCTATGTGCTTGATGTGGAGTCCCTTGTTTGAACCAACCCAGCTCATGTTAAGTGAGCTTTATGGTGGACAAATACCGTGTGGGTGTATGTTCTCCGGGTTCTGCCCATTTCCTCTCTCTTTTTTTCATTCCACCATTTCACTCATTCTCATCATCGACATAATCGTAAAACGTAAAACTGAAAGATTTCATGTCATTTTATTTTTACGATAAAAGAATTTATAATTAATGAAAGTGAATGGTTATGAAGTAGGAACACCGTAATGTAGTAATTTGAGCGTTGCACACACCTCCACATGTTCCCGCATTCGATTTCCGGCTCGTGTTTCCCAATTTTTGGCGTCCAGCCAGCGTCGTGAGGCAAACTGGGGTGTCGCGTGAGTGAAAGACGTGACAGCTACTATAAAGATGCCACATTGTCTTGATACTTAGTCTTCCTTTCCAAGCGCTGCTATCGGCTGAAGGAATTCCACTCTCTTTCGTCATCCGTAGAGCAATGTTGCCGCACTTCGGAACGCGAATCTTGCCGTCAGTACAGAACGTGCGAATTCTATACGATAGTTTCTTGTTCTTAAAGCTGGCAATAGCGTAGACGACTACAAGGTTCTCTCGCTCAGCAACAGCTCAACCCTTATTGGCTCAATGCGTGGGTGTGTCGAGGGTGTGAGCTTTAGTTCGCATTTTTGCCACGGCTCAAGACATATTGGCAGCATAATAAGTCTAGAAAGCTCCCGATTAGTAACAGGATGAAGCAGCGTGCTCGTTGCTAGGCTTGACGTAGTTCAACAAGTCGCTCAGAGATGGCGTTGGAGCGGCCCTCAAATGGGCTGTTACGCCAAGTGGTTTGGGTTTGGTTTGGTTTGGTTTTGGAATGATTATGAAAGAATTTGTGGAATCAAAATTAGGAGGAACTGGAGAACGTCCGGGAAAACACACAAACATATTATTGTGTATCACAAATTCGCATAGCCTTGGAATTGATCCAGAGATTCTTCGCACGAGAGATCAGTGCTATACCGTTGAGTCACCGCTAAGCGGTTAGCGTACGCACCCTTGGCGCGGGAGACCCGGGTTCGATTCCCGGCGGGAGCTCATGTGGTTCGGATTCCACGTTAATCAGTAGGTCCACGTCTCATACAGCCTCGCTCCTGAAAGGGACGCTGAACAAAAATCAATTCAACTCAACCGTTGAGTCACCGAGAAAATATCAGTCGGGATAATCCTCTGCAGGATTCGAACTCACAGTATTTTAAGAGTGAAGCAAGAACTTAAAAATACCAACACTTGAATTGTAAAAGTAGAACACCTAACTGTATTGGTACTTTATTCAGCACAGTATGATACCCGTGTCTGTCTGGACATGATGGACCTCGGCGCACAACTCAAGCTGAGTTAATTAATTATTATAGAGCAATTCCAACCCCAGAATCTCCTAATAACAAAATGATCACAAAAAAAAAAAAAAAAAAAAAAAAAAAAAAAAAACGTTAGTTTATCCCGTTCGATGAACACAATACAAGGTTGAAATACACATTAAAGTTCCCACAATTGCTTCTTTAGTGTAGCATAAACTATACAGAATCACCTTTGAAAGTGTTATGTATGAATGGCGAGCGGCAATATACATTTTGCACATTTACTTCGCTTTACGCTGAGCGTAAACACAGTGTAAAAAAGTTCATTCAACCATTAATAGGGAGGGACGAAAAGGGGAGTAAAACGATGGCGAACGGGAAGAGAGAAAGTATATAGAGTTCACACCTGTTGCAAGCAAAGGATTGTGATGCACCTGGTTACGTGCTCACGTAATAACTCCTGCATGTGGCATGCTCATTGGTTCGAATAAATCTTTCAGTAGATATATAACCTACCTACCAAGCTATATAACTACTACCACTACTACTCGTACCTTCGCTTGAAAAATTCCTACCAGCATATCTTTACGATGCGTTGGTTTGAGCAAGAGATGTATGTATATAAAGGTGGAGTGTATTCACATATTCACAGCACGTCGCAAAAAAACAACTTGTTTTCTGCTATTAAAAGTGATATATGCAACATGTTAATGGCAAATTATCAGTAATCTCAGTCAAAAAATTTTGTGTCTTGTGTATGTAATGTGGTAATTTGAAACTAATATTTGGAAAATTTTCTTTGTTACTTTTAAAGTATTTATTATTATTTTATTTGTGCAATATATGGCAGCATGCGATCCAAATTTACTTCAATTTCGTAAAATTAATTCACACAATCGTCCGTGGAAATAATCGGAATCCTCGTGCTTTCGCCGCGTAAGGTTTGGGTTTGATTCCCGGTGTTGGGGGCAGGGTGGCTCAGTAGTAAAGCCCTTATCTCTGGTGTGTGGGAGCCCTGGTTCGATCCTAGGCTAAGTAAATTTGTGGTGGACAGCATCGTTTCCATTCATTGGCTTTCTCAGTACTCCCGTTTCCTTCGGCTCTCTCTGTCCACCAATTCTTCCATTATCATTCACTTGCTTTAATCATCCCTTAACCTAAAAGGCATAATCGTGAGACGTTACACTCAAGGATTTCATTTCATTTGATTTGATTCCCGGTTTGAAGCTCATTCTTAATAATATTATAAATTATATAAGCTAATCGTCCGCCCTGAGTCTTCGGATATCTGCACGGTAGCGACATCTCTTGGCATCAGGTAAGATGCAGCACAGTGTGGACTATTGGGAATCTGCGTTACTGACAGACTAAAGCGTCTTGCATTTCCCCAAAAGATTAAGAATATATAAATATTTTCGCCTGGATGTTTATGCAACCAGTAACTCTTAAGTATTTTGAATTTTGCATATTGGCGTGACTCATAGAGTAATATGCTTTTGCACTGTAAATAGGATATTAGCTGAACCTGCGTTGTATACACCGCGCAACGTTCTAATACAAGCATGAATTTCATTCCCAGTTCCTCACTATACCAGCACAAACACAAGTAAAGGACGGGAGAACTTACAAAGGAGTGAATTGCTATAAATGCGAAAGTTTTCAATTATAACTTTTTTTTCATGAAACGAGACACAACAAACGAATGAAATAATAGGTTTTTACAAAAATGAGTATTTATTTATTTACTTTCCCCTTTTAAATCTATATTCGAGTACACCTCGTTGCGGCTCTACAGACCTTTGAAATTACCAGCATTAAGTAAGTAGATTTTGCTATTCAGATTAAAGCAAAACGCCTGCAATGTCCGTCAACCCGATATACACAGATCTTCTACTGGTTGCCTAATACAAGGCTTTCAATCTTAATAACGCCCTAGCAACAATGTTAATCTTATGTCAAAACGACCTCTTAAGGCTGTTGCTACCTCTTCGCTGAGTCGAGTTTTCCCCTATCTAATAACATTGCAACTTTTTTCGTGTTTTTCTCAGCAAGCAATGAACAAATCCTTATAAAAATTTGCATAGAGTCAGGTCGATAATAAAGAATTCGTTATATGAGCTTATAATTTGACTAAAAGCCTCCAATTAAGTTATTCATTCCCCCCTTTTTTTTCATGTGAAGATTTGCAACAGTGCGATCTCTGCTTCTCCCTGTTTGTATTAGCAGCGTGAGGGAAATTCGGGCTAGCCATTTAAAACAGGTTTTTAAACTCTGTCCATATCACATCTGTGGAATGAAATTTTCTAGCCCTCTCGTCCTTTTCGAGGACAGATTTATGGCACTGAGAAGGAGGGGGCGCTCTTTATTTTCTTTGCTAAACCTATTGCTTTGAGTATATTCGTCTAGTCTCATTCGGAGTTCTTGTGGTTACTTTCAAACATAGCAAGATGCCTCTTGCGTCTCATGTATTTCAGTCTTATACCTGGTGATTGGTTATACAAATATAAATTAGCAGACGATTGTGATAGCAGATAAATTTCCTGTGTGGGGGCCGCGGTGGCTCAGTGGTAGAGTGTTCATCTCAGTTGCATGGGGTCCTTGGTTTGATTCCAGCTCGCGCTAAGTGAACTTTGTGGTGGACAAACATCGTGTGCATGGGTTTTCTCGGGGTTCTCCTGTTTTCTCCCACTTTCTTCATTCCACCATTTCATTCATTACTTATCATCACTATCTTCTTTAGCCTAACCGGCATAACTGTGGGACGTAAAACTTACAGTTTTCATTTTATTTTCAAATTTCCTGTGTGAAATAATAATAATAATAATAATAATAATAATAATAATAATAATAATTTTTATTATTATTATTATTATTATTATTATTATTATTATTATTATTATTATTATTATTATTATTATTATTATTATTATTATTATTATTATAGGAAATTCTTGGCACAAGAGATTGTAACGAGCAAGGTATATCAGTGCGGCTTGGCACTAGTAATTTAGTTAAAATTTGTGGTCACCACATCGGTTCCTCCTTGCCGGTGTTTCCTTGACAAGAGACTGGCCGCGCTGCCGACACCAGTGGGGTTTTCACATTCAAAACACCAGCGCTCTTTGACTTTTGTAACCTCACGGAAACAGTGGAGATAGCATTTTGGAATAATTATATATATATGTATATGCAGACCCGTATTCAGGAGGATCTAGGGGTTTGCCTCCCTAAATTTTCGCTGGCCTCTCTAAACTTTTCACAGTAGGCTTGCAAATGAAATATAATATGGTGATAAACTATGATATGGTTGGATCGGGCTCCCCTAACTTCAGCCGCCCCCCTACATTTTTGGGCTGGCTACCGGCCTCTGTATATGTATTTGAAACTGTGAATAGTAGTATAGAATGTTTATGCAAAATAATAATAATTTCATTTTTACCACATACGAAGGAAATTTAGAAATAAACTTTTTTGTTACACAAATGTGTTCTTAGCGTGAATGCTGTCGAATTCTATTCCTAATGATGACAGATTTTTCGGTGTTGTTTCAGTATCGTGAGGCAACTGGGAAACTGAAGAACTGACCACACATTATCCTTCTAACAGAGCACATTTGTAGGAAAAGTTAAGTGTAATATCAGGGATTCTTTTACTAAACAGAAAAACATCTGTACGTAATGAAATATGTAGTGTTAATGTAGATACAAACATGTAGTGTCATTTTCTTGGTAACGTCTTTTCTTGGTTATTACTTTACGAAATATGAATAGGGACTTATTTCTTGGTAACAGGGAATTGGGACTTATTAGTGTTACCTGCTAATAATAACCTTGTAACTTACGCATTCTAAATAAGAAATATTTATTTTCCAGATGGTGAACGCGAAATTTCATCTATAGCTACAACATATATATATATATAAATAGTACAACACATATTAACAGAATAATTTTAATTTTATGCATTATTTTTTCATGCTTCATTTTAAAATATAGGGCTTTTTTTTTGTTGAGGTACACCAATTTGTCATTGTCATACATATTAAACTAAAGCATTACCGTATGAGTATAAAAATATGTGATGGAATACTTCGTTACATCAAGCCACAACATTATGTAAATGAAGTTATTAAAAAATAATAAACAAGCAGTATAATCAAAATGCTAAATATCACCGAAGCACTATTCACAATATAAATATCTATGAGCATACTCCAAAATCCCTAGGTAAGTTTCTACATTGAAAAAAAAGTAAACAAAATTCACAAGGCCACGCTAAACATAAATACAGGAAAAGTTAAATAATAAAAAAAATGTTATCAGTAAAATTTCTACTCTTCCCCTCTAAAATTATGTCTCAAATCAAGTAAGTAACTTGCTAAAATTATACTGGTCTATGACTTTTTAATTTTGTTGATAAGTGGTCAAAGTTACACTCGAAGTATTGACTTCAATCAATACAAATAAATCAAACAAACACTAATATTTCACATTTATTTATACAATGAGTATGTCATAGTTTTTTTTAAAAAAACAATTTTCATTTCATGTATAAATTTTAAAGAAATAATTCGGTTTCAAATGTTACTTTCACGCAAAAAAAAAAAAAAAAAAAGAAAGAAAAGAAAGAAAATATACTATGGTAAAATAAAGTGAGATTACAGTGTTACGTTAGTTCAAATAAGATGTTAACGAAATTTTGCGGACAACTCTCGAAACTTATCTCAAAAGCAACTTTAAAAATTGACAAAAGTTATAGATATACTTCATGAGTGAGTAAAGAAAGAATACAAATGTAGATTAAAAAGAGATCTTTTTTAAAAAATCTGCAGTTAACAAATCTAAAAGATTCTTTAAAATAGATTTAAACAAATCTTCAATCAGATCAATTGATTCCCTAAATTTTCTTTGTATCACCTTATATATAAATATAAAAAATATATAAAAACAAGAATTTTAGGAATAATCCAAAAAAATGGATCAAAAGATAGCGATCTTGGCTAAGAATTTTAAAAATGATCCAAAAATGCATAAAAAGATTTCGATCTTGCCAAATAATTAGTTTTTGGATCAGGGGCCACAAAAGTTAGCAACGGTTTCTAAATCGAGTTTTCGTATTTTCTACGGAATTAGCACATCATACTGAGTAAATTGTTAGTTTGGGTTTGGCTACACTACCTATAGTTCTCCAGATATAAGGCTACAAGAAAATGTTTGATTGTATGAAATATATTGAATTTTTTGGATCAGGGTTCACAAAATTTTTGAATGGGCCCTAAATCGAGTTTTCGTATTTTTTACGGAATAAGCACATCATGCGGGCTAAGTTGTTACTTTTTGGTTTGGCTATACTATATGTAGTTCTCAAAATATGGGACGTACAAGAAAATGTTTGAATGGGTGAAATATATATTGATTTTTTTGGATCAGGGGCCACAAATTTTTTGAATGGCAGCTGAATCCTTTTTTTTTTTTTTTTTTTTTTACGCAATAAGCACATCATACTAACTTAAATCATAGTTTGGGTACGCTATATGTAGTTCTCGAGATATAAGGCTTACAAGAAAATTTTTGTGTGAAATAGATTGCATCTTTTGATCCAATGGGGTCTAAATGTATACAATATATATTGGTGTTGTTGTCCATTATTATGTTTGATCTAAATCTATAGTTGACTGGTAACAGGTGCTGTTTTGAGCACTATTCGTTGTTACAAACGATACACTTTATTTTAAGTTGAAATATAATAAATAAAATACAAATAATACGTCACTATAAAAGTAGCTTTTCTTTTAGCAGTATAGAAGTTTATTATTAATACCTCATATATAGATAAAATGGGCACTGGAGTCAAGAAAGGTATGTCTCTTCATGTTTTGAAAAATGTAATAATAATAATAATAATAATAATAATAATAATAATAATAATAATAATAATAATAATAATAATAATAATAATAGTGATAAAGTGACATTCGCTTTCGTATACATTAAAATTATCTTTATTCAATAGAGACAGTTCGCTTCTAATTACTTATAACTGTCTATACTTTACGGGGGGAAAAGCTAATGTAATGAAGAATGGATCTGTTCTCGCTGTGTTTATTTTTTTCTGCTTTCAGCAAAGAAAACGTACTCCAACGCCTTCTCACTGAAATGCCATAAATATGTCATTGTTGAAAAGGGTCCCCTCACAGCTGTGGACAATGTTGAAACTTCAAAGTAACCCTCAGTTACTCGCCGCAACCTGCTAGAAGAGAGAATGCAGTGTCGTCAATGCGTTGTTGCAAATCTTCACATGAAAAAAAGGGGGGAATGAATAACTTAATTGGAGGCTTTTAGTCAAATTATAAGCTCATATAACGAATTCTTTATTATCGACCTGACTCCATGCAAATTTTTGTAAGGATTTGTTCATTGCTTGCTGAGAAAAACACGAAAAAAGTTCCAATGTTATTAGATAGGGGAAAACTCGACTCAGCGAAGAGGTAGCAACAGCCTTAAGGTGGATCGCTAGGTGTTCTCGGTGCTATGCTAAACGCTGCTTGAATAGTGCGGCGTTGCCAGGTAGTGTCAAGTGTTTACTGGTGCCAGATAATAAAGGAAGTAATCATGGAATTCTGCTTGAATACTTACTGGGGAAATTAGTTTTCGACCCTTACCGCAATTCACAGCTAAGTTCCGCTTCTCGAACTACAACGCTAGAATCCAGGAATTAAACGTACAAATTTGGCAACAGCGTATTATGGCGTTCTGCTCAAATTTCTTCTCAAAATCTATTTCCTTAAATGTAAATTAATATTTAAATAAAATATGAAACATAACATTAAAAACTGTCAAACAATATATTTATTTCGTAATAAGATCGTTACTTTAAAGAACTTTGCACATTCAAATAAACATTTTATAAAATTGAACATTTCTAATAAGATCTTACAGCAAGTGGCAACTTATGTGCTCATTGTAAAACGAATCAAATATTTTCTTTTATTTGTTACCTTTTTCGATATCAGAAAAAACAACCAGATGAATCATTATCTTGTGTTGTAGCTGAAACATAACTTTATCTTATAATACAATATTTATAATGTGTAACGTTTCATTGCGCAGTAGTTAAGGGAATGAGCTAAAATATGTACTGACTTCCGGGTGGTGATTCACCTTAAATATTAAATAGAAAAATAACGGCACATTTTTCTTTGAAAATTTCAATGAGAGCTAGAAAAATCTGTACAAAATTTTGAATCTTTTTGGAAAGATTTTATGAGAAGAGCTCTGTCTCTTCTCGTTTCCTCTCATGGGAACAGGGACCACGGTAGCTCCGTGTTAGTGCGTTCACCTCTGGTGCACGGCGTCCTTGGTTCGATCCCACCTCGTGCCAAGTGAACTTTATGGTGGACAAACACCGTGTACATGAGTTTTCTCGGGATTCTCCCGTTTCCTCCCACTTTCTTCAATCCACCATTTCATTCACTGTGATCATCACTGTCCTCTTTAGCCTAGCCGACATAAACATG
This sequence comes from Thermobia domestica, assembly GCF_964235325.1. NCBI lineage: Eukaryota > Metazoa > Arthropoda > Insecta > Zygentoma > Lepismatidae > Thermobia > Thermobia domestica. Next base: position 57,117,430 of record NC_137469.1, read on the forward strand.
GGACGTAAAACTTAAAGATGTAATTTTATTTCATGATTATGAAGTACCCTGTATATGACTATTGTAATATTGAAATTCCAACCGCATATCCAAAATGAGGCAATAGATGTACATATTCAGATAGATCTTCCCTGAAATACATATGTTCAACTTACAGCTGTTGATTACACGGCAGTAAAAACATTAGATTTCCCAGAATATCTTCTAAGATATGAAAGCATTGGTTTGATTTCCGTATTATACTCACGTCTTTTTGTATCCACTTACATCTTGGTATATAGTTAATACTACGAAGCTCAATTGGGTTAGCAATAACATCTCGAAACGATGCATCCATATGACACTCTTGTAATGTTATATATATACACACAAAACAGTGTAATATCATCTCTGAACACGTGCTATTTCTACGTGCAAAAGTATTCTTATTTCCTGTTATCAATAGATTGTGTGTATGTCTCTACCTAATTCTCACGAAGAAACAAAAGAATCACTCTTCTTGGAAAACATATGAGGAACAAGCAAATGGCAATCTGCATGACAATAATTAGTCATAATCGCATTATCAGCAGTCATGTAACAAAAGAGAGAGAAAGAGAGTAACAATAACATTGTAGCATCATTTTACGCATTTCTATTGTTGTCTTACACGGTAGCTCCAATTACACACATAACGACTGCAGAAATGAGGTCTTCCTTTTGTTTTCTGTTTCAAAAGCGCAGATGGCTCCTAAGAAGACATTAAAAAACGTTTTTAATTAATAATAAAAAATATGATAATGAGAGAGTTTTCTTTAATAATTTCGTTAGGAAAAAATCTGCCACACACATTGTCAAATTAACTTGAAATAGGAACACGGAGAGGAGGGAGTCAACACAGAGACCAAACTAAGCACAGGATGGCACACGAAACTCTGAGTATTTTTTTTTCCTTTTTAAAATAATAATTTTCTTTAATAAATGTATCTATAAACACATCACAGTGTTATTCTTCCTTTGTATTTTGGAATCAACATATTACACAGTGTTACCAAATGTAAGGACTTTATCTGATACCAGAGTTTCTCAAACTGTGATTCGCAAAGAAAAAAAAGAGAAAAAGAAAATTTAACCGAAGAATTCAATGCGGAAAGAGAGGACACCAGTGGTGTATTTAGGGAGGGGCTTCAGACTCAAGCCCCCACCCCCGAAATAAGTTTGTTAGTTTTTCGCATTCCACATGCAACAATAATCCTTCTTACCATTTTTAAGAATTTCATTGACTTTCCAATTTCTTATGCTCTTTGTCCAGAAATAATACTGTATTTGTCAAATTTTATTCCATGTAAGAATTGCGTTTTTCTTTCTTTCGTCCATTCTACTCTTCTGTCTCTTTTTATTAATTGTTCCTTTCGTTTCTCCTATCATACTTTGGACCGTTGTTAATTGTGATATTAACATTGCTGAATGACAAATAATTAGTTTTTAAACAATTAATGTTCATTCCATTATGTTTACATTATACAATAACTATGTTTAAATCTTCTTGTAACTTATTATCCTGAATATTATTTAGTTTTCTAAAAACCTTGATGTCATCAGCATAGAGTAAAATCTTACAATGGTGTAAAGCTGTTAGTAAAGCATTAATATTAAAAAAAAAAAATGGTCCCAGTGGACCTTGAGGAATTCCGTTGCTAATAGTAAATGAGTCTGACAAGTGGGTTCCAACTTTAATTTGATACGTTCTTTCAGTTATATAACTTTCAAAAAAAATTTCACACAGGGAGCTACTCCTATATTTAATAATTTATTTAAAAGTAGTGTATGATCTACTGAGTCAAACGCTTTACTCATGTCAATGTATATAACATCTGTCTGTGACCTTTGTTTCAATAATAGTCTCTTATTTCACAAAAGTTAGTGGACATAATCTCTTATTTCACAAAAGTTACTTACAATAGATTTACCTTTACAAAAATAATGCTGCGATTCATGCGATAATAATAATAATAATAATAATAATAATAATAATAATAATAATAATAATATCCCATAGATTACTAATAATAAATGTTTGCTATGGCCAGCTTTTATTTTTATTTAGCTCTAGGCAGGGACGGATCCAGGACCGACTTCTGGGAGGGGCGGTGGGTTGTCATACTGCTACTTTTAAGGGCTTCAAACTTTGGGATGGGTTTTATTTATATATATAAAATAAGAAAGTTTCCTCTTCTGGGGGGGGGGGCGATCGCCCCGATCGCCCCCCGCTGGATCCGCCCCTGGCTCTAGGTAGTATGTAAGTTAGTGAAAATTAAGTTGCAAGATTTGATATTAACAAACAAACAAACAGGAAAGTATCCTAACAAAAGCATTCTAATAAAATTAGACAAAAATCAAGGAAATTCGATCATCAACTGGTTGGTAACACTTACTTCTCTTACATAAGAATAGGGAAAGAGGGAACGCACCACAGAACAATTATCTTGCGTGAAATAATATATATATATATATATATATATACTGTGAAATAATAACTTGGTATAAATAAACTTAACAAAAATTTTCACGTAAACACAAATACTTCAAACACGTAAATATATTAATGATAATGACTTAATTAAGTATTGGGGAAACGAAAACCATAAAAAAAAAATATATATTTGTTTCGTGTTTTACGCTCAAGAAGCAGAATATAAAATAAATGTCGTTCATTATATATAGTTTTGGACTCTTATTCCTAAATAGCATGAAACATTAATTAATTGCACGTGATATGTACATACACTGAGTTTACCGTGCTTCATAAAATTAAAAAGAAGAAAACGACATTTAAAAAGAAATAGGAGTATTTATATCTTAAATAAATTTACATCTAATGGTACTTTTCCTTATTTTATTTATTTATTTATATACTAGCAGGATGAGAATATTTGGGGATGAAGGGCAATTTCCTCACTTAAGAGGCCTAGCTAATGCGAAATTAAAATACCACTAATTTTACAGTAATTATGTGATATCTTCAAACAGATAAAAGCTTATCGAAATGTGGAACAAGAGCTCACTAGACAATATTATTTTTGCATAAAGTACTGTTATCCCGAGTCACTTAGTAGCTGGAAAGCCATTTAGAAACGATAAAATAAATGGCGATTTTCTAAATGACTGGAAATCTAAAGCTGATAAGTGAGTCGTGATAACGGTATCTCATGTAAAATAATATTGTCTAGCGAGCTCTTGTTCCACTTTTCGATTATCTTTTATCTGTTTTGAAGATATCACATAATTACTGTAAAATTAGCGGTATTTGAATTTCGCCGTGATATAATATTTTTGGAAGAGAATTTCCTATCTCTTAAAACTTACTAGGGAGTAAATAATATAATACTGTTGTCAGAATATTGCAAATTAATTACAATAATCTATATATTAGGGTAATCAATATATATTTTACACGGAGTCCCAATTTATGGATTAACTAATGGTTAATGGTATCCCTAACCTTACGTAGTTTAATAATTATAGATGTACTTGTGAACTCTACATATCCCGAAACATTCCAGTGCGAAGGCCCCTTTCCTCTTTCCCACTTGGACCGTTATGATTTCGCACGTCGTCTACCAGCAGAAGTGCTTGCTGATCGCACGGGAGGAATAAAGTTTAATGAGTATAAAACCGGAAATTTCAATATTATATGTAGAAACTGTCCCCATTCCGCTTTTAGAAATATAATTTTCGAAAAGAAATTAAATAAGTATTTTATTTCGTCATTATTATAGTCAAATACCGAAATTTCACAAGTCCAACTTAATCAAATTCTCACATTGGTTTTCTTTTCTCAGTAAAGAATAAGCAATTTTAATATTATAGAAATTTCCTACTTCACCCTTCTCTTAGAGGCAGCTATTTCCGAAAACGCTTGAAATACATATCTCCATATTTATAGTTAAAGAGTTTAAATACCAAATTTCACGTACCTGGAACTTAAGCGAATTCTTATATTTTCAGAATAAATAGTGGGGAAATTGAATGTTATAGAAATACCCTTTTTCACACCTTTAAATATGGAATTTTCGTAAACGCTGAAAATAGTTTTCAGTTATTTTTAACGAGAAATTTGTAGGCCGAGTTTCAGCTTCAGGAATTCTTGAGATAAAATGCTCTTAGAAAAAAACAAAAACAAAAAAGACGTTCCGTTTATCCTCTGTTATTATTTTCAAAAGTCATTCCTTATACCTTCTTCCGTGAAGAAATTATATCAGTGTTCTTTTCAAATTGCACCTTCTACCTATAGCAGCATGGTCTGGGCATTAATAAGTCAACCACTTTTATTTTTTCATATACAGTAATAGTATGGATTTATTAAGTTCTTAAGTCCCTTTCCAACATTGGAACTGCATAAGACCCGAATCTAGAGCTGAACACGGAAGATGGAATCCGAACCACTTGTACTCCAATCAGGGATCGAGCCCGGGATTCATACCAAAAAGATCAGTGTCTTAATGACGGATTTGCATCACAAAATGAAATCAGAAGCTAATTAAAATATTTTGTTCATAAATTATATTCATCGTCAGTTGCAGATACAGTAGACTGGTAGTTAACTGACCACTACGAGACCGGGCCTTGGTGGAATAATGAAAAAGTCAGTTAAAATGAAAATCACCATTTCATAGCCCCTAAATTGTATCATTATCATCATCATCATCATCATCACCATAGGTATACTACCACTATTGACAGGTCAGTTGCCGCAACTGAGACACTTCCATGCTCCACGGTCTTCCGCTAACCTCTTTGTCTTGACGTACAATTTTACTGTTTTAATATCGTTCATCAATTGTAGCCTTCTTCTCCCCTCCTTTTCCCTGCCACCATACCCTCTAGCACGTCCCTCATGATACAGTTCTTTCTTAACCAATGTTTCACCAGTTTATCTCACTTTTCTCAATAATGTCTATTTTTTCTTCCTTCCTTCACTATTTCAAACACTTTCTTATTCGTTTCCCGCTCGATCCAGCTAATTCTTCTCCACATCTACATTTCGAAAGCTTCCTCTCGTTTTCCATCACTTTTGCGTAATATTCATGTTTCAGCCCCATACTGTATTATACTCCACAGGAAGCACTTTATGAATCTTTTTTCTAAACTCTTTATAGCATCTTCATATATATATATATATATATATATATATATATATATATATATATATATATATAAAGATTTAGGGCATTATAATGGGATAAATTAGGTTTAACTTACCAAAACCAGAAATTTCTATCACAAACTTCCCCAGTGACACTCAGTTGAACGAAATACTGTATAATGAATGAAGTATGCTAGACTACCTCACAAAATCACACACTTTTACGGTGTATGTATATTGAATGAAAAAACACAAAACATGAAAGAGAAAAAGTACAATTGAGCCTATAACACAGAATGAAGTACAATACCGCATTTCACCAGTATAAACGTTTACTAATTGAAGTTTATGAAAAAAATTGGGCTTCGAAAATACAGTAATATTAATAAAATTATAAAAATTGATAATAAATAAAAATTACTTTAAAAAGTCTGCGATTTCCTTCTGTATGGTTTGTTCAAATGATTTCTTGAATTCGTAGTCACTTCACTTTTTAGCGAGCATCATGTCAACTACAGTCGTTTGTTTGTTGTTGTGTGGTATATTGTTGTGCGCCATATGCTGTGGAGCACCAAGCGTAGCTGATAACAAAAACGACTTATTTCTTGAAAAATGGGCGGTAAAGAGAGAGTCTACTGTAATGTAACAATGTAATTTTTTGGTATCTGATAGCTACATTTGTTTTCTATGTAATGCACTTGTTCCATTTGTTCCTCGGTGTCGCGCGCAGGTGTCATTGGTGTCTGATAACTGAAGAAGATGGCGACCAACATGCAGATGAGGATGAAGCAGTGAGCCGCCATTGAGTTCCTGACAGCTGAGCGGTATGAGCCTATCCAACTTTATTACCGAACAAAAGCTATTTACGGCGACGCTATCGTTGACGTCGGTACGGTTATGCAGCGGGTCAGGCCGCTGAGAGAAGGAAATCTGGCTATCTCTAGTGTGCTCGATCAACTCCGTAGTGGATGACCCTAGATATGGAGTGGGTCGGTGGGTCGTGGATCAACAGGACGTGACCTACTGCGACCCACCGTAATTCACTCCAACCCACCGACCCACTCTGCTCAGTGCATTGTAGACAGCATTTTCTGAACATTGGTGAATTTGTCTACGTTTTACTTCCAAGGTCTCCAATTTTCTTCTTTTTTCATAATATTTCTATTACTTACTTGAGATGAATATATTTAAGTGACAAAAGAACTTCAGACACTTTTGGATATCGATATTTGTAATTATAATAATAGCGATAGGACTTACTACTTGGCTTTCGAGCAAGGGCGCCGGTTTCTCTATAAATTGGGAGGGGGGGGAATTCAGATGCAGAAGGTATATATACAAGGATTTTAAAGACAAATTGCATTCAAATTATGTCAAATATTGTATATTCATAAATACAATAGAAGACCCCATATGAGCTTTGGGGGGCCCGGGCCCCCTCGGCCCCCAGGATCGACGCCCCTGCTTTCGCGACACAATCGAATTTTAGTTTTTTTCTTTACGTTGTCCTACTTTACCTTGATTTGAGACTCCCAAGAAATAATTACTATAATTAAATTGAAATTCTTCGGAATATGACCCATAACAAACACTTTATCATTTTATACCGTAAAGGTCAGTTCTACCGGTATTATAACAGAGTGGTTCTTGAGCGATTGACCGTAGAAATTCAAACTCCGATAATTTCACAGAGTTGTTTTATTACAAGTGTAAAATCCAGTCAGTGTAGAGGAGGGCGTAGATCATGGATTAGAGTTGATGACGATGAGTTTTGGTGAGTGGTAGGTCAGAGTGGGTCATGATGGTCAGAATGAGTCATGATGGGTCACTGGGTTATGGACCAAGTTTTCATTGAACCACACCATATCTGGACGACCCCCTCACCGCATCAAATAAGAAGCATCAAAATTGTGTCGACGAAGTGATTCGTGGTAACTGTCGAATCAAACAGGAACAGATAGCCTCAGAATATATCCTAAGAAAGGATTTACATTATCGAAACCTAAGTGCTGGGGCATCACAAGGTGTGTGCTCAAATACTGGCGCAAAAGCACAAAGTGCGGAAGAAATACGTTTGCCAGAATTTGTTGGTCCAGTACGAGTGTGAGGGGGAGACTTTTCTAAAGCGCATTGTCACGCGAGATGAATCATTGGCGCATCATTTTGATCCAGCGGACAAGAGACATTCGTTGGAGTACCGCCATAGTACATCTACGTCCCAAGAAGCTCAAAGTAGTTCAATTTGTGGGGAAAGTCAATTTTTTAAAAGGAATTTCTAACGTATTGTGCCCATTGACTTCTTGGAACAGGGAACCACGATAACTCTCAACGTTAGTGAAGCATCGTGCACGGTTCCGCTGCGTCCAGAAGAATTTGGACTCTATTCTACAGCACGACAACGCCCGCCCGCACACAACTTGTGATACACAAGAGGGGTTGCAGCGTCTGCAGTTCAAGAAGGTTCTGCTGCAATTGCTGTACGGTCCCGACCTTGAACCTTGCAACTCTCAATTTTTCCCAGAAATGAAAGAGCACGTTAGGGGACATCACCTTAGTTCTGACAACGAGGTGAAAGCTGCCATTCAACCCTGATGTCGATAACAACCACCGGCAATTTTATCCGACGGGATTACAGTCTACCACAACGGAAAGGAATGGGGATTGTTCAAAAAGTGAATACGTAGCACATTACATAGAGGGCAAATGTATTAATTAGGTAGAAAAAGAAGTTTGAATGTCGGTTAACAAATAGAAAAGCTACAGCCATGGACGCATTACTTTTCAATTAATCCTTGTAAATTGTATAAGTTGTTATTTGTATAATTTATATCTGTTTGAGATTCTGAACAATATAGTGTATCATATACAAATTAGCGTGATTTTTTTTTTTTTTTTTTTTTTTTTTTTTTTTTTTTACTAATGTTCAATCAAGAGAAAGAGAACTATGACATCGAGGATCATTTGTGATCTTCAGAACACAATTTAAGAAATGTTACTCTTCGGGAAATTTACTATATTAACTTGGCTACGAAAAGAGAGATTATCTTCTTTTTGAAAACCCTTCTTTTTTTATTCGTATCAAATGCATTTATTTTTATGAAGAAATTATTTTCTCTCAAGTAAACCAGGCAACTCAAATTCAAATAAACAAATAAATGATCGTTCAAATATTTTAACAGCACCAAAGGTTTTGTTGAAGTTTTAAAGATAAGGATAGGAAGCAAAAGAGAACAGCAAAATTATGAAGAAAGATAGCTTCATCTACCAATAGTTCTTTTGATACGAAATAACACATTAAATCACAACAAAATTTAAAAAAAAAAAAGTTTTGATAAAGCAACAACAATACATGGAAGAAAGGTGCTGAATTTTCTGAATAAAAACCCATTTGGCAACACAGCAACCGTCTGACGTAGTAAGAGCAAAGAATCAGCACCCGATACTTGGTTACCCAGGTTAGTTCCGCGACATTACTTCAACAAATAGCTCTGTCTGACGGCCTGAAGTCACCGAGGAAAAATCACCCGCTTCCTTCTCCTGTGCCAGCCAAGGGAAGGGAACGCACGGGGATAAATACTTCTGGCAGAATGGTTGTGTGCATTCTGGATGATATAGCGAGACAGTCACGTTCCTTACTTAATAAGATATGATACAGTGTTTGTCCCGCCTAATCTTGACATCGTGTTAACGCCTTTAAAAGAAAATGGCACGGAAATCACATTTTCCATGTGGAGTTACAAAGAGATAAGAAAAAGACTTAGTTGGCTGCATATTTAGTTGATGGATGAGTAAGACAGGGCGTTGAGAGTCTTATAGGGTGGAACGTTAGCTGCGTCATTTCAGTACTTTCTCAAAGACAAGGTTACTTTGCAGAAACCCAAGATATTTTCTCTCTCTCTTTTTTTTAAAAAAATTACAACGCAATGAAAAATATTTATTTATTTACCCAATTTCCAACCAAGTCTAAGGCTAATATCTAATCTGGAATTATTAAAATCTACAGCAATTGAATTTGCGGTGAGACGTTAATCTGTAGGTCCACGTTTCATATAGGCTCACTACTGAACGGAAGAAAGCTTTCAGTTTTTACGTCCGACGTTTATGCCGGCTAGGGTAAAGGAGACGGTGATGATGAGAAATGTATGGAATGGTGAAATGAATAAAGTGGGAGGAAACTGGAGAACCCCAAAAGAACCCACGCACCGGTGTTTGTCCACCACAAAGTTAACTTGGCGCGAGCTGAGATCGAACCAGAGACCCCATGAACCAGAGGTGAACGCTCTAGCATTGAGCCACTGCTTCCCTGCTGCTGAATGATTAGGATTTTTAGATTTCTGAGCTTTCGGCATCTAAGGCCATTTAGCCCCTCACGTTTTGAGGGACGACGCCCCTCGGCGAGCATCCATCCGGAAAAAGAGAAGGAAGAAAGGATTGGGGAAGGAAGGAAGCGGCCTGGGACCTATAAGTTAGGGACCACCCCGACATTTGCCTGGTGTGAATGAGGAAAACTCAGGAAAACCTCATTCAGGGTGGCTGGTCTGAAAAAGCATTTTAGACTTTTTCGACCGAGTGGCCCCACTGGGAATCGAAACCGGGACCGCTCGCACCGAAGGCTACGGGACCACCTGCTGCTGAATGAGTCACTAAACTTTGACTAATCAACCATCCAATAATGGGAAGAGAGATTGAAGGAAAATTGATCAGCGCCTTTTAAAGGTTCATATCTCTCTGTGGGACTGAGGGAAAACTCTAGGAAAACTCAAGAAGGCTCGGCCACCGGATTCGAATCTTCGTCCTCTAGATTACGAGGCCGGAACGCTAGTCGCTAGCCTACGCTCGCTCGGATTTGCTACGCCTACAAATATACCGATGACGATAATTTTTTTCCATTGCTTCCAGCATATCAATATTTCTCTCAGATTTACCGATGGCAAGTTCATCTCTACTTCCACACATCCTATGGCGCAAAGCATGTCTTGTTGTTCACCTTGTGTATTCTCGAAACCGTGCGATAGTAAGTATATATTGATATTGATGTTTTGTTATCTGTCTTTTGAAGGATCACCTACTGAAGTTTGAACGTTTCTTTAGCAGTTTGAACAAGTATTTAATGTCTAGGGAAAAATAGATGATACTGCTAGTGCAGACAACTAGGGATGATTGGAGAACTAACTACCTGAAAGAAAGAGGTTGTGGATGTTGGTCAAGAAAGTCAGCAAGAATGACGATGATGAAACTAGGGATGTGATGAATGACCACGAATCACCTAAATTTCATATCGCCGCCGGGTCGGCGTGCCAGGAAGTTTATTAGTACTAAACACTCCGTTCCTTCAGTTACATATTTGCTTAGATCATGCGAAAAATTCGGAAGAACGAAGGTGCAAATTATTTAAAAGCATTTTTGCACAAAACAATAGAATAAATAAGGAGACATATTGAGTAGTAGTTTCTTCACTTAGTAACTAAAGAAAATTGCAGTTAAGTGCATTAAAAGAAATGTGTTTCTTTCCTTTTTTTTAATATGTCTTCTTTTCAATATTGTGCAGAAGACTTCCATTAGCACCCTCAATTCTAGTGACCAGGAACGCCTTGTTAAAAAGAAAGAATGAAAGAAAAAAGAGAATCATAAAAACAGCTTATTTTACTTTACACCACACCTTACAGTAGTGTTGTATGACCTGTATTTTATCGCCTGTATCCTACTTGACAGAGAGGTCACACAGATGAATAATGGGAAAGGTCGCAAATTTTAGATTCATCTTTTACCTTGGGATAAGTGGAAAACGAACGATTGTTAATTTAACTTGCTATATGAAGGATTTTTTTAAAAAAAAAAAAGTTCAAATGTTGATATGAAGAGGAATGAAAAAAATAACTGAACGAAACAGAAGACGAAGTATTAGCAGAAGTGGAAGGGAATGTACAAATATTAATAAAAGATGCCGCACTAAATTTTCTAGCCAACATTTCTTAAATTAAATGATGCCACCACTGATGTCGTTAGCTTTTTAAATCTGGGGGAAGTCGGATGAATCAAAATCAGAATCCTCTTTCCGACAAAAGTTATATATACAAAGTAGTATAGTTTCTTTAAATATATTTGACTAAAATCCGGGGGGACGTCCCTCTCAACTCCCGCTAACGACGCCCGTGATGTCACGCTGGGTTATTACAGAAGCATTTACTAATGAAATACGAAACAAAATGGTTAGTCGTTCTACAATAAATAAATAAATAAAACCTTACCTCAAACAGTAAACTACCCTGTATGAATTTTTATTCTTTTTCATTTTTTTTTTTTTTAAGGCAAAACGATTTATAGCATATTGTACGGCTGTTAATGAAACATTTATGAAATATTACCGACAATTACCCGCTTCGCTGGGTTAAAATAAAAAAAAAAAATAGTAATATATTCCGTTAGTCAGTCACTTTTTAGTATTACTGAAGCGCTGTCTGATATCGGTCATTTTCGATCATTTTTATATATCTCTTCCTTTCCTTTCCCCAAGTTGCTGGGTTGAATTTGGATTTAAACGGCATCGACACCGAAAGCTATGTATTCGATACTAATATCGGTCATTTTTTAATAATTTTTATATATATCTTCCCCTTCCTGAATTGCGGGGCTGAATTTGATTTAAACGGCATCGGATGTGTCACTGTTCATCTCAGTGATCCCGAAAACTATGAATGACACTCATATCAGTCATTTCCGATCATTTTTAATTTCTCCCCCTCCTCCTTTCCTAAGTCGCACCGTCAAAGTGAAATGGTAAAAACCATCCCAGCCCTGAACTTCATCTATATTGAAAATTTGATCGAGATCGGTCGCGTGGTTCAAGAGTTATTAAGTCACAAAAACATAGTCACTTTCATTTTTATTTATAGGTAAATAGATGAACAAAATCACACAAATCATTTTTGAGAAAATTGTCCGAAAAGAACTAACCATAAGAGAACTCATGGGGTTTTCCCCAGAACATTACTTTTACAATACTATAATGCTGTGAATGACATATGATGTAAGAAATATACAGGGCCGTAACTTGTCGGAGGGAGCTGTCCCCCAGGGAAGCTCGCCGCCGTTCGAAGGGGACCCACTTTAAGACTAAATTTTCTTACTCCATATACGATACGAACATGAAATTATAAATGAAGCATCAAACAGGTTCATTACATTACATAAACAAAACAGCACACAAAAGGTATAAAACAGCTATAAAACAAAAATGAGTCGTTGGCCCATTTCAATAAAAAAAAGTCTACTATTAGGGGTCCTGGAAATAATTTTTATTCATATGGCTTTGAGATTTGTCAATGTTGTCTCCTTAATTAATTTGTCATATATGGAACGGGATCCAGGTGCGTAACTAACGGCCCCGCAGACCTTGCCGTGCGGGAGGGTCCACAAAGAGTAAGAGAAAGATGGAAAGAACGGACCTATTTTCGAATTTTGCGGGAAGGCCCATGTGATCTTAGGGTACCCAAATATTAATAACATTTTTGGGAGGCTTAAATACTGTATTAATACTTGCTCCCCCAGAAAAAAAAAACTAGGTTACAGCGCTGGAAATACATAAATAAAATTGTTAAAGCCGTTTTTGGAGAAATTCAGAATTTTTGTATTTTTCACCCTTCAGTAAATTACCCTTGTTTTCGAGGGTAGAAAACAAAATCAACCCACCCTGGACATCAATTTGATGTATATATATAACTTAAGTTTAACATTTCTTTCGGATATGCTGAACATTATGACTTCTAGACGAGGATATGTATAGAGTAACATACGGACAGATACCGACAAAAATTTTAACCGACTTCAACACACCATCTGTTGAGGTGTTTCATGGTCTATCGCAAAAACTACCATTAGATTCTAAAGAAATGTATATGGGATCACCGGAGAGGTATACCTTTTTTAAAAAGTCGGTGCACCTATATCCAAGTTCTGCGTGAATATATCCGCAACATATATACAGGTTGGATTGACAACTTCCTCTTTTTTGAAGTTGGTTTTTAAAAAAAGATACCACAAAGATTTATTAACCGTATGTACCAAATACAGTACACTGGGTTGCCGGGTGGTATGGTGCTGAGCACTATGCTGTCGGAAAATAGGATCCTGCAACGTATCGAGGTAAGGTCGAAATGTACAAGTAACGATATCAAGAATGTACAACGCACTACTCTTGTTCCCATGACTGAAGAGCAGAGGCCAGTAGGATATGTAGTTTGCTGCCCTCCCTCGCCTCCCGCCCACCCGCCCACATAACGCACACCAGAATGTCAGCTGAGTCCTGTATGGTGAGTGCGAACACATGCTGGATTATCGTGCTTACTTTCAGGTCTGCGAACACGCATATGGTTCTTGTGAGACGAACGACTCTCATCGCTGAAAACCACTGTCCTATACTTGCCTCGCCACTGCAGTCTCTCTCGCAGCATTGAAGACATTCTCGTCGATTAAGAGTCAAGGATAAACGTGTAAGAGAAAAGACGAACATAAAGCTACTTCGAATAAGTTAAGAGTTTCGTTTATTGTTTAGTGTTTGCCATGTGGAGGTCACAGTGACTCTGATTGCACGGGGTTCATCCTATCAGTTACTGTGGTCCGAACGATCCTTCTTTTCCGGTGCTCCTTGGTGCGTCGTTGGCCATTTTATTGTGGGGAATTTTTCAGTCTTCTACCTTTGTATGCCACCAATGGACATCATGAACCAGGTAAGCGACAATTATGCGGAATTAAATCCCGGCTTCTCGCCGTTACACTATAAACCAAGCATGGAGTCACTTAATTGCACAATATGCACTCCCTAATGTTGCCCTGGTACTGCAGACACAAACTATGATCCACAAACACAACTACGTACGGCTTTGTCCACCTGGTTGTCCTTCACGGTGTCCTTAAATGCGTTTCTTCCACAGGATGTACATTTATTATTTAATGTCTGGGTACACAATGACTTAATGGCAAAGTGCTTACCCCAAGTATGAAGGGTTTCTGGTTACGATCTTAGGGCATGCGAGCTGGTGATGGTGGTTGTCCCGTCAGGTATTCTGTGATTAGTTCCCACTTCAATATATTTCCACTTATTATCTCGTAATCTTCCATTGCATTTACCTAAAGCGCATAATCATTGGAAGTTGCTCTAAGCCAATCATTTTCAAATAGATATTGTGACGTTACATTTTACTGCTCTTTTAATCAGTAACCACACAGAGACATCAAGAAGATGACAGCAAATGTAGCGCTGATAGAAGGCAGTAATGACAGGTTAAAAAAAAAAAAAAAAATGTAGTCGATGGTTTTGTAAATTCACTATGCGTGGATTCACGACTAGTTGTGTACTGCCAACACTGTTCTATTCCACCATTCCACCGATCTCGTACCCTCCCCTTTTTTGCTTAACCTCCTATCTCTGTCTCGGCTCTGATCGTGGAAGCTAGCTCCTACGTCATATATCGGGGCAGTACGAAATATTACTCTAAACATATCATTTTGCACTTATTAATTAGTACTAGAAATGAAAAGAAATGAAGTTTTACGTCCGATGGTTATGCCGGCTAGGCTAAAGGAGACGGTTATGATCAGAACTGATGTAAATGGTGGAATGAAGAAAGTGGGAGGAAACGGGAGAACCCCGAGAAATCCCACGCACACTGTGTTTGTCCACCACAAAGTTCACTTGGCGCGATCTGGGATCGAACCAGGTATCCCATGCACCAAAGGTGAACGCTCTGCCACTGAGCCGCTGCGGCCTCTAACTAGTATTAGATTTAAGTGTATAACTGTGGTCAATGAAATGATAAATAACGTGATAGAATTGTCCAACTACTTGTAACCTATTTGCTTTTTAAGACTTTATTTTTTACCACGCATTTACGTAGGAGCTTTCTTGTTAATAGTACTGTTCTGTGTAGGAGTGTCAAGACATAAGAAAACGAAAGTTCTATTACACTGTGGTGCCTGTACTTAACGTGTTCATGTCCCAGGTTTTTCTATACTCTTTTAAACGTTGCCTTTTATGTTCTCATGAACTTGATTTGTATCTGAAGTGAGTAAAATACAGAGAGAGAGAGAGAGAGAGAGAGGAAAGAGTTTACTTTCCACAACAAAAATTTAGGTTATCTCTTCCAAACATCTTACGAGGATAGGCCTTCTTTAATTTTTTTTTTCTTTATTTCTTACTTGTAGAAGAAGGTTCCAGCTGCGAAGAAATACATACACATAACGTAATCTCCAAGTACACCTTTCTCATCTCCCGACTTTTTAGTATGCTATCAGGTCTATGTATCAATATGCCATTTCTACAATACAATCGTCATATGCAGTGCAAATGTGTGACGAAAGAAACATTCGCAGTCTTTTCTTTTCTTTTCTTTTCTTTTTTTTTTCTAGTTAAGCACTCGTAATGTTTATTCTTGAATTCTTTAAGTTTACTATAATATGCTCATAACATTTCCTAATTTGACTTTTCATAGTGCCTTCTTATGGTCGAGGAATAATGCTTTCTGTGCGCGTGGTCCGGGTTTGAATCCCGATGAGGTATTTGATTCGGATACAAACCATGAGTACTAGTTCGAATTATATTATAAATAGTAGATTCTGTATCATTTAGCTTTGGTACTAAAAAGGGACGTTAGCTTAAATCAATCCAATAATCAAAGGGGGCAGTTAAATCAATCCAATCCAGTCTCATAGCCTGAAAAGGGACATTAAACTGAAATAAAGCCGGTCCAATCCAAGACTGCTTATCAGTCCCGTGTCAACTTTTTCTCGTTATACTGTAGGCCTGCACAATACCTCGGAAATCAGAGTAATACTAAAATTTCACTGCATAATTAATACTTTAATCTGTGAAAAATTAAACTTCATGGCACGGAGCTCCGACGCGGTTAAGCCGACTAGCAGGGAGTTAGAAATTGAGGGATATGTGGTGAGCACATCTACGTTGCATTGCTGTTGCTACTGACTTTCTTGACCGGAGTCCGCTAACTCTTTCTTTTGGATAGCTCCCAGTTACTCCTCACCACGCTGAGTGAATAACGTACTGCTAATGTCATCTGCTTTATCTCAAAAGCTACATCCGACACAACTCAATTTCGATTATCTCATTGCAAACGGTAGACTGATGTATGTGTAGGACGTTGACTATTTTTTCTAAAAAATCTTACTGAAGTAACTTGTATTGTCACTTGTTCGTCATTGCCATTGAATACCCTTCAAATCAAGCCGCCATAGACTTAGGCGACGAAGGGACCAAGAAGGACTGTCAAAATTAACATTTACAATCACCTCAATCTCCGAGCGCTTAAGAACACAAATTGTTCTTACAAGTAATAGAGTACTAGCGAACACAGTACTAGCTACAGTTTCTTAGACAGTACTAGCGTATAGTTTCTTTGTCTGGGTTTTCGCACTAGCTTACTACGATAACTCATAATCCTAGAGTGATATATGCATATTCCAAACTGCTTTTCATATTCCACTACTCAGCTCTACGCGTGACCTATTATCTCAATTATTGTTTGTATACATACAAATTCATACAATTCTGGCATATACTGTACAGTAACTCCATTCTTAACTAACACCACCTGTAGTTTTCATCTAAATCAACTTAAGAAAAGTATCTTCTAGCAATTCTGTGATTTTTTGTTCCACTCTTTACTGAAAGAGTCTGTACTCTTCTGACAGATTGCTAGCCTGCGAGCTAGCTTTAAAAGAACTTGGATATCTTCAGACATCGATATCCAGCTAGTTCACCCAACATAACACCTCTTTTCTACAAGAAGGTGTGACAGGTCCGTAGGTAAGGGGTGGTCAGAGCGACTCATCCAAACTGAAATTTTCAGCTGTTTGTTTGGGTACAAAGTTTAAAGAAAAAATAGTAGCAGTTAAGAAATTCTTATAGATTATTTGGTGGCAAGAATTTTTTTTTTTTAAACTTCCGATTTGGTTCTGTGGCAGAACAGAGAATTCAATTTAAAGTTAAAATTTTAGTATTTCCACTTGATTGTTTATCCAAGAGAGGGCGATGGACGTATATATGTATTCCTTGTTTACAGGAATTCAAGTGTTTTGTAGTAAGAAGCGTCTCATTTATTATGCTAATCTGACCGCTCAGCTATTTCGTTTTTTTTTCTTTCTTTTTTTTCACGAAATATTCCCAGACGATCTTGTCTTCTGCAAACAGGGATACTTTATATTCATTTGATGAAAATATATAGTCACTTTGTAACAGGGGCGCCCGAAGAAAATTTTCTAGGAGGGGGGCATCTCATGGTTGCTATATCACGTCTGGTATTTCTAGTAGACCTATTTAATATACGTGATTTGCTGTATTACGTATACATATTCATGAGCCAGGGGGAGCCCGGGTCCCACCCTGCCCCCACTTTCGCGCGTCCATGCTCTGTAATCAATTTCCAGAAATCTACTAAAATCACATTAAATTGTGCAAATTGTTCAATACATTTAAAATGCTTTCGTATGTTCCTATGTAGATCTTTAAGGAAAATCGAATTTTAAGACAATAGCATTTACGTATTAAGAAACCATATGAATGTAAGGTGAACTCATGTTAGCTCACCCCCCTTCCCTTCAGAAAAAAAAAAGTAATTCTCTTCTATCTTTGTGTTCTGGTTACGGACCTGAGGTGTGACCCTCGAAAAGCTTTCGAAATTGCTAATATATATGAGGTATGCTCAAAAAGTATTGAACTTTTGGTGGGAAAAAATATATTTATTTGTTTTGGAAACCCGAAACACTAATCCCCTTCAAAGCAGTCTCCCTGGTAATGGACACACTTCTCCCAGAAACCTCGCATCGTTCGAAACACTTCTGGAACGCAGGTTTCGAATGGTGAGCAATGTGCGTCGCATTCCGCATGATGTCTTCTCTTGATTCAAATCGAGTCCCTTTTAGTGGCATTTTCAGCCTGGGAAATAACCAAAAGTCACACGGAGCCATGTCAGGTGAATAGGGAACCTGACAACACACAGGAATGTTGTGTTTAGCGATGAAAGCATCAGTCAAATTTCGCGGACACTCTCCTCATGCACAAATTCTTCTTCAAAATTGAATACACCAATCCAATTGAATGGTTTTCGCTTGGGTATCGCCAAGCTTTTGTGAAAATTTGATGCAATATCGCTGCTCAAGTTTTTCTGTCATTTTGCAAAATAATGAAATCCGAGACCGCTCACTACACGTCTTCACTCGTTGGCCGACTGCCACTGACTGACGCTTTCTGTGGGCGGGAAAAAAGTTCACGACTGCGCCATCTACACTGAAGAAAGTTTCCCGCGCTCCATTGGTTTACAGGGAAAACAAAACGTTTTATACTTATTGGACACACCTCGTATTTTACATTTTAAATGAACATCAAACTAATCCTAATTAAGCCTAATGCTCTTATCACTTAAAAATGAGCAATATATTGTAAAGAATTATAAGATAGTTTTTTTTAAAAAAAATAATTTATTTCTATCATTAAAAAATGAGTTTTACTACAAAATACATCCACCAGGAAAAACATATATAATCCAGATTACAAATCATGCCGTTGATTTAAAATATTTCGTAAGGGCACTGTCCTACTAATTCATATCCCAAAAAAATTTCTATGTCAGACTTCCTTATAATTTTCCACTTTTTATTTTATACGTCTCAACACCATTTCACTGCCTCCTCTTTTTATATATATTTAAGACACACACAGAGACTATGTATATGACATCTTGACTACTACAACTCAAAGGTACCGTCACATAATTAGTTCTCTTTTTCTAGTTGTTTGTTATTTTTATCATTCTGTTGGGGTTGTATATGTTTTTATTTTTATTTTTTTGTTCTAGGATATTTGAACAAAGGGTGTTAAAAAGTATAGACAAAAGAATTTAATGAAAAAGAAAAAAAGAAGACAGGATATGTTGTAGCTTTACAAGTTTCACTATACTGACAGATTGTCTACGCTGCTTTTTTATTATATTTATTTATTTATTTAATGTTTCATAGTCTACCGTTCTTTTCTTTTCTTTAAAACTTCTTGTAACATATACCTACACAAAATAATGAGATACGATGTAATTAATTTTCAATTACAGGGTTAAAAATGCCCATACTGTTAAATATGACTCCCGAAGCCGAACCTCCAAGACAACTTGCCTATTGCCACTTGCTTTTACTACGAGAAAAAACGAAGACACGTAATGTTTGTCTACCATAACGTTCTCGTGGCATGAGCTGAGATCGAACTAGAGACCTCAGAGAACAGAGGTTTACGCTCTTTTCTAAGTCACCGTAGTCCAGATTACTGTTTCCTGGGTAGAAGGTAAAAGCGTAGAACAAGAAAGATATTCATAAGTAGTATTAAAGACGACAAAAAATAAGTAACTGCCACTGTCTCTGATACAGGAAAATTCCAGTTCACGAAGCAAAAACCTCCCAGTGACGGGAGACTATTGCCTTATAGTAACCGGACATTGTTAATACTTTAGTCCTTCATTAAGACACGAAAAGTACACCCACTTAGGTTATTGGCTTCAAGAGGTCCTTTACATAAGCGGAATGGTTTAGTTACAAAGATTCTACAGGGTCACAGAAAACACTTGTAATACATTTTCTCGGAAACATATTTTCTATCCGAACAATTCTATAGAGATATGTTGCAATACTATTCTCAGAAGTGAACGAAGTTTCTTTCTTTTCAATTTCTTTATTAAAAAAAGACAGACAATAAAGGAAAACGAAAGAAGCTAATCTCAGAAGAACAAAATTTAAATCCTATTTTTTTTTTCAGTAAAATAACACTCAAACCTTGATAGACATGCTGTCATAAAATCATTATAAAATTACAATCACATAAGTATCATTAATTACGATTGACATTAAAACAAGCTCACTCAAACCTTGATAGACCTGCTATCATAAAATCATTATAAAATTACCATCACATAAGTATCATTAATTACGATTGACATAAAATAAACTCATTCATATGGACATGCTGTCATAAAATCATTATAAAATTATTACCACATAAGTATCATGAATTACAATTGACATTAAAATAAGCTCACTCAAACCTCGATAGTCATGCTGGCATAAAATCATTGTAAAATTACCACCACATAAGTATCATTAATTACGATTGACATTCAAATAAGCTCACTCAAACCTTGATAGTCACGCTGTCATAAAATCATTATAAAATAACCAGACACATAAGTGTCACTAATTACGATTGACATTAAAATAAGCTTGAGCGACCGTTATTTTAATTAATGTTAATTCGTTTCCATAGTGTTATCAATGCTTTCATATGCTCAAAGAAGACTTTCTATTTATTTTTAATGTGTAAACGCCCGTCCCCCCTGTAAAAGTCATGTGACCCCTAGAAAATTTTGCTGCCTACACCGATTGAACCTTGTTTATTTACTTTTAGTATTGCTAGTGAATTTATTTGAAATTCCTGATACACACTATATGAATAAGTCATTGACCTCAGTGTGGCTGTAATCCACGAAGCTAGGACCATTTCAAACTAATTTGCTAACTGCATCATCGATTTAAGCTGTTTTCAATGTATATATATATATATATATATATATATATATATATATATATATTTAAAAAAAATCAAATATTCTATGAATGAGAAGAGAAAATTGGAAGGAAATATTATTTATTTCATTAAAACAAAAAGTGATTCTCAATACATTAAAAGTGTATCGCCACGCGAATACTACTTTGCGGATAGCGTACATAACCTTCGACGGGGAGACCCAGGGTAAATTTCAGGCGGAAGCTCACGCGGTTCGAAATCTATGTTAAGTTCTTAACGTTAACGTCTCACAGAGCTTCGATGCTGTACGGAATGCTAAACTTCAAAAAAGACCAACATTATTTTCGGGCCCTCATCACCAGTCTAGTGGGTAGGGTGTTCACCTTTGGCTGCAAGAGGTTTCAGGTTCGATTCCCATTGGGAGAAGATTAAAATTTGAACGCTTTATAATGATACGGATTCTACCTTAAACTGTAGATTCACGTCTCATTATAGCCTCGGAGCTCAAAAGAGAAGCTAAACTTCAGCAAACAATATTTTAGCCCACTCAAAATACAGACAGTGCAGTGAGCCTTAACTTGATTCATATATATTACATTATCAACAGCGGTTCTACGACAGCTGCAGGCAGCAAGAGGTTCTACGAGGGCCCATTACTTTTGCGCGACGGGGCCGGGTTTCTACCTACGAAATGAAAACCAAAAGTACTTTTTAAAAAAAATACTAGGATTAGGATTATTGAGCATCCGGTATTTACGGACTTTTAAGCCTTCACGTGTGAGGGATGACGTCCCTCGGCAGTCACACTACTCGGTGAACTGGGGAAAGAACTACGTTAGGGACCATCTCGGCATTTGCCTGGTGGTAATGAGGAAAACCCAGGAGAAATCTCACTCAAGATGGCTGGACTGAAATGACCTTTTCACCTTTTCCATTAAGTGTCCAGGTGGGAGCTCATGTGGCTCGGATTCCACATTAATCAGTAGGTCCACGTCTCATATAGCCTCGCTGCTGAACTGGACGTTAAACTCAAAATCAACTCAACTCCCATCAAGTGTCTCCATCGGGAATCAAACACGGGACGCTCGCACCAAAGGCGAGCGCAGAGCCACCTTTTTCAGAATATGAAACAATTAGCAACTCAACATACATACGTGCAAACTTAATAATAATAATAATAATAATAATAATAATAATAATAATAATAATAATAATAATAATAATAATAATAATAATAGTGTCCAAAGTATATCAGGCACGTTTATCTTTAATATTACACATCAATAGAACCACTTATAGAGAGTTAAATGCACCATTTCTTAAAAATTATCTCAAACTTAACATTGCTCAAATGAGACAATGGGCGGCTTGTCTTTTGTCGGTCATCTTGAGGTCAAATGAACGTGTGGACAACAAGGCTTAATGAACCAGTCATTGATAGTAATAAAGCATCCGAGAGCATCAGCAATGAAAATTAAATTATGAACATATATATTATTATAGAGTATAGGAAAGTAAAACTTATCCACCAGCAAGCAGGTCAAAAAATAATGTTTTTTTTTTTTTTTTTTCGGAGAGACAATGAATGGATGCTAACAGAATCCAACGACCCTGTCGCTCTGAAGCCAATGAAATTGATAATATTTTTACCAAGGTCCGGAAGTAAGATCATTATCTTTGATAATAAAAATAACCAGTCTTTGAAGAAAGAAATAAAGATTTAAAAAAATATATCTGTTACACACATAAAAATCTTCTTACTTTTAATCTTTTGTTCCCTATTCCAACCAGCTTGACGCTATTCCGGTTCCAACTTTATGAGCATTATAAATACCGTCAGTGTTAAGTTTAATTTTTTTCTCCTTTCCTTTATCATATTATATTACGATACTTTCCTGTGCTTTAAAATTTAGTTGTTTACTAAACAAGGTGACATAGATATACTGATATGGATAAACAAGAAAAAGAAAATGATCAAAAATAGACGTAAAGTAATAACGCAATAAATAATATATTGTCCCTAGTCTAATGACTAGATTTTATTGGTCGGCTGGTTGCATTTGATTTTAGCAACCCTTTTCAGCACAGAGATTGTATAAGACGATGAACTACAGTTTAAGGAGGTGAGGTGAATTTCAGTTTTAACGTCCCTTTCAGCAGCGAGGCTGTTTGAGACGTGGACCTACTGATTAACGTGGAATCCGAACCACATGAGCTCCCGCCGGGAATACAGTTTAAGGAGAAATTCGACATGTGTTCAAATTTCAAGTTTCTTCCAATAGGAATCGAGTCCGTGACCCTGTACACCAGAGACACACGCATTAGCCAATTAGATTACCGGGGAGGGCTCTAGTAATTCCGAGGTGCACACCAAAAGTACAGGGTGGCCCAAAAGTAGGTGTACACCCCTGCATTGATCAAGTATAACATACTAGCTTATGGGTTTATTTGCTTCGACTGTTACGAGATTAAGGTATAAGTAAAAAGGCTTTAAGAACAAATAATAAAGAAACTAAGCAATAACATTAAGAAATGATATAAAATGCAATGAGCTGATCAGTACGGTACTGTATACCTACTTTTGGGCCACCCTGTATAGTACATACCGTTTCGATCTAATTTCCAAGAACAAAGAAATACAGGAAACTAACCTCTGTCTATTTCTCAACAAACTCCCTCTTCATTGATTACACAGTTGCTATCGCTCCGTCCATTTTGTCTAGCATGTGGCATAGTCATCTTTAAGGGGTATGTTTCAGATACTGAAAAACAGCACTTCCCAGGGATGATCAACTGGCAAAATAACGTCCGCAAAGAGGATTCTTGAGGTTTGGAAATAACCAGAACTTACTCGAGGCTTACCTTGGTTAGTAGGGTGGATGTGGCAGAAATTCAATACCATGGTCAGCCAAGAATGTTGTCACTTTAGCACAGTGCGGCGGTGCATTGTCCACGTGGAGGATGACATTTCAATTTGCCGCTTGTGGTCGTTTCTCAGTCAATTTCGGCAAAAATTCTGTATCCAAAAGTGTATGAAAATACTCGTCCGTAATTGTATGACTTTTCGGAACAGGGTGGGACAATATCATTGCCTGGAAATCCCTTCTCATTGGATGACACTTGACGAATTGTTTTTAGGGGATGGTGAATTTATGTTTCCATTGTATCGGTTGCATTTTTGTTTCTGGGTATCTGTAATTCATCCACTGCCACAAGTTTTCAAGAAATTGCGCCCCTCTCTTCTGAAGCATGTCAAATTTGAAGCAACGAGGCTAGAATGAAAAGTAAAACAATTTTCTGGGCCGCCCAGTTAGCAGCTAGACGCCTTGGTGACTACGTTACCGCAGCTATAATTATAACAATAAGCAGTGCTCGAAATTTCCGGACACAATGTTGCCATAACTAACTAACTAACTAACTCTATGGCCTATGGAACCCGGAGGTTCAGTGCCGCGTTCACAAAAGCTCTCCACTGACTTCTATCCTTAGCTAACTGCATCCAGTTTCTACTTTGTATTCCTATCTCTGCGAGATCCATCTTAATATTATCCTCCCATCTGCGCCTAGGTCTTCCTAATGGTCGTTTTCCTATGGGTCTTCCAGTCAAGACTTTGAAAGCGTTTCTACTTTCTTCCATTCTAGCTACATGGCCTGCCCACCTAAGCCTCCTAGACTTGACGACCCTAACAATGTTGGGTAAACCGTATAAACTATGTAGTTCCTCGTTATGAAGTTTCCGCCATTCCCCATTCTCGTTCCTCTTGGGTCCGAATATTCTTCTCAGGATCTTGTTCTCAAATACTTTCAGTCTATGTTCTTCCCTCAGAGTAAGTGACCATGTTTCGCAACCATACAGAACAACAGGCATGATTATCGTTTTATATATTTTAAGCTTCAAATTCTTCGACAGAATTCGCGACGACAAGAGATTTTGAACCGAATAGTAACACGAATTCCCTGCTTTTAGTCGACATTTAATTTCTTCGTGAATATGATTTTCGTCTGTTAATATTGATCCTAAATATTTGAAAGTATCCACTTTATCAAAAGTATTATTTAATATTTTAACGCCTCCACAATTTGCCGTATTACGGTCCCGACGCACTTCCATGTATTTAGTTTTCTCTGCATTTACTTCTAAACCCATGTCCCTGCAAGCATTTAATAAGATCTCTGCATTTATTTCTACTGTTCTCCTATCATCCCCTATTAAATTTACATCATCAGCATATGCCATCACCTGATGAATGCCGTTCAACTCTAGGCCCTGGTTGCTATCTTTGATTTTCCTTATAGCGTATTCCAGCACAAAGTTAAATAATAATGGCGACAACGCATCTCCTTGTTTCAGGCCATTTTCGACGTGAAAGCTCGTGGACAAAAATTTTCCTACCCGGACTTTACTTTGGGATTCACTTAAGCATATCTTAATTAATCCAATTAGCTTTCTCGGTATTCCAAGTTCTGTAAGAACGTTGTACAATGTTTCTCTCCTAACCGAATCGTAAGCCTTTCTAAAATCAATAAATAGTTGATGTACCGGCGTATTGTATTCCCACTTTTTTTCGAGTATTTGGCGAATGGTAAATATTTGGTCAATAGTTGATCGATTTCGTCTAAATCCGCACTGATAATCTCCAATAATTTCATCTGCGTATGGGGTCAGTCTTGCTAATAGAATATTTGAAAGTATTTTATAGGATGTTGACAGAAGAGAAATGCCTCGATAATTATTACAGTCAGTTTTGTCGCCTTTCTTGTGAATTGGAACAATGATTGATTCTTTCCATTCTTGTGGCAATTCTTCCTTGTTCCAGATAAGGAGAATGAGTTTGTGTATCTTGTTCCACAATTTTTCGCCTCCAGCTAAAATTAACTCAGCCGGAATTTCATCCACACCCGGAGATTTGTGTTTCTTTAATTTCTTTATAGCGGCTTCTACTTCTATTCGATTGGGTTCTGGAATATACGGTTCTGCGGTGTGTATCTCCTTTTCTCCACGCGCATTAGTTTTTGGCTGCGTGTTCAGCAAATCGTCAAAGAAATCTTTCCATCTATTTAAGAGGCTATCCGTATCGGTGAGAACTGTTCCGTCAGCTTTCTTTAATATATAAGCACGAGGTTGATAGCCTTTCTTAAATTCGTTAATCCCCTTATACATGTCCCGAATATTTTTATTTTTACTATTATCTTCAAGTTCCTTAATTTTAGCTTTCAAAAAATCGCGTTTCTTTGTTCTAAAAGTTTTGGAAGTTTCCCGCCTGATATCTGCGAAATTTTGTGTAGTTATTTCATTCGGATTTTGTAGCCACCGCAATTTTGCCTGTTTTCTCTTCTCTGCTAGTTTAATGCATTCTTGGTCGAACCATGGTTTGTTTCTACGTATTTCCGCGTGTCCCAATTTTTCTACTGCTGAACTTTTAATGCTATCTCTAATTTCAATCCAAGTATCCTCAACACTAGTGCACTCCGAGTCTTCTAAAACCGAGAATCTATTCGAAACTTCAATCTGGTATTCCTTTCTTACATGGCTCTCTTCTAATTTCTTTAAATTAAATCTCTCCGTTTTCGGACATTGAATATTACCTTTATTGAACGATAATCTCTCCCGTATTATCGCTACTACCAGATAGTGATCAGTGTCACAATCAGCCCCTCTAAACGACCGGACGTCAATTATGCTAGATTGCCTTCTTCTATCTACTAAAACGTGATCAATTTGATTATGTGTTCTTCCGTCTGGTGATGTCCAAGTGTATTTATGAACGTCGCGATGTGGGAATTTTGTACTCTTCACGATTAGGTTTTTGGATGTTGCAAAGTTCACGAGTCTAACACCGTTGTCATTACTTTCCTTATGCAAACTTTCGTTCCCTATAATCGGTTTGAAAATATCCTCTCGTCCTACCTTCGCATTGAAATCCCCTAATAGAATCTTCATATGGTATCGCGGGAGTTGGTCAAATATCCGTTCCACTTCTTCGTAAAAACTATCTTTTATATCGTCACCCTTATCTTCAGTTGGAGCATGTACATTTAAAACAATAGTGACTGGATATAGTGACTGGTAGCTGTTTCTTGCTACAATCCCCTTGCCTGGCAATACGTCTTTCCTTTTTGTCCTTCCTTTTGAAATCTTTTAAACAGCAGGCGGTCTATTGTTCCGAAATGCACCAAATACACTCGAGCTGATGTTTTCTCCGCGTTTTTATTGCTTTCGCGTTTGAGATTAGCCACTTACATTTAAATATATGGTCAGCGTATTCCAAGCATACGCATGAGCAATAAATACGCTTTGCGATCGCCTCAAGAAGCCGGGTACTTAGTCTTAGGATACATCCGTTAATGAATGTACATGATAAAAAAA
Source organism: Thermobia domestica (assembly GCF_964235325.1). Lineage (NCBI taxonomy): Eukaryota > Metazoa > Arthropoda > Insecta > Zygentoma > Lepismatidae > Thermobia > Thermobia domestica. Next base: position 57,144,496 of record NC_137469.1, read on the forward strand.
AAAAAAAAAAAAAACCACACACACACACACTTGAGGCTGCAACTAATTGTGTTACAAGAGTGAGCCGTTTTCCGTAATGCGATTACAAACAGGCTACGTTTATTCCAATATAACGATAAAATATTGAAAATGCACCTCACGCCTATAACCGGAATTTTGGAAGATGATGGGTCATGTATCTATGGTTATTTGTAATAAGTTTGTAATTAGATTTTCATCTTTGTAGCATGAGGGGCTCATGAGAGGCCTATTAATTTTGAGCCCCACACTCCTTCAGGATACGCCCTTTAATCAAAGTGGTGATTAAAACTTAGCTCGAAGTAGATACTACGTATATTCCAAAATAAATTTCAAAGTTTTTAGCTAGTTTTCCGTGGTGCGAACATAAATAACAACACGGAAGAAAAAACATTATAGAAAATGGCTCTTTCCTCTTAAAATGAGAACTTTTAAAAACGCTCGGAAACGTGTACGCTTATTATTTTTTTTTTTTTAATGAAGATTTTATATGCCAAGTTTCATCTCCTTTAATTCAGGGATTTATGTGGTACTCTATTCTGAGCAAAACAGAATCTGTTTCACCCCTCTTACAAGGAAGGATCACGAAGTGGCTTCGCTTAGATCCGAATGAGACAATTATGTTTACATTAGATATGTTATAACTAGACGAATCTCAAAGTTATATGTGCCACCGGGCGGCATATCGTGAGTTACAACATATTTTGTAATGTAAACGCTACAAATAATTACCTGGCAGAATAGTTTGAACGAAGTCTTTTGTTCGGAAACGATTGGGTAAATGGAAAACTCGGCGAACACGTATCCCATCATTTTCAAGGGCATACTTTTGGGGATAAAAACGTTTGCTCCAGGGTCCCCGGCAGAGTCCCAGACGGGGTAAAACTCAAAAGTTTTAAAAGGCAAGGGGGGTTAAGTAGCACAAAGTTTGAAAGCTATTGTTAAATGAAAGAAAATGGAGCAAGTTTCGACTCTCTACAACAATCTGTGCAAAATGGCGGTAGTTCAAAATGTAAACAAAAGCTTAATTGAAAAAAAAATCTATGGCCACCTTGAATCCCAGATGGCCGCTTGTGTTCCCTTGAAAATGATGGGTACGTGTTTACCGAGCTTTCCATTTATCCAACATGTTTCCGAAAAAATGACTCGGTTCAAACTATTCTGCCTGGTAGTTTTGGTAGCTTTAACATTACAAAATATGTTGTAACTCACGATATCCCGCCCGGTGGCACATATAACTTTGGGATTCGTCTAGTTATAACATACTTAATGCAAACACAAATATTTCGTTCGGATCTCAGAAAAGCCATTTCATGACCTTCCCTTGTCAGTATATGTATTTAAGAAAAGATTACTTTTTTATTCATTACTCTCGTAACAAACATTTTTTTGTCCAAATCTCACATATCTATATATTAAAATGAAATGAAATGAAATATTTCAGCTTAACGTCCCACAATTATGCTCGTTAGGCTAAAGGAGACAATGATTATGGCAAGTGAATGATGATGGAAGGATTAGTGGAATGAGAATGTTGGAGGAAAAGGGAGTACAACAACGAGAAAACCCACGGATTTGATGTTGTCCATTAGAAACTTACTTGCTCGAAGATCGAACCAGGGACCTCACTCACCAGAAGTGAGCGCTCTACCACTGAGCCACCATGTTTTTATAATGGGACCTGAATTTTGGTTGAATCACTTTCACTCTTTCGTATAATCTTACATATTTCCCTCCTTCTCCTTCCAGGAGCGGGAGTTTCGGAAACGCTAAAACACGCTTTTCTTTTTTTTAACCGAGTTTATATAACGAATTTCACGTCTCCAACTTTAAGCAAATCCTTACGTTAAGCATTTTCTGAATAAATAATGGGGAATCTTGATATTATTAAAAAATTGTCCTCTTTAATCCTCTTTAGAAGCGGAATTTTATTTTATTTTTATTTTAAGAGTTTAAATACCGATTTTCACATTTTCAGCTTAAAGACAGCTTCACAATGGCACTTTCTCAATAAATGGATTAGAATTAAGGATTCGAGTTCTGGGATTTCAGTATCTATGGCCAAGTTAGCCCGTCACACACATATCAAAAGTTGCCAAATCCATTTTTTAAAATCGAAATTGAGTTATATATCGCCTGTTATATGTTTAATTTAAAGGAATTCCATGGAAACAGAATTTTGTTTAAAAGCTTAATGTTTCATACTAAAAAAAAAAAAAAAAAAATAGATCAAATATGGGACTTTGTACGCGTGTATATGGAGCTTCACTACACATTTTGCGAGATTACTCAAAACTAAGCGAAATGGATATTTATACTAGGCGCATCATATAAAGGATGACGTTTCTCGGTGATCATACTTCCCGCGGAATTGGAGAAGAACAAAGGAAAGGGCAAGGAAAGAAGCTATTTGAGACCATTACGTTAGGTACCATTTCTGTATTTGCCTAGTGTGAATGAAAAAACCCAGGAAAAGCCTTACTTAAGATGGCGGCCTGCAAAAGATGTTACATCTTTCGACCGAGTGTCCCCACCGGGAATTGACTCCGGGATTGCTCGCATCAAAGGCGAGAGCGTTACCGACTACACTACACAAGGCCACTTTCTCAATTCGAAAAATAAAAAGTGAAATGTGGATATTATAGTAATGATCATCTTTTCCTCTTTAAGGAGCGAAATTTTCCATAATTCTAACACACTGAACCATTATTTGCATTTAAAAGTTTGTATACACCGAATTTCACATCTCTAACTTAAGCAAATCTTTACATATGGCATTTTGTGAATAACTAAATAAATAAATAAAGCGAAATTTCAATATTATAGCAATATTTCCTCTTTCCCCTTTAAAAGCAGAATTTACAAAACTGCTGTAACACATATTCCCTTACTTTCAGTCAAGAATTTATAAATCGAATTTCACGCCTCTAACTGAAACGAAATTTAGCATTCGGCATTTTGTGAATAAATAAAAGGAAATTTCAATATTACTGAGATTGCCTCCCTTTCTCGCTTAGAAGCGAAATTTTTGAAAACGCCGAAACATGTCTATACCAAATTCCGTATCTCCAACTTAAACGGATCCTCACATTCGGCACTTTCTGATTAAACAAAGGAAAATTTTACAAATGTGCCTCCTTCTCCCCTTTGGAGTGGAATTTTCGAAAACTACGAAACACGTGTTTCCCTTATTGTTATTGATGAGTTCATTTGCCTAGTTTCATCTCTCTAACACCAGTGATTTGTGAAATACACTACTCTTGAGGGAAATTTTGAAATCACTTTTGACCCTTTAGAAGGGAATTTCCAAAAAAAAAAATCCTTTCCTTATCCCTTACTTTTGTGACTTTCGTGAGACAGGCCCGAACCTCATCTATGTGGCAACTTTGATCGAGATCGGTCACGTGGATCAAGTATTGGTATTGTTTTATTTATTTTTTTAAATCTACCCCCTCCCCTCCCCTACATTCCATCGTCAAAGTGAAATGATAAAAACCATCCCAGGTTCAAACCTGATCTGTGGTGAAAATTTGACCGAGATCGGTCGGGTGGTACAACAGGTATGAAGTCATTCATTTATTCGTATATCGATAATTAGGGTGGTCCTTATTTTTCGACTTCCGAATTTTTTCCTGTCTCACCCTCCCCTAGAATGGTTTCATATCAGAGACCAAACTAACCCATGAGCTTAGTTGAATAAACGGTGCCCCAAGTGACCCGAAGTTTTGAAAGTATAATAAGGAGCAAACGATAGCTCGGGAACCGAAAAACCAGGGCACCACAATATTTCATAATCCTGTATAGTTGGTCAAGGTCAACTACCATATCAAATTTTATCCACATCGGATGAGTTCGGTTGAACTTTTTCCCCCTTTCTTTCGAGACTACGAAACCCAAAATTTGATAGTCCATAACTCGGGACCCAAAAGTTTGCATACAATATTATTTTATATGAATACTAAGCTTGTCAAGGACAAACTCCATGTTAAGTTTGATACAGGTTTAATGAGTTCGACTGAAAATCACTTACCAGGAATGTCTAGATTTGCCTTATATTGGAAAACACTCAGTTTGACTGGAAGAATACTTACCTAGAAAGGAAAAAAATATATATAGTAATTAGTTACGTGTATTACAAGACGCTAACAAACAATTTCATACACTTTCAAAAATAAATATCCATACATAGTGAATTGATTCATAATTTAGTTGTTACAAGGTAGAGTCAAAAAAAGCTCCCGATATGTATGCAAGAACTGAACTGAAAATGAATGATTATGATAAAATTGGTGGAATGAGAATCTGGAAGAAACCCAAAGAACCTCAAAGAAACCCACCGACACTGTTCACAAACGCCCATAGGCTGGGATCGAGCCAGGGACTTCATGCATTTTAGGTGAGCACTCTATCACTGGGCCATGTACCGGACCCATATACCTTACAACGTTCCTCAGGGTACCATTTTACACATGTCGGGTGACTTTTGAACCATTTTGAATCGCGGGTAGAACAGGTTGGTTGGATTAGAGCAGCGAAGATATATATATATATATATATATGGGGTCTGGACCTACAGCTTAACGTGAGATCTGACTACACGATCTCCTACCTGGAATCGAATCCAGGTCTCCTGTGCAAAAGGCTAGTACGCTAACCATATAGCCACGATGAAACACAAATAAAACAGGAAATAGCTCCGCTTCTCCCAGCGAGGATTGAACCCGGACTGTTTTCTCGGTTGCAGGAGTAAAGTAAGAAATTACACCATACGCACTAGTGATATAAAGTATTTATAAAAAATCAACTGTTTTATATCGAACAAGAGATTCTGACTAGGCGACACGGTTCGAAGCATTTTAGCTCGAAAATAGCTTCCTTTTCATTCAAATTGGTTGGTTAATAGTATTACTTTTCGTTCAAATTGATTGGTTAATAATATTATTTTTCATTCAAATAGGTTGTTAATAGTATTACTTTTCATTCAAATTGATTGGTTAATAGTATTACTTTTCATTCAAATTGGTTACTAATATTACTTTTCATTCAAATTGGTTGGTTCATAGTATTACTTTTCATTCAAATTGATTAGTTAACACTATTACTTTTCATTCAAATTGGTTGGTTAGCTTAATACTGGATTGTGCTGAGTAAACAAACAAAAAATTCTCTGCTTACCGGTACATAACAACATTTATAACACTCTTATTTCATAGAAAGAGATAACAGAGAGAGGTGTATGGACGATACGTGAGCTAAGAACACGGTAAAAAAGTGAAAAAAAAAAGTTCTTTCATCCAACTACCTTTGTTAATCGAGACCATCGACTGCTATGATAGAAGGGCCATTAATGCCAGAAGCTAATCAACAAGATCCTCTTCTACTACCCTTCCTCCTCCCAGCCTGGACCCCCAGAGACGACTATTTCTTGTAGAGAGACTTTAATGACCAACCAAGCAAGAAACGTGAAACTAGTAAATTGTCAATTACTCGACAGGCGTCCATGAACTTGATCCTATCTTAACACCAGCAAATAAAACCAAAAAAAAGTTAATTAAAAAAGAAAGAATCTAATTGAATAGTACACATTAAAGATTTAGCGATGGTGCCATTGTATACCTCCTATTCCTGTTTCGTTTATACCTGTAGGTTATTTTATTTTCTTGAATTTATACATACCCTTTGTTCACCGTTTCATTGTTCATGATTTTAAATCATTAATTTGGTTAAATATTGAATACGACATGACGGATGAGTTTGAGGACTATTTCAATACAAGATTTCTTAGATACATTGAGTATTTATCATTTATCTTACGTATCACTGTTCGTTCAGTTGTGGTAGTTTTCTTAGTCTTTGACGGTTGGTCTACAAAAAAAAGTACTTGTGATGACAAGTTGTTTATCAACAAAGTTTTAGATACAGCCGAACTGCTATTTTATATTAGACACATTAACATAACGTTAACGGCACTAACATAAATGTGGAAGGAATTTTGCCAGAGACTATATATATATGAAGACATAGGTGAACTAAAAGCAACCGTTGACTTCGTATAAGAGATATGAAGAAACCTAGGAGACGTTCAAAGTAATGGAAACACTTACTGTTAGAAGAAGAAATATCAGTAATAATTAAAATCTTCTCGCTATAGAAACTAAGGGTAGAAAACTTAAATATGCATTTTTGCATACATATATGTAATGTATATAATTCTTGTATACATTAGTTAGTACATAATTATTTCAAGCTTACTTTCCTTACCCCATCAGGAAGTCGCGGTCGGAATAAGAGATTGCCGCCGTTGACGGTGGTGGGCCGCCGGCTGCAGCCAGCACCTGTCCGCGGCGGCACGACGATCTACTTGTTCAAAGTTGCCGACCTTTTGCCGAGGCGGCAAGCGGTCGAAAATCGTAAAATAAAATGCCCTTTGCCGACTCTTTGCCGACTGTTGCCGACCGTCAGAATCGGCAAAACAATCGGAAAGGCCTCTTTCCGACCCTCTGCCGACTCCTTATGCCGGCCTCTTTTTGACGGCGGTGCCGGCGCATTTGCTACGCCTTTACGGCTGTTTGCCGATTGCTCGGCAAGGCAACTTTCTGACGGCGGACCCGACGCATTTAATGCTCATTTCCGGCTGTTTGCTGACTGCTCGGCAAGGCAACTATTCGTCGCGGTCGAAAATCGCGCGGAAAGACGCCGGTGTTCGGCGCCAGCATTCCAACCGCGGCATCTGGTCGGCATAGACAAATTGTCCAACTATAGGCGACAGGATCCTAATGGGGTAGCTTGTAGTGGTAAAATTTTAATTAATCAGTCTGATTACAGACTGAGTCTGCAATCAGTCTGATCAGTCTAATTAGTCTGATTACAGTCCCTTAGCTTGTAGTGATAAAATTTTAATTAATCAGTCTGATTACAGACTGAGTCTGCAATCAGTCTGATTACAGTCCCTTAGCTTGTAGTGATAAAATTTTAATTAATCAGTCTGATTACAGACTGAGTCTGCAATCAGTCTGATCAGTCTAATCAGTCTGATTGCAGTCCCTTAGCTTGTAGTGATAAAATTTTAATTAATCAGTCTTAATTAGTCTGATTAAGCAATCTGTCCGTGTGTCCGTCCGGGACACACAAAATCTGAAGAACTTCTTGTTAGATGACTATACATTTTGGACAGACTATAGAAGGTGAAAAGTAAGGATTCAAGTACGTTGATAGAGGTTATCAATCCAGTTGATCCCAAGATGTGAACAATCAAAAACCGGGATACCGGGCATCACTATGGGAGTACTTATGGGTATTATCCTTGTTTGTTAGATTACCTGTAGCACTTTCATAATTCGCGGGTTAGTATAACACTCAGGATGCAAAATACTAAATTGTGCGTGTAATACAACGCTAAAATGAAACCAAATTATCTTCGACCAAACTTCCACATGCGATATACACTATGGCATTGCTACTTGCTTTTACATATAAAATTATAAAGTAAATTTAGCACTAGGAGTGGCCAAAATATCTATTGCACGGAATTATAGATAATAAATTAATAAATTATCCATTATCCGTTGATGAAGAAAGGTATAACTCGGATAACAGCATCTGAGTGTCCATCACGCAAGTGTTTCCCAATATTTATAATTCATTTAGCTTCAAAGCATTTGGCTGTCTATTGCAGGTTCGAGTCTCATTAATGATTGTCATTTCAGTATTCATGTTTCATTATAATCATTCATTTCACGTCGCATCCTTTACCACGAAGAGGAGAATCAAGGGACGAAATGAAAAATGAAATTAAATATTTTAGTTCTAAATCCTACAGTTACTCCGTGTAGGCTAAAAGAAGACGGTGATGAGACACAAATGAAATGGTGGAATGAATAAAGTAGGTGGAAGCGGGAGAACCCTGGGAAAATCAACGCACATCGAGTTAGTCCATTAGAAAGGGCCACTTGACGCGAGTTGGGATTGAACTGTAGACCCCAGGGAATGTGAATGCTTCACCATTCAGTCACAGTGGCTCGAATCATGGGACGTAAAACAGAAAATAAAATAAAATAAAAATATATAATTGAATGTAAATCTTTCATGTGTAATGTGTATATATTCCAAATATTTGTTGTGTATACATTGACAGAATAAGTACCAAAGGAAGAGACTTTGAGGTCCGTACTACTGTACGGAGCAGAAACTTGGGGAACCAAGAAGGTACAAGAAAAGAAACCAGACACAACGAAAATGAAAATACTCAAATGGATGTGTGGTATTACCAGGTTGGATAAGGTCAGAAACGAAAGAATTAGAGGCAGCATTAAAGTGACTGAAATGTTGAAGAAATTACAAGAAAGAAAATTGCAGTGGTATAGTCGTGTTATGAGAAGAAATGATGATTATGTCAGCAAAAGAGTGAGAAAGGTGAAGTAGAAGGTAAAAGAGGAAAAGGAAGTTCAAAAATCAGATGAATAGATTGTTTGACGACTACAGAAGAAAAGTTCATAGAAGATGATGTTCAAGACCGAGGAAGATGGAAGCAAATCACAAAAGAAATCGACCCCATCGGCGAAAAGGACGTAATTGAAGAAGAAGAGGAGAACAAAGAAGATGAAGAAGAAATGACTGATTGGATGGAACATCCAAAGTAAAAAAAAAAAAAAAAAAAGTCTGTTGAACAAATTTCGTGTGTCTTCATGAACGTGGGTAAAAGGGGCCGAGCCTTTTGATATTTTCGTGGATGAGCCCATGCATTGTTAGTTATGTTACTAATAATATTGTAAATTCGTACTGATTAAGCCACGATAACTTTACACTATAAGTGTCTCTGTCATGTTAGATGTCACTAGTGGAAATCGCTTTGACCACTCCCTATTTAAGGGGGGGGGGATATTGTGCTGTATGGGTCAGAAACATGGACATTACGCAAAAATGATTAAAAACGACTGGAAGCTTTCGAAATGTAAGTGTGGAGGAGAATGGAGAGAATTACATGGGTCGAAAGGAAAACGAATAAGAGGGTGTTAGAAATGGTGGGGGAGAAAAAAACAATTTTAGATATTATTAACAAGAGGAAGAGAAACTGGTTGGAACATGGCTAACAAGGAACTGTGCCATGAAGGACGTGCTAGAGGATGTGGTGGCAGGAAAGAAAGGGAGAGGGTGAAGAAGACTACAATTAATGGACGATATCAAAACAGAGAAATAGTACGTGAAGAGAAGAGGTTAGAGGAAGACCGTGGAGCATGGAAGCTGTTCAGTTGCAGCAAGTGACCTGTCAATAATGGCAGAATACTGATGATGATGATGATTCCCTATTGAGCATGCGTGGAATTAGGCCAATTATTAAATTCTGGTAGATGTGAAGGACGCTATTTTGACAGTAGTCGTTCCGCAAAAGTACCACTCTAAAGCAAAGAGCATTGCATTGAAAAAAATTACGGTAAGTAAATGATCGGTCATCAATATATTGAAAATCAACAGATAAATAAATCTTTGATACAAGCAATCGAAAGGTAGGATGTATCGAAGATAAAATAAATATGCCTACACTCGCCGCGATCCCGTTAATGGACTGGTTTTACATTACCCACTTCCGATAGCAAGTAATGGTCTCGGTAGCTTTTCTCTTTAATACATCACACCCATCGAATTGTTAATCTTTTATATAAGACTTTGTCATGTTATAGCTGCAAAAGCACTCCGAAAAAAGAAGAGTGTGTGCTAATTCAATGTATAATCAATCACCCGATTTTCTCAGTGCTATTAATTTAGGAAAGCACTGCAGAAGGGAGAGTACCAAAAAGAAAAAATCATCATCAGATCTTTATTATTCCCTTTATTTTCTTTTCTTCTTTTTAATTTTACAAAGAGGAAATAAAAAAGGCATATGCTTTCCCCATTTACGGTAGCTACAAAACACTGGCGGCGTGTTTCTTTCTAGCAAGGGCGTTCCCTCAAATTTAAGCACGTAAGGCGCTTACAATTCCACCCAACAAATCACAATTAATGACAACACAACGGAAAACAGCCGCAATTGTTACTTAATTTTTTTCTTTTTTTTTTTCAAAAAGAAAAAAAGAATAACGAAAACAGCTAGCAAACAAGAAATCTTCCCACCCGCTTTTCCTATTCATTATTAACACGTAATACTCGCATCTTCTGTTTGAGAGAAACTTCCACGGTCCCTTTATACATATATAAATATGTCCATCGTTGTGTAATGAGGCAACGGTTCCCCGCTTAACGATCTAATATTAACTTGCTAAGATATTATTTAAAGATGTAATCTGGACAATTAGGATGTTACACATGTATATTTGATCCCTGCAACAAGCGAGACTCAAAAGAGGTTTCATTTTTCGTCGTTCCCCTACTCTATTTAATGTCTCTCTCTCTCGCATCACGACGCTAGTCTGCTGTATTTTTTGGTACTGGGATAATTGCTAGCCACTTCTGTAATATTAACCTCTTGTACGTCTTCGTTGCTAATTTATGGTCTTTGATGAACATAACAAGTCTTCCCCCACTTACATGAATCTTTCCGTACTGTCTTCCTCAAACATTGCTTTACCCAGTAGCTGTGAAATTTTGCTTCATTTGTATCGAAGCAGAGTTTTAGTAGTAAAGTATTATATTATCTTTATTGGTGGGTTCAGGTTCGACTAACACGATTTTACGTTTTGCCAGCGGAGGAGGGAAAGGTGTCAGAAATGTCCACCGACATAGAACTTTGATGTTTTTTAGATTCGTATATTAGTATACATTTTTTTTTCTTTCTAAACGTATTTCTATAACTCTAAGGAGGCAATTACCCCTGCCCTCCCGAAACGACACCCCTAATTCGATACTTGATATTCGTTCATATTTTACCGAATCTCTAATATTATGGTATTTGGAAGTGTTGTTATTTACTTGATTTGTGAAGCACAACATTTTTCTGTTACCATTAAAAATACAAGCAGAACACTACTGGGTGTGTCTAAAGCACTAATCACGAAAATGGAAACTTCCCAATACTATTGTGCAGTACTCTGCAATATTATGAACTTACTGTAAAGTTATTTCGACTACAAATGCATTGGACTATTTAAATTACTCTAAAAATTGAATCATTTAAAATATTTTCTAAATCTTTCTTAATTCATTAATTCAGCCTAAAAAAACATTTGGTTATGATTACATTAACAGGCAAGTTTCTAAAATCAATACATTCATTTCATCATTGTAAAATTAACCAATAAAGGAAAGATGAGTGGTCCTTATATCATCATGTCACATTCTTTTGCACTGCACGAGTCTTCTGGTTGAACGATCTAAACGTCACTGTTCAATTCCAACAAAACTGTTGGAAACACGTCTAAAAAGATAGTAGTAGTTGGTTGGACGTGGATTGTGTGTTGTGTCGAGGTGGAAGAGCAAGCAATCACCATTGGAAACTAGAGCCGTCTCCAAGCCGACCCAGACTTAGAAGCTGAGAGTTCATCGCCTCAGAAACAGTCCATAAGGAAAGTCCAGTCCTTCATCCAGAAATCATTATCAAGCTGAAACAGGACAATTCATTCATAGATTTGACGGGATACGAAATCCAGTCGTTAACATTAGTTTGGTTTCATCACTTACGAGCGAGGAAGTTCGGAGCTACTTCGGAGAGATATTTCATCAATTGGAATAACTATAGCACCATCAAGAATGAAGGATTATTAAGGCAAGTGCTCATTTTTTTAATCCTGATAGTTAAATACCTTCTTCTCTCCCTGTTTTATCTTCCACCTAATCAGTAGCTATTTCATCATTTGAAACTGTTAAGTTTCATTTATCCATTAAAGCACAACCTTCTACAATAACAGTTGCGTGTGAGCTGCTAGCTCTCATCCCCATTTAAATCCCTTTGAGTAATTTGTAATAATCTATATATATAAAAGAGAACGTACAAAATCCTTTGTCCGCTCATCACGCTAATACGGCTGAACCAATTTCTTTCATTTTTGGGGGGTTGTTAGGATTTGGACCCTAGATGGTTTTTATCATATCACTTTAATTTTCAATTACCAGTGTCTTGAGATAATTGACCATTCAGGTGTCCATACGTACAAATCCTTTGTTATTAGTTCATCATAGGTAAAAATAAACGTATTTATATGCAACCCGCATGACCGTGTGACTCGGCGGGTTAACATAAATGACAGGCGCTATAATGTTAACATTTACTGCACACTTGAAAGCGAAAAATTAAAAATTATCTAAGTAACAAAGTTTATTGCGTTCCGGGGTGACCGCAGCGAAGCGGGGCGGGTTAACATAAATGACAGGCGATATAATGTTAACATTTACTGCAATCTACTATGGTTTTTATCATATCACTTGAAAGCGAAAAAGTAAAAATTATCTAAGTAACAAAGTTTATTGCGTTCCGGGGTGACCGCAGCGAAGCGGGGTGAACGCTGCTAGTTCATGAATAAATTATAAGTCAATATATGAGTTAATTGAACTGACAACCCACATCTGCACTGTTGATATACAGGTCAATGAACACTTGTATAAATCTCACAGTCGTCGAGTTTCCAGCTTTTGTGGTTTGCATCCTTAGTCAACACCGAAATTATAAAGAAAGGAGTCCTCTATTAACGTGGACTCGGAATCACGACCGAAACATGAATACGATGCAGTTGGTGGACGCACAGACTATCATACCAAATCAATCCTCACAGTGTAGGCCTTCCCTATCACACTATTCTGCATCAACGAGAGTTGAATTACAGGACTATGCCATCGGTTCCGGCAGATCACACAGTCATTTGGCTCTTTAGTTGCCATTTAAAAAGAAGTTCAGTACAAAGGCTAGAAATGAAACTCTAAGACCAGTCATTCCAAATTTGTGGTCCGTGGTTCCCTAGGAATCAGTGGAACAAATTTAGTGAACCCGTTGCATTACTTACATGTTAATCTCATAATTTATAATAGATATAAATAATGTCATAGACTCCCTGTACAGTGTTGTCAGATTGGACTACAAGTACGGATTGGGCGATTTTTTAAATAAGAAAATAAGAACACTCGGTTTTAATTAATGTTTATGTATGTTTTCTCTAGAGTTCCCAATCATTCATATTATTTGAGATTTGCAAATTGGTCAAGAACAACAGGGTAAATTCAATGCCAGTTTGGAAGTTTGCGCACCAAATACAGTGACCACACGGTTCACGAAACTTAATCAGTTCTGTAACGCTGTTCGTGTAATTCTAGTCAGAGAAGCATAGTTGAAATTCTAGAAACATTTTCAGAGTTTTCTGTGATTAAAAACATAGAATAGAAATAAAATTACCCTTAATTTTAGTAATACATCTTAAAATAGCTATGTATTATGTATTTAAGGCCAAAAATACATCTTAAATTAAATACCGTATGTATTATGAACGATTTACTAAACTATAATTTTGATTTTTAAAATTTAAGAGTTCACGTTGTTAGGGAATATCAGCTAGTGTTATGACATACCAATTAATACATTTTAAAAATTATTAATTAAATATCAATCCTAGAATAAGGCAATCAGGAGCAAAAGTTTTCTTTAGTAACAACAAGCAAATGATAAAATAGTAGATCTACCTATTAGTAAGACTCTGAGCGATATATTTCCAACGCTTTAACCCTTTGACTACCAACGGGATACATGTGTCCAGTGGCGTATTTACGATTTTGTTTCGGGAGGGGCTTTGCTAACTTTCGGGGGGGGCTTTGCCTGAAAATGTGAAAATTCTGCAAGATATTTAATATACTTTACTATAGTAAGTAAGATTTCGGGGGAAGGTTTAAGCCCGGAAGCCACCCCTAAATACGCCACTGCCCTTAAATAAAGACAAATTAATAATTTGAACTAAAATAATACATAAGGGTGAAAAAAAATAACAAAAGAAAGTAAAGTTTTAGAACACAGCACTTTGACAAATAAAGCACAGAGAAAAGAAAACGTATGCGGCGTTCGTAAAAACGTAGGTTACATGCGTAAATCCTGTAGTTTTTGGACTTAACGTACAGCAAACGTATAACTGGAAACGTATGTTTTATAATACTGTCCGTATAAATTTTCCATATATACGTACTTTCAGTATGACTATAGGGTCTATAGGTGGTAAGGATTTCATACACAGATGGACGTATATAACATATAGCTGTCGTATGTAACATACGGAAGACTGGTAGATGTCAGACATCCTGCAGCGGCATGCTATAATATCTAAGCGAGGAAAATGCAACACGCATGTAACATATGGATAACGTATGCTTCGTACAGATTTCCCTAGTAAACTTATGGATTCCGTATATTTCTACAATATAACGCTGTCCTGATAACGGATTTTTATAAGTGTGTTCACCACAAACGTACAAAGGTGCTACAAACAGAGCATGAGATTTATTGATAAAGGTGTGTGTGTGTTCAAACCCCGAAATATCGTTCATTAGGCGCCAAGGGTCCATTGTATCATACTTTTTATTCTTAATTCAGATTTTTTTAATTCGAGAAGTAATTGGTTTCAATTAAGAAAAATAAATTTTACTTTTTTTTTAAAAAAAAAAAATGATTTTTCATCTTTAAAATTTTTAGTAAGTTAGATGGGAGTGAATTTTGCACTGCTTACTAGCTATTTGAAATTCTGTTCTCCAAAGCGATCTTTTCGTAAGTTATTACTCAAAGCCAAAAACTAAACACAATGTAAATAACACAAGCCACACACACACACACACACACACACACACATATATATATATATATATATATATATATATATATATATATATATATATATATATATACAGAGAGAGAGAGAGAGAGAGAGAGAGACTAAGAACCATCCCCGACAAGAAGGAAAATTTTCCCCTCGTTTCGCTTTGATCATTGAAAAATTAACAAGCACCCCTCTCCTTTCACAATGCCATGCGGATGGCTGTTACTCTTCTATTCGGTATCATCTACAATTAGCAAATATTCAGCGCGTAATAGCGAGCAAGAGTTCGTAACGTGTTTGTTGGTGTGCATAGTTTAACACAAAGTTCCCCTAAGAGTACATTTTTTGTTATATTTTTTTCTATTTAAAGTTTAAAAAAAAAACAATCTCATAGTTGTTGTTGGTTTGTTAACCAAATAGCGTAATAAAATGTATTACACTTGCCTCAATTTGCAAAATATAAAGATTACTTAATCATGGATTAATTAGTTGAAAACAACACGTTATGAGCTAACCACATCCTAGCTGTATTCACCTCACATCAAAGAACGTATCTTTTTCCCACCCTGCTACTCCCACTCCCCAAACACTACCCTATCATCTCTTTATGGATGTTTGTATCGTTCAAGTAATTTGGTTTCTTTTGCTCGTTGTGGAGGCGGGTTAAATTTAATTATCAAGTTTGGGGGATGGAAAATGAAACGATAATTCCTTTATATATCCTTGCTAGATGGGGATACTATAACACCAAAGCTAAGCAAACCTCAATTCATAGAAGCTCCCATGCCTCTAAGATAAGGATCCTATTTTAAAGCATACTCATCATCATGGTATTACAAGCCCACTAATAGCTCTTCTCGCTGGACTATAGTAGTCGCGCCGAGTCGTGATGCTTGACCTAGATCTGCCGATTTCACCACCCAATAGAACGCGAGGGTGTGTTTCGGTCGTCAACCCCCACCCATCATATTTTGTCAGTGTCGTCTCTCGCTCTACACGGAAGACATCTCCCTAGAGTACAGTGTTGTCGGATTGGCGCCAAGTTTCGTTTTGTTAATTGTTTATTGTTGCGTTATATTTTTGTTGTTACTATTCGCGTTATTGTTACCGTTTTAGAATAATTGTTATAGTGGTTATTGTTGTGCAGTGTTATTATTGGTAATTTTTAAGTGTTTTCGTGTGCCTCTGTGTATATGTGATATACGTGTATACTCTTATACGCGTACTTGTTATTGAATTCGTTTATTCCCTTTTTCACCTTGCGTTCCTGTTCTATTCTTGGGATATGCAATATGAGTGATATTAGAAACAATAAGAAGGTGATTCACAAGCAAGGGAGATCTATTGTATATAGTGTTCTCCAGTTTTTTATAAAAGAAGCCAAAGCAGGAGCTCCTCTAATCAACATAAACAAAGTGCAGGAGGGAACTGCAGAAGCTTGTGGGGTAAGCAGGAGCTCTGTTCAACGCATAACAGGAGAGGCAAAGGGAGCGCAAGCTTCAACAGGTGAAACATCATTCGTTTCTCCAAGGAAACGAATAAACAGAAGACCAGTTATCACTGATCTGGATGATTTTGATAAAAGTGTTCTTAGGAGAAGAATATTCCACTACTATGAGAAGGGTGAGTAGAGGAAAGGGGGGCAAAGTGGATATATGAGGCAAAGCGAATAACGCAATTTACAGTCAACTGAAAACAGAGGGCAGGAAATGTTTGCCCCAGTTTATGACGTCACTAGTGAAAGAAGAGAAGGACGTTACTGTTTTGTGTGTACGTGTTGTTGTTTAGACGAGAGAGGAGAAAAAAAGAAAATACGCATTTTGCTAAAAAATTCAAGACGTAAGGATTTTGAAATATTTTCTTACTATTCCGTTGAATGTTTGCGAGCACACTATGCATGGGCAGGGTTGGATCTTACCTTTGTTATCATGTTTGAGAATTATCGTAAATACGTCGTCCATATGCTGTAGACAGTCTTTTGTCTCATGTGGTAGTGTGGGGCAAAGAGAATAATTTTAGAAGGGGCAAAGCGAATAGCAATTCACTTTGCCCCAAGCATAATGCAGTATTGTTTTAGAACATCTGTTTGGCACTAAATGGGTACGTATACGTTGCAACACAGCTAATTTGAATATTGAAATTCATATTGAATTTGTTCCGTTAACATTCAAAATCACCAGAAGGAGACGGTAGTTACCAATGCAAGTTCTGTCATGAATATTATTCAGATCCACTTAATGAAGACTGGATTCAGTGTTCTATTTGTCTGTCATGGTTTCACGAAAACTGTACCGATTATTATAAGGGACAAGACATTTACATTTGTGATCTGTGTAAACCAAGCGTGTGATGTGATATTATTTTCAGCCTTAAGCCTTATTATTGTTTTTTTTTCAATCTGTTTGCTGTTACGTAGATTGTACTCATTAGGGTTACCATAGATTGAAAGAAACTAGATACTAGATGCCTACTTGATAAGAAAAAAGATTTCTATGGACTTGAGCTTTTTAAACATATTTAGGGATCATGTATATGCAAGCTTTGTCTAGACCTAATTCTATATTTAAATGTGTTAGGCTAATACTCACAAAATATTAAACATTTTGATCTTCTGGTAGGTAAAGCAGTTCATTTAGGTGTCATTCTTTTATGATCTTAGACTGTGTACATATATATTGTTCTTCTATACAATTTCTATTTTGCATATCTGTATTAAACCTGACTTTTAATGTATGAGTTTTTTGCTTATTCACTTTGCCCCACTATCATGATCCGCTTTGCCCTACCGGTGGGGCAAAGTGAATAAATTGCAGTAGTTCAGTAATTAAGCAATATCATTTACGTATATGCAATTCTCGTTACTATTGTATTGTTATTTGAAAGTTTAATAATCATAAAATATTTCCTCAAAATTTTGGTTTCCTAGTCTTAATTTTAGTTGTCATTTGAGGTCCTTGAAGTTAAGTGATCCGCTTTGCCCTCCTTTCCTATATCCTACGGTGGATAAACTTCTTCGTGATATGAGGAGTGAAATTAACTTTAAGGGGAAAGCAACGTCCTTACGTTCCATTTTGAAGTCAATGGGTTTCCATTACCGGAATACAAAAGATGATCGAAAGTACCTTCTTGAAAGGAACGATATTGCGGCTTTGCGTGTAACATTTTTACGCAAAATCTGCAAGGCAAGAGAAGAGGGGCGGGAGATATTTTACCTTGATGAGACATTTGTGCACAAAAACCACTCTCATTCCAAGGTGTGGCAAGACGAAGACGGAAGAGGTGGTTTGAACGTGCCTGTGGAAAAGGGAAAAGAATAATAGTGTGCCATGTGGGTTCCGGGAAAGTGGGATTTGTGCAAGGATGTAAGCTAGTTTTTCACGGAAACCAGAGCTCTGCTGACTACCACCATGAAATGAATGCAGCTGTTTTCAAGGAATGGTTTTTAAACTTTCTTAATAAGTTACATGACTTAGAGGTGAAAAATGCTGTAATTGTGATGGACAACGCGAGTTACCACTCAGTAATCTTGAATAGATCGCCAACTACGAACACAAAGAAAAATGACATAATTGAGTGGTTATCAAAAAACAATATTCCACACGATCCGAAGCAAACCCGTGTTGAGCTTTTGAAAACTGTACAAATGTCCAAACCTCGCATTAAAATGTACGAATTGGACGAAATTGCTTCAAGTTTTGGGCACACTGTAATCAGACTGCCTCCCTGTCATTGCCACTACAATCCAATAGAGATGATATGGGCACAAGTGAAGAGATCGATTGCAGACAAAAACAACACGTTTAGGCTAAACGATGGAGAAAATCTCGTAAATATTGCTTTGGACAGCGTATCTATACATCAGTGGGAGACATGTGTTGGCCACGCGGAAAAACTACAAAACGAAGATTTTCGTCTCGAAGTGGTTGCTGATAGCACAATGGAAAATATTATTATAAATTTACAAGACAGCGATACTGAGAGCGAAGTTTACGTAGAAACAGACGAAGATGGA
This sequence comes from Thermobia domestica, assembly GCF_964235325.1. Lineage (NCBI taxonomy): Eukaryota > Metazoa > Arthropoda > Insecta > Zygentoma > Lepismatidae > Thermobia > Thermobia domestica. Next base: position 57,163,240 of record NC_137469.1, read on the forward strand.
CAAGAGGATGAAGAGGAAGAACAACTTGCTGTCCCTCTGGAATAGGTAAGATGTTTTTCTTTTCTCCCTCCTTTTTTTTTTTTTTTTTTTTTAAACTATGTCTTATATGTTTGGCAACGTTGTTGGTGAATTTCAGCTGTTTGACGTTTCCCCACGTGCGCGCTCGGGAAGCGACTCCACGAATTGTACCGAAGTTTTCCGATGTGTTGGAGCTCAATCGAAATATTTCTATGATTGGTTTAGAGCCCAAGCTTCACGACTGAGCGCGACTACTATAGTGGGAAGCTCGCGAGGAGTTGGTGCACATGGTCCCGGGTTCGATTCAGAGATGGCGTGGGTCAATGAAACTTTGATCTAAGATCCACTGACCCACCACCCACAGTGACTCACTGGACTCACGACCAACCGTGACCCACTCTGACCCACCAAATCCTATCGTCATCAACTCTGACCCATGATTCATGGCCTCCTCTCCACTGACTAAAGCGTTTACACTTTGAAATAAAACGATGCTGTGAAATTATCGCTAATCAGAGATCAAATTTCTACGGTCAATAGCCCAAGCACTGCTCTGTTACAATACCAGTGGATCTGACCTTTCCAATATAAAATGGTAAGGAATTTGTCATAAGCCACATTACGATGAACTTCAAAGTAATTATCATATATAATTATTTCCTTGTTTAATTACAGATACTTTTCAGCGGAAGATAGGAAGAAATTTCAAAGTCTCAAATCAAGGTAAAATAGTTGAACGTAAAGGATAAACATAACAGTGTAAAATTCAACTGTATCTCGAAAGCCAAGTAGCAAGTCCTATTGCTATTTTACAATTACTACATATCAATATCCAAAAGTTTCTGAAGTTCTTTTTCCACTTAGATATACTTATCTCGAGTAAATAAATAGAAACAAATGAAAAGCGAAGACAAGTAGAGGCCTTGGAAGTAAAACGTACTCCCAGAACGTTACGTACCAGTGCTCAGAAGATGTTGTCTATAATACACTGAGCAGAATGGGTCATGAGTTGTAGTGGGTCGGTGGGTCAGAGTGGTTCACGGTGGGTTGTGGATCACAGTGAGTCATGTCCTGTGAACCCACGACCCACTCACAAATATTGACCCATTTGATCCACTTGATCCACGACCCACTCCATCTCTGGTTCGATTCCCGGTGAGAAAGCATTAAACGTATCTCGGATTTCTATTTCAAGCAAATACTCCTACCGGAATTAAGCCCAGGACAAAGCACAAGAGTTAACCATTTGACAGTCAGAAAACGTAAAGTGGATGAAATAACAGAATTTCAGAAATAGTGGATTTGACCGAATTTATAACAAAATACTTTGGATAGGGTAATAATTACCTGTACCTTGGGCAGAAAGTGCTCATACATATGCACTATACTTTATAGAATGTTAATTTAATAATAACAGAAGAAGAATGTTTTTAAGATATGTAAGAGATTATTATGGGATAGTTGTTGCTATGTACATGTTTATGGATACCGAGTCAGCGAGTTTGTGTGCTTGACAGTGTTAAGGAAAATATATTATAAAGTATATCAACTAATAAACCATTTTTCGCACTGTTTATCGACGTTATCATTTTTATATAAATGGTGAGAACGATAGTATATAATTATTAAAGACTACTACCACTCGAGATTTGTATATCACATTTCGACGAACCAGGTTGACGACTACCCTCGGTAAGTCGTTATAAAAATTTTGGTGCCTTCACACCGGGATTAGTTAAAAATTTTGGTTTACCTCACCCGGGACCATACCGCAAATTCACATCCCGAAGCAGAGTAAGGTTGAATTTTCTTTTTGTCATATAGTTAATGAATACAAATTTGACCATATTACGAAGTGGTAGAACAATTATAAGAAAAATGGACAATGAAACAATGGAAAAGGAATCCCATAATAGTGACAATGGTGAACATAATGTAGCACCAGAAATGACATCATCAGAAGATCGAATCTTGCTAGTATTACAGCAGCAATTGATGCAGATGTCTACTGAGTTAAAGCAGACGATGAAGCATAACTCTGAAGAATTAAGTAGACGAATAGAACAGAAGTCAGATGAATCTAACAAACAATACGAGGAATTAAGTAGACGAATAGAACAGAAGTCAGATGAGTCTAACAAACAATACGAGGAATTAAGCAAACGAATGGAACAGAAGTCGGATGAAACAAAACAATTAATTATCCAGACGATGAGCGATATCACCTCGCAGTTCGAGGAAAAATTAAAAGGAATATCGGAGCAATGCCAGAGTAATCACAACCACCTGAGCCAAGAAATCAGTAATATAAAAAAGGATTTAGAAGTAACCGAATCTTCTGTTCAACAACAAAAGATCCAAGTCATTAGTAATGCTAACAACATACGTACAAACACGCAATTGTTAGCTACGTTACAGGAAGAAATTAGAATGCTACAGGTTAAGGACCACACCTACTATAATAACCCGTGTGATGGTCGCTTGGAGTTTCCACACTCACCAGAGATGAACCCACCTTGGCCAGTATCTGATGAGGATATCATTTTAGAGGAAAGTCATCCGAAGAGTACAGATGGACGAAACATAGATGGTGTAACGACACATCACGTCATGAATAGGAACTGTCACCCAATGGGTACATGGAATGATAAAAGGAAGGTAAAATTAAGTGTTAAGATGAGTGAAATACGAGCCATGAGTAAATTCAGTGGTAAGTGTAACGAGAATGTTACTTCTTTCCTAGAGAAATTCCAGGATGAGTGTAATATAATGTGTATAGATAGATCACAATATATGAAATTAATCCCTCATGTATTACTCCCACCTTGTTCACTATGGTTTAAAGCAGTACGTGATCACATCAGTACATATGATGAATTCAAAGCGGCATTGATCGCGAATTATGAAAATCACTTTTTGCTGGCAAATAGAGATGCCACCATTAGAAATCAACACTTCAATCCTCGATTGCATAAATCTGTTGTAGAGTTTGTTGTAAATACATACAACGAATTAAAGGTCGTTAATCCATTGCAATCGGAATCGAGAATAATAGCATCAATTCGAAATTTGCTTCCATTTAAGTTACAACAGATCTTATTTTCCACACAGTGTATGAGTTTCAACCATTTATTAATGCTTGTCCAATGCTATGAAACTCAATACCATGCTATGAATCAACAAGCAGGAATGGGTAAAAATAAGAATAATTCAGATCATTTTGTGCCTGTTCGGAATTTGAATATTCGAAGTGTGAACAATACGGAACATAACCTAAGCCGAGTAAATTCTAGCAGTCAAAACGAACAAAATAGACAAAGTTATGTAGGGAATCCGCCTAACCTAATTAATCGTAGCAATTCATATGTTAGACCATATAATCAAAATAGGTTTAAAAATAGACCGAATGTATGGCGAAATTCTAGGAATACAGCAAACTACGCGGATAGACATAATTGGAGATCAAGAGATGGCACTTCACATCCGGATCCAGGTATTGAAGTAATTCCTGTACAGAACAATAATACGGGACATAATAATGATTGTGCAGTACAATGTACTTTATTAAATTCATATGCAAGTATGAATGTAACCTGATTACCGTTAATGAAATTAAGTTAAATTCATATCAGTTATAGATTTTCATGAACATTTATTTTATTTTTATTCAATTTAATTCTCTTTAATTCTCATTAATCAATCATAATTCTCAAATGTTTTTAATATATGTAAGAATTATAATTCGATTCATAAATGATTAAAAGCAAAGGTTATTTATATTAGATTGATTTGTGTAAAAAAAAATAACTGTCAAAGATTATGTTAAGAAGAAGATCTATTCTATAAAACTAAATATTCGACAACTATCTTGAATGAGACTCTTCTATGTTGTGATGCCTTATTAATCTAATGTTTATTTTAAAATATCACCTAAAATGATTATCATATAATGCGCCCTGACTATTTGTAACTCATGTTTGTCCCTTACGATTTTTGAATTCGCACCCTTCAACGATTAAATAAATGAGCGACGATATTTTTAATAAGAAAATATAATAATAATATAATGAATGTAATTAAAAATAAGTATTGATGAAGTGTAATATTTGTTATAAATATATATATATATATATGAAATGTAATGAAGATATATATGAGGTGCGATCAAAATGTGATGGACATATGCAATGTAAGAACAGTATTGCAAACGGACCAGTGGTTCTTGAACATAAAAGCCAAACTCGCTTATGACTTTTATATTCAGTCCATTTGTCGGGCGACATTTTATATAACAAAATACTTTGGATAGGGTAATAATTACCTGTACCTTGGGCAGAAAGTGCTCATACATATGCACTATACTTCATAGAATGTTAATTTAATAATAACAGAAGAAGAATGTTTTTAAGATATGTAAGAGATTATTATGGGATAGTTGTTGCTATGTACATGTTTATGGATACCGAGTCAGCGAGTTTGTGTGCTTGACAGTGTTAAGGAAAATATATTATAAAGTATATCAACTAATAAACCATTTTTCGCACTGTTTATCGACGTTATCATTTTTATATAAATGGTGAGAACGATAGTATATAATTATTAAAGACTACTACCACTCGAGATTTGTATATCACATTTCGACGAACCAGGTTGACGACTACCCTCGGTAAGTCGTTATAAATTGATTCCAAAACAGGTCTCATAGAGAGAATTCAAGACTAGTAGTGGCGGACCCAGGATATGATCAAGGTAAGGGCTAAACCATAGTTTGCAGTTTTATTCAGTGTAAAGCAGGATTGAAGCCCATTTTATCCTGTGTATACCTGAGCGCCAAGGGGGCTATAGCCCTTATAGGCCACCTTGAATCCACGTGGTTGAAGGCAAGGTTATTCATATACACTCCAAAAAATATTCGACCTAAAAAAAATATCTACATACATCAGTAACTTGACTTTTGACATTTAAACCAAAGCTAACAGCTAGTTAACAGTTTTTTTTATTATTTTTAAATAATGATAACGGTTATTCTAATCTATTTTGATCTACAAGATAGATTGATTTTTCTCATGTCTATAGTATATTATCAGGAATATCTCCCCTTCAAATATAACAAACTACCGTTTGTAATAAGAAGATACAAATTGGGTCAACATAGCTAAATCATTAATAATAATAATAATAATAATTTGATGTAGCCTTCAGCTAAAAGGAAAATAATATACACGAAACGGTTTTGTGATGACAATTATATACAACTAACTTTACACACACGCGCTTTTACTTTCTTACTTTGAATTCAATATATTATCTACTCCTTTCCTTCAATTGCCTCAAGGGTTACGGACAAATGTAAATGTTGTTTGTTTGCTACACTTCATATTTCGCTGTCAATGCAATAAATAATAACGAACTCTTCCATCATTTAACTGTCAGCGATCGTTAAGATACTTAAAAACTTGCTGAGACTTTAATTTCGAACTTACAAGGAAGTTTTACAGTTTCTATTGATAAATTAGGTTAAGGAGTAAGCTTTCTATAAGCTGTTACATACAATTTGACATATTCAGATTAGGTTAATCAAACTTCTGCCTTCAAATATATATATATATATATTGAGGAATTCCTTCTTCACTAATCATCTCATTTATTTAGTTCCAACATATCCGTGTCCTAAAGTGAATGTTTATGTTCTACTATTTGGGGTTTTAAAACCATTATATTTTATGGCCTCACTTATTTTCAATCTTGATAGCTCCCAACAAGTGAGTTTCGTTTTTCAATTGTGAAATTACAGTACACTTTCGAAAGACTGAAATATTTTAGTTTAACGTCCCACGATTATGACTGTTACGATAAGAGACGAATGATTAAGGTAAGTGAATGATAAAGGAAAAAATGGTAGAATTACAACGTGGGAGGAGAAGAGAGTACCCCGAGAAAATCCATGGACAAGATGTTGTTTAATACAAACTTACTTGATCGAGGATCGAACCAGCGACCCCATAGATCACCAGAAGAGCTTTACCACTGAGCCACCGAGCATCCAAGTACACTTTCAAACTATAGGGGGTTTCAACTATAAAAACCGAAACCCGAAAAACCGACATTTCGGTTTTCTCCAAAACCGGTTTCGGTTTTCTCCAAAATCGGTTCGGTTTTCACTGAAACTGGTTTCGGTGAAAACTTTTCGAAAACACATGAAACTATTTCTGTGGAAATGGATTCGGTTTCCGGAGAACAACGAAACACCATTCTGGTCAGAAATAGAACAAATTTAAAAAAAAACGAAATCGGTTTTGAAGAAAACCGAAACCGGATCAGGTGAAAAACCGAACCGGTTTTGGAGAAAACCGATAATCGGTTTCGGTGAAAAACCGGTTTTTTGAAAATTTTCAAAAACCGGTTTCGGTTTTTCTAAAAACCGAAAACCGAAAATCTCTTTTTGTGCCCACCACTAATTTCAACAGAGAGACAAAAGGACAGAGAGAGCTGAAACATATTTTTGGGTTGCTGATTCCATAGTAAAATTTTTTTCTTGCGTTCTGTAAGAGTACGTATTTTATTCTGTTATGGGAATCAACATTGACATCGAAAGTAATAATGGATTTCAACGACTTCCGGTTTGAACAAAATGACAAGGAATGTTATGGAACCTATTCTTGGGATGTCAAATCCACATTAAAAAAAAAAAAATTTCTTGCTTTTTAAATCTTTTTGCTCCTAGGGGATAAATACAGTGGCGGATCTAGAAGGTAAAAAACTGGGGGGGGGGGACAGCCAAAACCAAGACTATGATAGGTATATCATAAGTTTACTATAAACTTTCAAAAATATATAAATAATAGCTTAAATTATTTTTGTCACTCAAAAAGCTGGGGGGTCCTAGGCTCCCCAGGCCCTGACGTAGATCCGTCACTGGATAAATATTAAAACCGTAAGTAATAAGCACTACAAACACGACGTACTGTGGACTGAGAGAGCGACGACTTACTGAAAATGTGAAGTTTTCTTACGGAATAAGTTGTGGAATACTCACAAATTACAATATTGTAGTGCATATATTACTCTAATGAAGTTCTAGCATAATACAGAATACAGGATACAGTAATTCTCCTAAAATCATTGTTAAAAGTTTTGTTTTGTAACTTACATACGAAACTGAAGAAATCACTGGTTCTTTGTACTAAAAAAAAAAAAAATTCTCGTGACGCTAAACTATCACTTACGTTCATTTCGTGTGAGTGATGATTGACAGCGGTTATATATACTTGATTTTCTTTAGCCACTTCGTTACTGAGAATGAAAATGACGCAGATTGGAAGTTCCACGAAAAAGACAAAAACCCGACTCCAAATTCTTTAAAAATATATTCAAGAGCTAGTGTCACGAAGGAAAAAAAAAGGGACAAAATTAGCGAACATCTTCGAGAAGAGAAGAGGAAAACATGCGGACATTTATACACATAAATATGTACAGTAATTAAAATGTCGTAATATTATAGAATGTCGAGATATTGGGACTCCACTGTGCTAATTTCTAACATTTCTAGTTTCAAAAGAAAGATAAAGGTGGGGATGGAACCTATTCTTAGGACACTGACGCTGATTACTGTTTTTGGTCTCTAAGTATCAATGTTGAAAGTGGAAATGGTACATTTCTACCATTTCCGGTTGAAATAGAACATTTAAGACAGAAATGGAACCACCCCTTGGAACAATGGGGGGGAGGGGGGAGTGCACCGGGGGTAAGTGGTACAGCGCTTACCTCTAGTTCGTGGGGTCCCTAATTCACTTCCTTTTAATCACTGTCTCCTCAGCCTAAGCGTGAGATGTTAAACTGAAAGATTTCATTTCATATTTTTGAACTTGTATTTCATTAACTAAACTATGTACTGTCGTCTTATTAATATCAAAATGACGAACATACTAGCACAGTGGCGGATCCAGGATATGATCAAGGGAGGGGCTAAACCACAGTTTGCGGCTTCATCCAGTGTGAAGCAGGATTGAAGTTCATTTCATCCAGTGTATACCTGAGCGTCAAAGGGGCTACAGCCCCTATATTCCGCTGTTGGATCCGCGTCTGGTTGAAGGCAAGGTCATTCATATACGCCCAGAATAATATTCGACCTAAAAAGTATATCTACATACATCAGGAACTAGACTTTTGACATTTACACAAAAGCTAACAGCTAGTTAACAGTTTGCTTTTTTTTATTTTTAAAAAATGATAATAACGGTTATTCTAATCTATTTTGATCTACAAGATATATTGATTTTTCTCATGTCAGCAGGATTTAGCAGGATTGAAGTCCATTTTATCCTGTGTATACCTGAGCGTCAAGGGGAACTATAGCCCCTATAGTCCCCCCTTGAGTGTGTGTGTGTGTGTGTGTGTGTCCTTCCTTTGGTCAATATTTTAATAAATAGATATTAAAGTTTCAGATTTAATAATAATGTTGGTCTATATCTCGTTAACTAGATTATGAACTCAGAGCTTCTTAACGGGATGATCTACCTTTTCTCGACACAAAAATTGGACCTTATGGGGAGAACATGGCTACCGAATTTCCTCAGTTTCTAAGGAACTAGGTATCTCTAATGGGAAAGAAAAATTTTGCAGCATTCTACAGAAGTTTATTAACGGGTTGAAATACTTAAATTGTATATTTGTCTGTTAGTTTAGCAGAAATAAATTATTAAAAAAACAAATTAGTTTCTTTTTATACAAATTATAATATGTCTAACTTTGGAACCAATTATGGTAGAAAGATCAACTTTTTTTTTTTTTTTTATTCCTTGAGAAGGAACGACTCTAATGGTTTTAATCACAACCATATCTGATACGTCAATAAAAAAATAATATTTTAATATAAGTATTAAACTCCACCTGTCAAAGTTTGACGAGGGTAAGTCACGCCCCACTCTAAGCTTGGATGCGGAAAGGGCGGGGATTGGTGAAATGGAGGGGGAAGGGGTGGATGTCTGAATGAAACAGGTTCTCGACCAGTTTCTGAGATTACCTGTCAGCTGCCAAATACTGTTAGCTTTATAGAGTTTGTCTCCCTCAATGGTTCCATACTAAGAGACTGGACGATGTGGTGTGAAGTATCCTCTTTTCCCCGTTACCTCTGGAAGTTCATCAAGATGCATTCTAGAGTGCGCGGGAAGAACAGTATATATCAGAAAACGCTGTTATTTTGGGAATTTTTTTCCCTTCCGGACAAATATTACAGCATACAGTAGTGGCGATGGGAAGGGGGGCAGAGGGGTGCCCCCACAGGATTCCGACTATGTAAAGTCCTGGCCCCCATATATAGGTCTCCGTAAAAAAAAATGTCCCCTGTTTTTTTTTAAATAATGTCTTGGGAATATATTTCAAATTTGAGGTGTTTTCCTGGTAGCCGTCATTTTCCAATATGGCCGCCGTCCTACGTAAATCTATATATATATATATATATATATATATATATATATATATATATATATAGGCCTATATGTATAAAGAGAGAGATCGTGAACCAAGGCACTTAGAAAGATAATTTTGTGTCAAACTAGAGGTTTCTGAGGCCGATGAATTTAAATATGGCATTGTTTATTGCCACTTAGAAACCTTACAACCTGGCAACACTGTTGTCTAACGATTAACTGTACGAAGTTACAAATGCGTATATGCACGCATTACTCTAGGATGTAGCGTACTTCCTCAGGACTAAACGGAACCTACTTTTTCTGGTAGCTTTCATCACGACAAGACATATTTTACATGGTAACATGAGAGAACATTTGTCTAAATCCAATATGGCAGCCAATATGATGGCTAATTACTAGGCAACCAAGTAATGGACTTATTCAAATGCCTGTCAGTCCTAATTGGCCTAGAGCCTAGAGAATGGGAGAAAGAGGGGGGATACGGTCTCATTGAAGAAGCGTCTCCTGAGGGGGCGAGGGAAATTTAAAATACTCCATTTTTTAATGAAAAACACGGTTTTGCCTCCTTGTCCGCAGACAACACTGTACACCAAATGCTCTATAAGACGTTCTCTAAATAGCCCTGTTAGATCCAATCTGTATTGTGTGTAAACCGTGCATTTTCACGGGGGAACAGCGGAGCAAAAGCCCTGTTTTTTGTGATATGTCTGGTTTCTCGTGCTTACTTCGCTAAGACTAAGCACTGTAAGCCAATCTCCAATTATCCTATAGCAGTGTTAATTTCAGATCATTTCCTCCGGATGCACCACGCACAGGGGGGAAAGCGACTAAAAATTGCGTGCTTCACAGAAATTTCTGCGAAGATCTCAAGCACCCGAGGGTGAATTTTGTAGCTCTTGGGAGAATTCCCCCCAAGAATCACTCCTGAAATCATCACTGTCCTAGGGAGTTGAAACAAGAAGCAGGATACGCAAAAAAGAACAAACTTTCAAAGCATTTAAAGTTTAGGCTCGTTGTGCTAAGCGCCTTCTTAGGACGAGGATATGGGAATTGAAAAATGAACGTTTTCTTTTATTTATTTATTTATTGAAAAACATGTTTGCCCTTTTTTGTCCCCAGACAACCATGCAGACGACACACACCAATTGTCTTATACAAAAATGTTGCCATGATAGCTCCTATAAGACCCATTTGGAACGGTGTCCATACTGTGTATTGTTATATGGGGACAAGGGAGCAAAGCCCTGTTTTCTTTGACTTTTTCGTTTTCCGCGCTTACCCCGCTAAGACTACGCACTGTCAGTTAGTCTCGATTTATCCTAAAGAGTTGAAACAAGAAGCAGGATACGCAGAAAAGAACATACTTTCAGAATGATGACGTCCTATGGGTGGGACCTACAGCTTAACGTAGGATCCGAACCACTTGTGTCTTCATCGGGAATCAAACAAGGGACTCCTTGATTATAAGGGATGAGCGTAACTATTCATCCACAACATACACATACATACATACATACAAACATATACAGCCCGCGAAATTGTCCGTTATTAAATTATCCGATAATTATTTCTTGTGAAAATGTCATATATTATCTTTTACAGCCCGTGACGACAGTAAGATTTCTGTGATTCGGCCAATCCCTGTTCCTACTTGCAAATGCCTGATTTATAGTATTTACGCTATTAGTAAGCGCTACTGAGGTCAATAAGAGTTGAATTAGATTTTTGCGAGGGGCGCATTGTTACAGCATGTTTTCTAACGCACAAAGGGATGTTCTGAGTGGGGGCAGCTATGTGTATGTTTAGCCAATGGAGCCATTTGTATCTTCGTGGCTTTGCACTCTAACTCCAAATAATAATAATAATAATAATAATAATAATAATAATAATAATAATAATAATAATAATAATAATAATAATAATAATAATAATAATAATAATAATAATATAACGTTTGCCTCCTGAAAATAACCAGACGGTAAAGTTATGGTCGATACATTTTTGGAATTCGAAGGCATTTTAGAATGCTTGTCTATCATCTATTTGATTTGGCTATCAGAAATAATTGATCACCATTTTCTCTACATATCTATAATTTTCTTACAGGGTAGAAACACCTCCTCGGAAGAGAGAGAAAAAGTGGCCGAACTTGGACTATTGAACGTGAGGACAGGATGTTTACATTCGCATTGACACTTGCTGTGAAAACGGTCCCTTCATATCTCTCGGGACGAAAACAGAAGAAAAGGGTGGGCGCGGATGCCTTACCCTCGTCAAACTTCTTGACAGGTGGACTTTAATACTTCTATTAAAATATTATTTTTTAATTGGCGTGTAAGATATGGTTGTAATTAAAACTATTAGAGTCGTTTCTTCTCAAGGAATAAAACAAAAAAAGTTGATCTTTCTACCACAATTGGTTCCAAAGTTAGACATATTATAATTTGTATAAAAAGGAACTAATTTATTTATTTTTTAATAATTTATTTCTGCTAAACTAGCAGACAAATATACAATTTAAGTATTTCAACTCGTTAATAAACTTCTGTAGAATGCTGCAAAATTTTTCTTTCCCATTAGAGATACCTAGTTCCTTAGAAACTGAGGAAATTCGGTAGCCATGTTCTCCCCATAAGGTCCAATTTTTGTGTCGAGAAAAGGTAGATCATCCCGTTAAGAATATACTTCAGTATCACTTTTATCTAATATGTGGCGTGGTTCTGATTCAGCCTCAATATTTAGGTTGACACGCTAGTCTTTCCTGTTCATTCAGTGGCTAGCCTTTGGTGTACATTACCTGAGTTCGATTCCCGCTGGAAGAGCGTTTTGAATTTTTAACTGTCCTCGATCTTTCTATGTTCGTGTCCCTGTCGTGTCCCGTAGTCCTTAAGAGTTGAAAAAGAATTTAAGAAAAGTTATTTTCTTTTTTTAAAAAAAGTAGTAGAACGTTCACTTCTAGTGCGTGGGGTCCATAGTTCGATCTCACGCTAAATGAGCTCTGTGGTGAGAAAAATTCCGTGTACATGTTTTTTCCCCGCTTTCTTCCAGTTTTTCATTCCACCGTTTCATTCATTCTAATCATCACCGTCTCCTTTAGCGTGCAAGGTGTAACAGTGGAATCAAAAACTGAGATCTCTTTTCATATTTTGGAAATTTTGACGAAAATTACACACGAGATTTTTATACTGACGCATATCATTTTGATCTACTCAGAAAGATCTGTATATTGGTGTATACCTTATTTTCCGCCATTTTTTCATTAAATTCTAATAATATTGTAGATTATTATTATTACATTCCAGATCATTTTGATGATCTTTTGTAACTTCACATACAGTATATATACAGGGTTTTCATAAAGTCTGGACGGATTTAATTTGCTTATAATTTTCATAAAAATGCTCATAATGAAATCAAATAAAGTGCAAACGGTAGCGGAAGGATTAAATTTTTACCTGTAATCTGCACCAGCTCAGTTCATTCACCGCCATACCTCCAACTGGGCGCCATTTACGTCCACACATTCGCGTAGGCCCGACCGCTTGGCCGCCAAGATCACCCGACCTTACCCCCTGCGACTTCTGGCTTTGGGGTCATGTGAAAACGGAAGTTTATGCAAAGAAGCCAAGTAGTTTGGAGAACTTAAAGGACAAAATCAGGGCGTCTGTGGCTGGCATTTCGGATCAAACACGGCGGAACGCTGTGAGTGGATTCCAGCGCCGTCTACGCGAATGTGTGGACGTAAATGGAGCTAAGTTGGAGGTGTGGCGGTGAATGAACTGAGCTGGTGCAGATTACAGGTAAAAATTTAATCCTTCCGCTACCGTTTGCACTCTATTTGATTTCATTATGAGCATTTTTATGAAAATTATAAGCAAATTAAATCCGTTCAGACTTTATGAAAACCCTGTACAGCGTAGGATATATCAAAAACGAGACACAAACAGAGGATGAGGAAGAATGTAAACAAGGCACCGAGAGTACCCACAAGGCAAGACTACACCATCAAGGCAAGGTGTCTGAATATACAGAACGTGTAATAAATTTAATTGTACAGGTTGGGAAGATATATTGCACTCCTGGTGGATGGGAGAAAATAGATGGAATTTCTCTCTCTCTCTCTCTCTCTCTCTCTCTCTTTCTCTTTCTCTTACTATGTCTACATGAAGAACCGAGAGAGAGAGAGAAAATTGAGCTTCTTGGGTGAGTTACAATACGCATACAAACAAACAAGTATATAGTATACGCTTCCATCCATGGATGGACAAGTACGGAAGTAGATGTGTTTCTAAAAGGGGTAAAAAAGACGCACGCTTTTCTCATTTAACGCTTCGTTGACGTAGTGAAGTATGGACGCCATATAGAAAAACAGAAAAACAATAACGAATCGAAATCGTCAAACAAAAAAAACTTTTTCCCATTCGTGTGCTCTTCTTGATTTCTTCCTTCCGTCTAACTTGACGTAGTTGCCCTGGAATATATTTTTTTTAATTCCTCACAATACCCTCCAGGGACTAATGAAGCTAAAATTTATAGCGCACAAATACAAAGTACCCACTTCATGATATCTTTATATATAATAGGTAATTTTGCTTGAGCAATATAATTCTCGCAAACAACAAGGATTTTTCTCTTTCCTATTTTGAACAGATTTCACATGATAATGTTATATTATTATCATATATGTACATATTTATTATATGTTGTACGTTATAAAATGCAGATTGAGCAGGCATTATGTCCGAAAGGCCTATATAAAGACCAAAAAACACACAACACTGTGTATTTATAACAGGACATATTATTTCAGGTAGCTTTAAGGAATGACTCAATAAAATTATACGAGCAGCAAACTCGTCGTTACTTGAAGAAATGCACCGTACTATCTTATTCGAGTTTAACTGTACATTTGTGGGCTTTGAAACATGAAATTAAGACATAACACTCACTCGCAAAGCTTTGACGTTAGATTTACATTGAGAAAGTCGTCTTTCGCTTGTGGCAAAACATTGCAGACATTGTTTGTAATCTCATTTGCCGGATATTTTATGTCTAAAGTAATTTACGAGAGAAAATGAGACCCTTTAAGCAAAATTTTTACACTACATTAAAACATTTAAAAAAATCAATTTTCAGCAAAAACCTTAACCGCCTTCAACATAGCAACTGTTGATATGTTTGATGCCTAGTTCCAAAGATTACCAACAGATCCTAAATAAAGTTATATGAAACCACCGGGAAGGTAATGTCTTTCATACAAAAAAAAGAAGAAAAAGAAAATAAATTACTACAACAGGTGCATCTATATCAAAGATGTTATAAAATAGAGGATTTGCCCATATGTACTTTCATCCTATTAAATAAATGAAGCCAAAAAAACAGCCGACCATCGGTACGTCTGATAAGCTACTCTCATTTCCGCCATCGTCTGATTGGCTACTTTTCTTTTCGCCATGATTGTTGGCTCAAAATATTGCGATCCTATTGGGCGGAGTGGGCAGAGTAGTTGTGGCGAAACTGTGACGTATGGCTTCAAGATTTTGTTGTAAGGGCAGATCCTCTATTTTATAACATCCTTGATCTGTATTGAAGGTACGAGTGAGCATACAAAATCCGTACGAGGTGTCATCAGAAAGTACCCACAAGAATACAGTGAAACGTGTATATACTATTTTATACAACCAATTCAGCCAACAGATAGTATATACATTAGGTTATTTTTCTACACTGTCTCCATATTGGTTGAGGCACTTATCGCATCGTGGGATGAGTTTGAAGACTCGCTTCTGGTATAAATCTTGTCCATGCGTGTTCAGCCGCGTGTACAAGCTTTCCGGTACTGCAGACCATCGTGCACAATCTGACGAACGCTTCCGAATGACATTCCCAATTCTGCCATCAGATGCCGTAACGTAATCCTCTTGTCCTGAATCAGCTGCTCCACACGAGCCGTGTGGAAATCTGTTGATGCCGTGCGGCGTCGCCACTGCGCTCCTCGGGCAAAGATAAGCAGGGGGAACGGCCTGACGTCATGCTGCTAAGCTGTTTTCAGGGCTTCCCACTTATTTAAAACAGTTTGGAACTGTAGACAGAATGACAGACTGGCAAAGCTGTTTTAAGGACTGAAAACATAGATGACAGACAGACAAAGTCGTTTCAAAAACTTTTCATTTATGCAAAGCATAGTTTGGAACGGTGTGCAGAATGACAGACGGATAAAACCGTTTTAAAGACTTCCCACTTATCCAAAACATAATTTGGATATGTAAACAGAATGACAGACGGACAAACCCAATAGAGCTCCTTCGTGGCTAAGTGTGGCTAAAGAGTGTACACGTCTTTTGCGTAGGTGACCCGGATTCGATTCCCAGCGGAAGCTCATGAGGTTTGGATTCCACGTTAATCAGTAGATTCACGTCTCATATAACCTCGCTGCTGAAAGGGACGCTAAAACTCAAACTCTATTCAACAAAGTCGTTTTAAAGACTTCCCATTTATCCAAAGTATAGTTTGTAACTGTAGACAGAATGACAGAGGGATAAAGCCATTTTAAAGAATTCTTATTTACGCAAGGCACAATTTGAAACTGTAGACGGATGACAGACAGACAAAGCTGTTTTAGACTTCTTACTTATGCAAAGCATAGTTTGGAACTGAAAAAAAGGGGAATCATGCTAATATTGTTAATATCGACCAGACTTCTCACTTATGCAAAGCATAGTTTGGAACAAACAAACAAACAAACAAACAAACAAAAAAAGTGAATCATGCTGATATTGTTAATATCGACCTGCACTACATTTTTTTAAAAATATTTAGTTAGTACACAAACAAGACCACTATTGAGAAGAGGGCCACGGGGGCAGTTTTCGAGTTGGGGGCCTGGCTCCAGAATGTTAGCATGAGACTACGAAGAAACTGACACATGTAGAAGTCTATAGAATTAAATTGTTTATATATCAAGAAAAATATCAGACTAAGTATATCTTATATAGAAGACATGTTTTATTTTTTAAAAATGTGAAACAGTTAAGTAGCTAATAAAATTGAGAGCATGAAGTTATTAAACATGAACATAAAATTCTAGGTACTGTTAACATATGCTAGAGGGAAGCACCTGTTGTTTACCACGAATCATCGAATCATTAAAACAAGTGGAAGCACATGCCTTAACCAACATTCATATTATCTACTATACTTGCCTACCCTTAAAGATAACTACATGAAACATCATTTATAATAGCAAGCCCACGGTTGTAAAAGGATTTAATATTCACTTTAACACAACATTTATAGAGGGCAGGAGCTGCAATGATTCATTTGATGGGATCAAAAGCACATTTAAAGGAAAGAGATCTCGCTGAGGAGAATTCCTTTCAAGAAATCGGATTACTTGTTATCAAGTGTACAATGTAATTTTGTTTTTAATTCAATAATGGTTGTGAATTCAGTCAATATTTTTACAAAATCTTGCAAATATTAGAATAGTCTAAATTGGGATATTATAGTTATCTTTATTTTATACTGTTAATTCTAAGTTGAATGATTCTTTTCATATCAAATGCGTGTTGTTACGTATATGCATATGTTATGTAATTAAATAAATTTACTGTAGATGAAGACAAAGGGTTGCAGAGATAAAAGTGGTCAAAATATTGTCCGCGGTAACGCGCCGGGCATTTGCAGATATTACATTAATATTATAAACATATATAACAAATAGTTCGTTTGTAAGACCCAAATTAAGTTAACTTGATTTGAACCTAGCAACCTAGCTAATGATATTTAAGCACAACCTAACTAAATCTTTCCTTAAACGTCACTTGGTACTTTCCAGTGTGTTTTATATTTCTAGTCCCGAACCTAAGAAAAAAATCACTAGTCTTCGAACCTGCCAATAGACAGTATACTTAATAATGATAATTATGTGTATATCTATATTTATATCTATATATATATTTATATTTGGGAACGATGATGTGAACGAATACAAATTGGACACAGAGAAAAAATAAGGAATTCAAGATTTCAGTTCCATTAAACGTTTCATGGTCCAAAGAGTATTATTATTTTACCTTTTCCGTTTTACATGCAAAATTCTAAAGTCCATAGAATTCAGCTTTTTTAGACCAAATTTTACACTTACAGTTTTTATAACCCACATAGCACACGACGTCCCTAGGACGTCCCATTTTGATCTCAAGTATCCCATGTAGTTTCCGGGATTATCAGAACAATAAGTAGACATCCCATAGACGTCCTGAATGGAACGTCATAAAGGATTCCCACGTAGAATGTGCACAGGACCTCCCGAATGAGACAGGATATCAAAGGAGAATCCCACGCCGGACATACTTAGGACCACATTATCCCACGATTTACCAGTGGACACCGCTTTGAAGTCCCGTTTTCCAGGATATTAGCGGACATCTGGATATTCCGCAAAGGTCCTACGGATGTTCCGGGAGCAAATTCGGGTGATCCCGAGATGTCCCGTTGTCCGCGCTTCAGTCTCGGACGTACCGTGGATGCCCGAGTGCTATATGGGCACCTCAAAAGTAAATGTAATTTACTAGCGAGCAAAACTCTAATATTTCCATTTCCTCGCAAATAACTCACACAATTTAATTAATCTATACTAGTCTATTGAAATGAAAGAAAAAGATTAAAAAGAAAAGCAAAACCATTTGGATACTTCTTGACTTCTGTTCGTCAACGCCATTTTTTTTTTTTTTTTTTTTTTGCAAGTTCTTTAGATTTTGTTGTTAATTAATAACAACCATGCAGTGACTCAGCGGTAGAGTGCTCATCTCTGGTGCATGCGGTTCCATGGTTAGATCACATCACCCCCCCTCCCCCCATATGAGCTTCATCGTGGACAAACAAAGTGTGCGTAGGTTTTCTCGGAGTTCTCTAGGGATGCGCACGAGACAAGATTTGTGGTTGTCTCGTATCGAAAATGTGCTGTAAAAGTGATGTCTCGACTCGAAAAATGTATATTTCTCTATTGGAAGAGCCGTGTCTCGACTCGAATTTTGTCAGGAAAATCTTGTCTCGACTCGTCTCGTGCACATCCTTAGAGTTCTCCCATTTCCTTCTACTTTTTCATTCCATTATTTGGTTCATTAACATCTTAACCGTCTCACTTAGCCTTGGAGCACAATCGTGGGACGTTAAGTTAAAAATAAAACTAACAACTTAACAAACTAGCAATGAAAAAGTGTACACCACGTGAAAGAGTTTGGTGTAAACACCGTGAAAGGAGTAATTGGAATTCTTTTAACGAAGTTCCCTTAGCAGCGCCTGGCTGTCAACAGTTATTATTATTATTATTATTATTATTATTATTATTATTATTATTATTATTATTATTATTATTATTATTATTATTATTATTATTATTATTATTATTATGTACGTGTGTCTGCCATCAGCTTTTCGCATAGAAATGGGTCACGTACGATGCCTTTTTTTCGAGTCTCGGTTCGGAGGGATTGACGGGGGGTTAAACATTACAGTACAGTATACATACACAGTGAACCATAGTGTCTATGAGGTAGGTAACACACACTACTCTATTTGGCGCTCCGTGACTACTAATCACAAAGACACCAGATGAAAATCGCGTAACGTTCAGTGCTCCCAACTCACTAGAACAGTAATTCCGGGCATTTCAAAAGTTGCGTCCCTTCACTAATATATATAGGCCCTATAGTGCACTATACAGTTCCACTATACATAATACAAAAATGTCCTAAGGGGATATTGTTCTTAGGGCAATATATTTGAAGAATTTAGAGGACATGTGATGGATTATTGGGGGTGGCAACACCTATTTTAAAATCAGGGTTGTTGATGTTCCCTTGGTGTTTTTTTAACACCTGCTAATCTTGTATTATCATTAAAGTTATAAATAATGTGGAATCAGCACCTTCATGCGTCCCCAAATTCACCGAAGTTTGTGCACTAATCTAGTTTCTGAACGTGGGCAAAAGCTCTCAGGCATTTTCTGATATCACCAGTAGCTTCTTACTTCTGAACGACTCGCTCAATCTTCACATCCAACTCCATGTATCGTTTCTTTGTTTTCATGCCTTTTTAGGTTAAATCAGGGGTAAAAGTGACGGAGAACGCAGGGGAACGTCATCCCATCACTTCAAGAAAATATCTGTGGCTTCATCCCGCTTTCTAAAAAATTACAATGGGCAAAGATAGGCACGGGGGACGGCTTGACGTCATGCGTTCCCCTACCTTTTCAGATCCACTTTTACCCCTGGATTAAATTCCATATATTAACATTCGTACTTTCTGCCTCTGACTTGAGGCAGGAAATCAAAGCTTAGACCTCCAGATGGAATCTAACGAGCAATGCATTTATCTTATTATTTCGTTCTTCTATCGTATTATTAGTCCTGTCTCCACTGATAAAAAGTCTACAAAAACAGCTTTGATTCCCAGCCACTTGTATACCAAATAATTCAATGAATTCTTCAAATTTCTCATTAGTAGGAGCGGCCTATGTTTAGCAGAAGGGGTCCAGCTCTTTTTTCAAAAAAAAAAAAAAAAAAAAACTTACAATTTTGGTCATTTCTGTTCACATTCGGTTAGTTTAGTTTAGGTTAGGTTAATTTAGTTTATGTTATATTAGTGTAGGGGTCCCGCATAATTTTCCAAAAAAAGATAGAATTTCGCTTATTTCTACTAATATTAGGTTAGTTTAGATTAGTTCAAGTTAGCTTAGGTTAGTTTATGTTAGGTTAGGTTAGATTTGGTTACGTTATGTTACGTCTAAGTACTTGCATCATTCATTTCTCCTCTAAATTTTGTGTTTTTTACGTGCTTCTGAACCCCTTGTACTAAACATACTCCGTAGGAGCTTCACCGTGTTAATGAATAAACAGGGTTCATTCTGGAAATACGTTCGTTTCATTTCTAGTGCTTTCGAATTAAGCATGAATAGTGTAAACTTGTGTAAATTGCCTACTTATCAAAGCTGCTCAAATTAGTAATGACACATGGGAGGAAGAATTGTTATTGCTTACTCATTAGAACATCATTCAACAGATATAGCTGAATCACAATGCAAGTGGCACGTTATTGTTTGCAAAGTAGAAAAGAAAAACTTGGTTATTTTTTTTTCTAAAAAGTAGTTCTGACGTAATTAGCAAAGTATGTACTACTCACGTTGTCAGAACTTTATTTGAGTCAAACTACCTATAAATCTTCATAAATATTAACACTTACTATTCACTACACAGAATTAATACGAATAGTTGGAACTTACATGATACAACATACAATATCTGATAAATTTCCCAAATTGAACGGCTAGGTATGTAGAATGTTTTATTTAATATCGAGTGACTGGAATTTTTACATTTAACACTTCCCAAGTGTAACACTACGATTTTGATCAAATTTGGCAGGTAGATGCTACACATGAAATAAGCCCAATGTGTGTTTTTTTTTTTTTTTTCATTTTCTGCGGAAAAACGGTTTTAGGGGGCAAAAACCCCACATAAAATTTTGAAAGTTGACGCCCGAAAGGCAAAGAGAAGTGGACCGAAGTGAACGAAATTGTGCACAGATATTGTAGACGTAGAATGATTGAATATGTTTGTCATATTTTCCTGGAAAAGACGGTTGGGTGGTGCATTATTTAATTCTATGATATTAAATTGAAATTCATCGTAATATGTCCCATGACAAATAGTTTACCATTTTATATTGTAAAGCTCAGATTCACCGTTTCACAGTGGTACTTGAGCGATTGACCGTAGAAATTCAAACTCCGATTAGTGATAATTTCACAGCCTTGTTTTATTACAAGTGTAAACTTTTTAGTCAGTGGAGAGGAATATAGATCATGGATCAGAGTTGATCAAAGTGAGTCATGGTGGGCAGGGGGCGTAAATAAGGGCCCGCAGACTCCGCATTGCGGCAGGGCCCCCAAGCCTTTAGTTATGCTACTGATGGTGGGTCAAGGTGGCTCATGGTAGGTTAGAATGGGTCATGGTGTGTGGTGGATCATGGTGAGTCATGGGTCAGAGTTGGTCACGGTGGGTGATGGGTCAGTGGGACAAGTTTACATTGACCCATGTCATCTCTGTTACCGTTGTTAACGAGATTTCTTTCGTCTCGTCTCGAATTTCTCTTCTCATGGACATCACTAAAGGCGACTAAAACAAAGCATTGGACGCAATTTAATGTTCACATAAATAGTTTCATTCATGGTAGATTTACATAGGGTAGTGTCAAATGTTACACTTCTTAATTCTACACTTACTTTTAAAAGTAGATGTTTTTAGAAAAGGTTTAAGCAACAGTTAACTGTTCATGAACAGAGAGCTGCAACAGAAGTACACACACGCATGCTTTAGATTAAATCAAACGAACGTTCGATTCGGATGATTTCCCACGTAACTCAGATTCCATTATGAACGCTGAACATCATCTTTCGGAACATATGATACACCACAACTAAACTGAACAATAAGTAGCTGTCACACAGGACACAGCCATTATCTGATGCAGCAAAAGAATCTGATTGTCTTAATGTCAGATCACATTCCTCGACATCTCTTCAAGCGGAAACCCATCACTTGCTAATCACCGGTTCCGCCTTTGTGTTTTAATCTGCCATTCTTTCTACTTTAAAAAAAATGTCAGTACCTCACTTGAATTTTTAATTCCAAACAAAAAGAAAACTATGTAATCACTCTGTAAGCAACAAGTCTTATGTTTGATTGTGCGTGAAGAGTATGGAAAATAAGTTCAAATTGTATCACTAGAGGTGCACATAACAAAAAAGGAACAGAAAAGTTAGAAAAAAGAAAGAAAAGAAAAAGAAAAGCACATAGTTTAGAAGATATGAAGTTTCACTTCATACTTTCAACTGTTTTTCACATTAACCCCTTGGCTACCAGTGACATCAATGTGGATGTCATGCAAATGTGTCCCTTAATGTGTCGTATTAATCCTGGAGATGCTGAAATTTGTTAGTGGATGCAAGGCAAGACTTAGTTCCACTATTTCTCCATAGATGACAGCACCTTCCTGAGAAAAGCCAAAAAAAAATAATAAGTTGTCTCAGTAGATGGCAGGCCTAAGGTAGCATTCAATTACAACACGCATGTGTTTGTTTGAATGATAGGCAATGAGTAACTTCGAGATCTATTTCGAGATCGGAAAAGATAAAAACTTTTGTCTTTGATATCCGGTCAGTGTTGCCACCTTAAGAAGCATAAAATCCCTTTAGAAAATCAGAATTTCCCTTTTTCAGTCCAAATGTTCCACAATGTTTTTATCAGTAATGTGAATGCTCTCCTCAAGCGTGCACAATAACTACGCCCTATATAACCGTCTAGACAATTTTTAACAGTAAATTAAACCGGTATTACAGCACGCACATAGGAAAATGACACCTGGAACGCAACGGGTTAGTTCTACAGTGATTTTTTAAACTCACTGATTTCATTTGGGTCTAGAATTTCTAACTAAAGTCCGATTTTCATGCAGTTTGTGGCAAATGATCAAGGAAGAATGAGAGATTTATGGAACTGTGTTTACTTGTTTAAATTTATCCGGGGTACTACCGACCACGCCTCAAGAAAAATGGCAAATATTCGCCAGTGTACCTAACAATTGGAATGAGATTTTAAATTTTTGAAGCGAAATTGCGAAATACAACTTAAAGTGTTAGTGAGAATACAAATTAAGTGTAAGTGGTAACACTAATAAATTACATGTGAATAGCTATAGCTGGTTTCTTGCGACAAACGACAGACAGATTTCTTTGTTGACCTATGGAGTCGTTAACTTGACATCTTCCACAATACCCGCCTGCGGGGTCCGAAACTTCTTTGTCTCACTCAGAAGCGATCTTGTTCCTTCCAATTTATTCACTACCGACCATATTATGTTCCTGTCTGGGGCACAACGTGAGACAAATTTATTTCTAAATGTCTTTTGTGTAGCAAAAACTGTTAGGATGAAAAATATAAGTAGAAAATAGTTGGTTAATCAGAAATGTTTCATAAATAAGGGCCATGTCTATGATGGTTAAGATTGGAAGAAGAAGTTAAAAGAGGACACTGTGGTTACATCTTGGGCTAGAATAAGTTTTTGTATAATTTCTATGTATTCGTTTATTTGTATATGGTTTTAACTTTTAAAATACGAGAAATATATTGTGACAAATATACGTAATGTTTTGTATATATTATATACTGCTTCAACATTATATTTTAGATAAATTTACATAGTTAATTAAGTAGTGCTTGTTATGCCTAACACATCATAAATCTTCATAGGCACAATCCTATTTTTTGACTACCTAACAAAAACAGATTCCGTTCTCCAAATCTTTTAGCGATAAACTCATATTGCTCCAAAGAGTACACTATTCTCATTGTGTCCAGATCATATTCACACAGTGACACAGAAGTCTACAGCACAATTCCCAATACAACGGCCCAGTTTCTAGTTTTTTATTAACCTTCGCGAGGTTGCCATCTAACGAAGAAAACTCAAGTCTTCAACCGCACCGCACCTCATACCATTTGTAGGGTACACTGACGAATATTTGCTGTTTTTCTTGAGGGGTGGTCGAAGTTACCCTGGATGAATTTAAACTAATAAACATAATACCATAAATCGCCCATTCTCCCTTGATCATTTGCCACAAACCTCATGAAAATCGGACTTCAGTTAAAAATTCTAGACCCAAATGAAATCCGTGAGTTTTTTTTAAAAAAATCACCCTGTACATTTGAGATGTACAGTCGTATTACGAGAAAAGCGGTAACTTAGACAAACTTGGTATCTGAACTCTAATTTTCATATTTATGCCTCTCCTATCGTGTTACAATACTTACTGGAACTTTCTGTTTGTGCGAATGATATGATTCTATGATTTTCGTCCTAGAGGAAGGGGTACAGCATGAGTTGAAAGTTTTTTTTTTTTTTTTTAATTATTTCCCCTGCTCAAGTAACTCGGTAACGGTTGGGTCTCATTACTTGGCCAAACGTCTAATAACCTTTCTATTCGATACTATCTAAAATTTCCCTTTTTTCGTACAGAGAGAGTATGTCCATGGAAAAACCTAATACCCTCCTCATTGGCATTCGCATTTCAATGAAAGTATAATCCGTAATGTTATTTCCTTCCCACTCCAACTCTTCACTCATACATGATGATGGGAGTTTAGTTTGGACTTAAACGGCTGTACTGTTCATCTCAGCGACCCCGAAAGTTATGGATTAGATATTATTATGGGCCGTTTTCGATTATTTTTGCATGTAATCCCCCTACCCGCTCTATCCCTCACCTCCATACCGACAGGGATTAGAGGTCTGCACTGGCCGGAATTTATAGCCCAGGCCAGGCCTGGCCCGGTCCGTAGATTTATAACGTGAGGCCCGACCCGAGTCCGAAATATGTTTTAGCCTTTAGGCCCCAGCCCAACCCGAGCTCGTGTGACAATCAAATGAATCCGAATTATAGAAATTTAATAATTAACGCAAAATTGGATTTTTATTTACAGCAATTATGGATTTAATTTTGCAGTTGTGCTTTAAAAGTTCTCCAGAAAGAACGGTCCAATAAACATCGTTGTATAGTATATTTACAAAGTTAGGCCCGAAAAGGCCCGAGAAATATGGTTGTATATTTAAAAATTTACGGCCCGAGCCCAGCCCGGGCCCGAAGCTATATATACTTTGTAGGCCCGCAGGCGGGTCGGGCTTAAGGCCGCGGGCTTGGCCCGAGCCCTTGAAGACCTCTAACGGGTATGAATTTGGGCTTGAACGGCATCAGGAAGTGTCACTATTCATTTCAGCGACCCCGTAAATTAAGGTTTGAAAACTAATATCAATCGTCTTCGATTGTTTTTACATAACAGCAGCCCTTCCCAACCCTTATGGTGAAAATTGTAATTGTAAATATCATAAGATTCTTGGGAGGCCTAAGGTTGATAAACGAGCCAAATATAATTTTAATTTGTTCAGTAATTATTATGTGATGCAGTAACATACAAACTCACATCACTTTTTGAAGATAAAAAAATAAAATTTAAAACAGTAGACATGTAATGAATATCAATAATTTCATACATTGTACAGGGTGTCCAATATCCAATGCAACCCGGACTTTGGGATAGTAGAACTTTTGAACCTGAAGCAATACACAAATAATGGTTATTCCAAAATGAAGCTTTGTTCATGCATATAGTTTTAAACTAGGAAGAAACGATTGAAGTACACTAGGAACCACACAGTGTTGCTAGATATAACCGAAGATGCAAATCTTTTTTTTTTTTTTTTTTTTTTTACAAAATATGTTAATTGACTCATAACTCATACGTATGGATGTTCTGTTGTTAATTTTTCAGTTTATTTAGTTGGAGTATCTTGTAAACTATGGAGCAGAAAAAAGAATTTTTCATTTCCACCCATAGCTAATCTCATGAGGCCTCTGTAAGAGGGAACTAGGGAAATCGTAGTTTTCATAAATTAACAGTCTGAATTGGCAACATTGCTGATGTTTAAGTGCATCAAAAGGTGTGTTAAGGACCTGTATACATTATCCAATTCTTGAAAACAACGAAAAAGAAACTTTGAAATTATTAAATATTATGATAAAACATTTACTTACATGCACCCGGCAACACTACTACTATTACGAAACTAGTTATCAGCTCTACAGCGATGCTGGAAGTGCTCCTGTTTTTGATTCGAACACTGGTTCACACGTTTCACCATGTTGGCAGCAACTTTGCGAAGAGTAGAAGTGTTAATGTTCTCAATGGAACTGCGAATGTTCGTTTCCAGGTCTTGTATAGTTCGAGAATTGAAGTCGAAGAAATTTAGTTTCGGAAATTGTACGTGTCTGCTAACAGATATATATTTTCAAAAGGAGTTTCATTCTCCCCCCCTCCCCCCCAAAAAATGAGCTAGTCTTAAAAGGTAATGTCGTGTATATCAAGGATATTATAAAATAGAGGATCTGCCCATACAACAAAATCGTGAAGCCATACATCACAGCTTTGCCACACCTACTCTGCCCACTCCGCGCCAATAAGATCACAATGTTCCGAGCCAACAATCATGGCGGAAACGAGAGTAACCAATCAGATGTGCCGGCTCAGACGATGCTCGATTGTTTTTCGGCTTCATTGAGTTCATATGATGAAGATACGTATGGGCAGATCCTCTATTTTATAACATCCTTGGTTTATATAGTCAGATGTCTTTTGAGCCCACGTTATTTGCGGCAATCGAGGAAATTCCTGTTCCAGTGCGTCACCAGTGGTCATAATGATGGGAACTATCTTCTTACCAAAGCGTGATACGTCATTTGCGGCCATGATAAACAGTTTGTTCAATTCGATTCAGTAGGGTCAATTCAGATTTTGCCAGGGGGAAAAAGCAAAATTGTCCAAAACGCATGCGCTCTTCAAACTCATTGGGGACAATTGCCCCTTTACTCTCCTCAACTAACGCCCGTGATTCGATTCCATTTGATTTATTATAAATTCATCCAAATTGGGACACATGCACGAGTACATATAATGTCTTTAAAAAAACTTCTCGAGATCGACATTTTAATATATCTAAAAAGTTGCTTTTTCATATCCTTATTACGAAAAAAGAAAACTCTGTGAATTTGAGGCAAGTTGTTTCTGGATCCAGTATATTGTACTCTAGTTGGCTTCGGTATTGATTTTTTTTTAAAATAAATTCAAAAATTTAATTAGAAAAAATGATGTAAGAAGGAGGATGTAAAAGCAACTTTTTTTTTTAAAAAAAAAAGAGTATTACATATAGAAATAGATTTTTTTTTTTTTTTTTTTTTACGGCGCCTCTAATATGCTATTTCCAATGGTTTACTTCTCAAGTACAAACGTTCCGTGCAAAACTACGCACTTAACTGTACATTGCTAATGAGTCTTACACTATAGCATACTACCTATAAAGTATTCTGAAGGTAAGAATAGAAACTCAAAGTATATTTTCGTTTCAAATGTATTGTAGTACGTCAATTTCGTGTGGCTTTTTTAATCTCATTTTAATCAATTCATGATCATTAATTAGAAAATACAATAAATAATGTCTTCATGTTGCTAGAACAGATTAGGATTAGGATCAGAAATTAGATTTTGGGCCTTATGGCCATATTCGCCTGTCACGTACGAGGGACGATATCCCTCGGCAATCACACTATTCAAGGAAGAAAGGAAATGACCTGGGTCCTACATGTTAAGTACTATCCCGACATTTGCCTGGTGTGAATGAGAAAAACCTCGCTCAGGCTGGCTGGTCTGTAAAAGCTTTTGCACGTTTTCGACCGAGTAACCCCACCGGGAATTGAACCTGGGACCGCTCTGAATACAACTGAATAAAGCATTTTTTTTTATTTGAAATTCAAAATAAATCTAAATCCCATTTATTAGCGGAAGAACCTTTAGAAAATCAAACTGAACTTTTCCGAAAAATAATATGGAAGTTTGGAGAAATAGTTGGCAATTACAGACAAGAATTCGTTGACATTATCTGGCTTCGACGAATCAAAAACTAGTAATTACATCGTATGTCAGCAGCTCGGCTACATAAGACAATAATTACAGTTTAAAGTGGGACTTGAACCCCTATAGTATGTTTGATGCTTTCCCACCTACCGGGAATCGAACCCGAGATCTCGTGAACCAAACACAGACGCGCTATCTATTTGAACAGGGAGGAAGTACGTAGAGCAATTGTTTTCAGATATTACGCTTTCCTCATTTCTATGGCCATTGGATTTTCTTAAAAAAAAAAAAAAAGTTTGCAGTAAAAGATAAAAAGTCTCACTACAACCTCCATGATTGAATACATGTGGGCGTTAACGTTTTGTGTTTGACAGTACGTAGCTTAAAGGCATAGGAAGAAATTAAGAGAAAAGAAAATCTTATTAAAAATAAAGTTTGTAGGTTACACAAAACAGTATCTCCAGGTGCTCGCTATATTATAATACAAAACAGAAACCACCTGAATAAAATTCTCTCTCTCTCTTCCTACACAAGTTGTAAAGAAGAAAACAGTTTATTTTCTTTCATTTCTTTATATATGTCAATTAAAGTTTGTCTGCTAGTTACCCGTTTTCTTTAACCTTCTTTTGTGACAGTATAACAAATAGGGTAGCCAAAAATTCTATAATTTGTTTTATGTGCCCTTGAGCTAATATATATATATATATATATATATATATATATATATATATATATATATATATATATATATATATATATATACTCAAAGCATATTTCCTTGAAGATCTGTTTTGTTGACATGCATTTAAAAAAGAAGTTATCTTGCTATATGAATTCTCCTCCCTCTGTTCTCTTCAAATTTCTTTTATTTATTTATTATTATTATTTTTTTCTGTTCAATCTGTTCCTAAATGAGAATTTATTGATTTAATATACAACAGCAACTTTCATGTCTTCCAGCAAAAGCTAGGGCGGCTTATTATTATAATCTTTAGCATAACTTTTTCCCCTTCTTACTAATTCTTTTTTCTTTTTCTGTAAAGTTAACTTTTTGGCATTCTTCCAGCCAGTTATTCTACTAGGAAAGAACGAAAACAAAGATCGAAGTAAATACTAACATCAAACAGTTGTATTTGTAGCATTGGAAGGCTTTATCAACTTTTTAAATATTTTTTAAAATACGAGGAGCACTCAAAAAGTTCCCGGAATGTTGTAGTTTTGACATTATGACGCAATCACAGTGAATCTTGCACAGTGCAGTCCTTAGGTTGCCTAGTTATGAATATTACAAGTGTGAACAGGTCATAACCGGCAGTGTACGAGGAGAAGGAGGATGATTTAGATTTCTGGGCTCTCGGCATCTAAGGCCATTTAGCCCTTCACGTTATGAGGGATGACGTCCTTCGGCGAGCACACTATCCGGGGAAAGGTAAGGAAGGAAGCGACCTGGGACCTATAAGTTAGGTACCACCCCGGCATGTGCCTGGTATGAATGAGAAAAACCCAGGAAACCCTCATTCAGGATGGCTGGCCTAAAAAAAAAAAGCTTTTACACTTTTTTAACCGAGTGCCTCTACCGGGAATCAAACCTGGAACCGCTCGCACCAAAGGCGAGAGCGTTAGCAACTAAGCTACGAACAGTGTAGCTGAGCGAAGGAGTGAAGGAGTGGTAACCAGGTGGCGCAATTTCACAGATCAAGCAATGCATAAACATCAAGTTCATGTGCAAATCGGGAAAACTTTACTTCAGAGACTTTGAAAGCCTTAAAAATAGTCTAGCAACATTGGATGTTTGGCTCTTCCTAAAGCTGAAAATGAACCTTAAAGGTACCCGTTTCGCCACCGTACAAGAGATCAAAACCAACCCGACGGCTAAACTTCGGAAGATACTTAAAAAAAAAGGACTCTCGTCGGTGTTTCCAATAACCGCAGCAGCTGTGGCGAAATTAAAATACCGCTAATTTTACAGTAATTATGTGATATCTTCAAATAGATATAAGATAATTGAAAAGTGGAACAAGACCTCCCTAGACAGTATTATTTTGCGTGAGATACCGTTATCACTACTCATTTATCTGCTTTCGATTTCCAGCCATTTAGAAAATCAGCATTTATTTTCGCGTTTCTAAATAACAGCAAACAAAAAGCTACTAGGCGACTCGTGAAAACGGTACCTCATGCAAAATAGCATCGTGTAGGGAGGTCTTGATCCACTTTTCGATTATCTTTTATCTATTTGAAGATATCACATAATTACTGTAAAATTAGCGGCATTTTAATTTCGCAGTTAAAGAGACTCTTAAGTAAATGTGTACTTGTTATATTGTGGTAATAAAGAGCTTATATTGTGGTAATAAGTGCTGGGAACTTTTTGACTTCTCTTCATATATACTAATATCGTACAAATGAAGAAATTTATCCTATAGTATGTTAAACTGAAATATGTACGATCTTGTTCAAGAAAACTCGACCATCTATCTCTCTTTGCAAAGCCCTGAATTTCTTACTTATACATCTTCATTACAAATGTTTATATTAAGTTAGGTTATTTATTGTTTGTTTGTTTGGTAGAGTCAAATCTTGTAACTTAAATTTCACACGCTTCCGTGTATTAATAGAAATCAGTAACTTTGTAGATACGTAAAGACCAGATAGCAATGTACAATATGTTTAGATATCTACACTCTACCGTATCATCCTACTATACTCGTATATAAAACTATATGAACTGATTGACATAAAATAAAGATGTACTTCCGGTTGACGTAGAGAGTTGAGATTTGGTATGGTTGTAACTTTCCGGGACTAACTCAGAGAAAAAAATCGCCAAAAGTGAATATTTTTAATTTGTAGGGATCTAAAGGAGGAATGAAGAAATTCTAGATGTTATTTAAATTGACTTTTTTTTTTTTTAATAATCTCATGTTTCAGGTACTTGGAATTGGAATAAAAACTTGAACTTCGGTATGTTTGTACGTTTTCTATAGGATTATTTAACAAGTTCACTAAAAATAAAAATTCCCAACTTCAGAGTGGTTTTATGGGGAACTGAAATTCTTCCCCGTGTTATTTATATGGAACACCTTTTACACCCCAAAATTATTGGACACTTCCGGCAGGATCAGAACGATTAAATTTGGCATGATTGTAGCCTTCCGGTACTAACCCACAGGAAAACTGCCAAAGTGAATATTTTTAGATTCTAAGAGGTCTAAAAGCGGATGAAGAAATTCCCATGTTATTTAAGTGGGCGTTTTCTTGGAATACGAAATCTTATATATATATATATATATATATATATATATATATATATATATATATTAGATAATTAAAATAAGAAAAGAAACTTGAAATTCCGTAGAATTGTGGGTTTAAGAGGTACAAGGCCGTAAGCCGAGCCGAGCTGGGGGTCTGGACACAGGCCCTCCTGCTAGCCCAGTTTTAGTTTTACAATAAAATTAATTAAGTTATTACAGATTTATAATTAATTAAGTTATTTACGTAGATTTATACAGGGTATATGCCAAAACAACGTCGATTAATCAAGCATTAGTTCAGTATATTGCAAAATAGTTCAGTGCTGGGTCAAGACTTTTATATGGCGCCTTTAACGGAAAAGGTAGGAACTATTGTTCTCCGTAAGTGTTTTTTCAGCCGTTCGAAGGCAATGTTTGTGGGTACTATGGCTGAATAATATTGGAATGAGAATTATAATAAATATCCTTTTGCAAAAATTTTGAATGAACTTTTAATTCTTGTAAAATATTGTTAGATAATTATACAGGGTAGCGCAGGGAAACGGGAAATTATGAAGCTAGAATTAGCAACACTGTATGGACGGTATTTGTTTGGGACCGATAACGCAATATTGAGAAGAATTTGCTATTTAGTAGAGATGGCCACAAAGTTCCGGTTCTGGAACCGATTCCGGACCTGGATCTGAAAACTCGGTTCCAGAACCGGATCTTAGGAACCGGTTCCAGATCTGGATCTGAAAGCCCCCAAAGACCCGTAAAGGAGGCACAAAGTTCACCTTCAAAACACTGCAAAGAGGACCATGCGCTTGTGCCCTCTCCGCCCAGATCCGCTTGTGCCAACAGAAAAAAAATTTGTCCACCAGTGGATGTTTAGCCAAATGAGTTGGCCAGTTTGCGTGTTTAGCCAATGAGTTGCCAGTTACCCAGTTTATTTAACCAAATGAGACAAGCGTCCGCCCCTTGAGCGCCTGCGTGTCGCTTCCACCATTTCATCTAGCACACTGTTCACATCCTGCCAGCAGCTCGGGTTCAGCGTAGGGATTGTCACAAAGTCTCGGTTCCAGCGGAACCGGTTCCTGGAGATCCGGATTTCAGAACCGGTTCCAGACCTGGACCTGAAAACCCGGTCCCAAACCTGGATCCGAAGAACCGGTTTCGGAATCGGATCTGTTCAGACCCGAAAACCGGTTCCATCATCCCTACTATTTAGTAATAATGAAGCATTGAAGTGGTGCAGAACGTGTGTCCTCTGCGAAAGCATTTGATAAGGACGGTGACATTAAATGGCCTCCGAGATACCTTAAAATCAGTGCGTGCGATTTGTCTCTGTGGTGATCTATGAGAACTGAAAGCAAAGAGTATAGCACACGTTCTGCAAACATTGTTGAACTGAAACTGAGGGTTAAAGAAGGACTCACTGCCGTTCCAAAACATCCTCGTATCATAATGTGTATGTCAAGATGGAACACATCTTTTCGAATGTCATCTTCAAGAAATGAAGTAACATGTAAATGCCAAAGCTAATGTCATTGTTAATGGCATACTCTCTATTTCTTCATTTCACCGTTTTCATTCATTTTTCATCATCACCGTCTCTTTTACCCTAGTCGCCATAACCGTGGGAGGTAAAACTTAAGGATTTCATTTCATTTTTTTTATTTGTTTCCTGGATCTTTTCTTCAGCCAAAGAAAAACCTATAAATTGCATTTAATGTTAAAAAGTAATCTTAAAATGTACAGACTTTGCTAATCTTCTAACTTTTGGCCACTGATTAATTGGTCATTCTGTATAAAATGACTCCACACTGGAACAAAAGATCATTATCTATCCATCGCAATTGTTAAAATAAGCAGCGTTAGAATACAAAATTACAAGACTTCTTTTATGTGCCAAATAGAGACTACATAAGCATTTTTTTTAATGAAGATCTATTTCGTCTCTTTTTTTTGAACTCAACTTTCAACTTTTATTCTGAAAGGCCTTCCTTGTTACAACTTGTCAACGCATTTCGTTGTTTTGTGTCTTCCTCTCCTCCCCCTTGCACAAAAAAGGGGGAGTAACTTTCTTTATACTGCTTCCTGTTGCTTCTTCACGTCATGTCATTACTATTATTATAAAATTAACTTGTAACGCGAAATTTTCCGTCTGTTGCTGAAACGGTAATTAGTACCTTTTATGTCTTATAAAGTATAGTAAATGATATAGTGAATCATGCTACAGTTGCGGAATTAGGTTTCTTTTCTTTTTATTTTCAAAGGCCTCTTCTTTCAAAGTAATGAAAATGAACCACAAACAAACAGGAAAAAATAAACTGTGGAGACATATAACTTGACGTGGTATTATGAGCATCTGACAAGATTTTTCTTTTCTTTTCTTTTCTTTTTTTTAAAAAGAAAACACTTTCATTTTCTTTTTAAAATTCTGATAAGCAGCCTTAGATAGGACACGAAGAACTATACGAATCATGTCTAGAAGACTGTTTTTGAGAATACACAAATAAGAATAAATAAATACGAGTGAGTTTCATTCCACATTGTGAGACTAGGGTAGATTTCCGAACGTTGCGAATTCAATGCGGAAACAGGAAGTATAGTAAATATATAACTTCCGGTAGTAATAGCGGTGTAAGGTCAGAGATGGAACGTGTTCTTCGGACGCTGATACCACACTATAAACAGTTTCTTGCAATCTCTTACAGTTACAGTGACATCTTTGATAATTTGGTCTCCGATAACCCGAACTTACCTTAATCTGGACAAGCACTAATAATAATAATAATAATAATAATAATAATAATAATAATAATAATAATAATAATAATAATAATAATAATAATAATAATAAAAAAGAAGGCGGACGAGGATAAAGATTTAGATTTCTGCGCTTTCGGCATCTATGGCCATGCTAGCCCGTTACGTATAACGGATGATGTCCCTCGTTGCTCATACTATCCGGGGAAAGGGAAGGAAGGAAGCGGCCTGGGACCTGTATGTTAAGTACCATCCCAGCATTTGATTGGTGTAAATGAGGAAAACCCAGGAAAAACTCAGTCAGGACGGCTGGCCTGGAAAAACTTTTCCACTTTTTCCACCGAGTGTCCATCGGGAATCGAACACGAGATTGAGAGGAGTAGGGGAAAGAAAAGAAGATGACAGAATGCAAGGTTTTACATACGCCTAGAAGTCAGCAATTGCATTCGTCACAAAGGGCTTCCAATTATGAATTACCCATCCCAAGACAAACATTTGACGATAGGCCTATATTAGTACACACTCATTTATCTCGGAGTCATTAAGAAGAGAGGAATATACCTGTTGCCAAACAGATTTGATATATATATATATAACTCCTATGGTTGTGATTTCCATTTTTACAACATATAGCTGTATGAAACACACACATGTACATGAAGAATTAAGTTTCGCAGAAGTATCAGTCATCATCATAAACATTCAAAGAAACACAAATGTTCAGAGTCGTACTTAGTGAGTTAGAAAAACATGAAAAAACATCAACCAATAGATTGGTCTTGCTAAAAATATCAAATCTAGTCAAATATTTTTTTTAGATTACGTTATTTTGAAAGGACTTCCAGTGCAAAAAAGGAAAGAAATTTTACGAATATTACGGAAAAGACTGAAAGAGCAATTGTTCTTCTATATTTAATGGAAATGTTTCTGGAAAGATCAGTCACCGTCACTTCAGCTGAGATTTTGAATTGGTATTTTTTTTTCCTGCACATTAGACGGGATTGCGATAAGTTATGAATTTGCATTTTAATTAATGTATTTATTTTGTAACCAACATACCGTATATTCATTATTCAAAAAAATGGAATTTTGAATTCCAGCATTTTAATCTACCCGGTGAACAAAAAAAAAAAAAAAAAAAAAAAACATCTGGGACAAAACGTAGAATTCCTGGTTCATCCCGCCGAAACCGGAACAGTTGGGAATCCTATCGCCACATAGGTCCGTGAGGCTTAAGATTACTGTACTGTAGTTGCCCATTGTTGTGGATATTTGTGAAACGCTCACTCTCAACTCAACTCAAATAAATCAATTTTCCACTCTCACACAGGGGGTGGGGGAGTGGGACGGCTTCTAGCCATCAGCTTTCTTTACCCTGAGTTAAATAAAAATATGTATATGTGTAGATGGACGGTCAGAAGAAAATGGCATCTTCTGTGTTGGCCTGAACTGGTAAAAAAAAAAAAGAAAAAGAAAAAAAAAGAAAGAAAGAAAAAAAAGAAGAAATGAAATGAAATCTTTGAGTTTTACGTCCCATGGTTATGCCGGTTAGGCTAAAGGAGACGGTGACAATGAGTAATGAATGAAATGGTGAAATGAAGAAAGTGGGAGGAAACGGAAGAACCCCGAGAAAACCCACGCACACGGTGTTTGTCCACCACAAAGTTCACTTGGCGGCCTGAACTGGTGTCTGGATGCATGTTGATGGTGAAATGCGTGTTCTTCACTTGTTGGGTGATTTAAAAGCCATGGAGTGTGCTAGTCAGAAGTTCTGGTATTTAATCCAAAAACTGGAGTGTGTTCTGTTTTTGGTTTAGATGGATGATTTATATGGGATGATGAGTTCTTCTGTGGTTGTGAATTGTAGATTGAAACACTCACCAAATTAACATGAATAAATACCGTCCACATGGTATTTCTTTGATTTCACTGCAGCTGTAACATCACAAAATCGAAACACTTTTATTCAATTCGCATTATTTCGTAAGCCAATCATTTGCGATGCTCACTATTGACGGCCGAGTATCTACACCACGAGGACTAAAATGGAATTGGTAATTGAACATTTCGATAACACACGGAACTTAGACAATGCAGTCAGTTTCTAAGTTTTAAGTCGCGACAACTCAAGACTAAGCTACTATATCAAACTCTATATTGATGTTGTTGTATATTTAGGTCTACGCCCTTTAGTTACATTATAATAAACGTATTTTGTTGTTTTTATAAAGCTTTAATACACTTACTACTGTTCTTTTAGATTACGATTTTTCAGTTAGTCCAGCCTTTGTTTAACCCGATCAACTTATTCCCACTTAGATCGGATTAACGAAGTTTTACTGTATTCCTATATATAAAGCGAAGTTGAAAACGGAAGTTGTTCTAATTTTTCTACTTCCGGTTTCAGTTGAAGAATAAGAGCTAAGATAAAATTTATATCGCGCCCAATTATTGTTTTCACTCTATGGAAATCAATATTGAAACCGGAAGTGATAGCTGATTTCAACTACTGCTGACCACAATAGCGGAATAAAGTCGAAGATAACACCTATCTATGCAATACTGAAGTGAGTTGATTTTGAATCTAACGTCCCGTTCAGCAGCGAGGCTATATGAGACATGGACCTACTGATTAACGTGGAATCCGAACCACACAAGCTCCCGCCGGGAATCGAACCCAGGTCTCCCACGCCATCTATGCAATATTGAATCCCACATTAAGGTGGAATCCTAACCGTTGGTAGCTACTTTGAAAATTGTAACTAACCTTTAGTGTATAGGTCTACTTCACATACTATGATTTTAGAATGAGTTGTTTACTATGTTAACCATTTGATTTAGAGATTTTTTTGGTGTAATATACCTGTATCTAGAAGCAAATAATTGATTTAAGAAGTTGTACGCTGTAATTATTAACCCCTTTCTGCATGATTTTTTCATTTAGCGAAAAAAAAAATCAGTATTGGAAATCCTCATATGGGAACTTGAAAAATGAATTAAAACTTGAATTTTAGATTTTTCACTTAATTCCGACGAGAAACAAGTACTTGCCACATATGACACACTATGCAGCGAGGTAAACTTTCCTAGAAGTGTGCAGGGAATGGATCTTGCCATATATATCACTTCATGCAGTAATATTTATACTATACTATAGGGCTACTATATCTATACTATACTCTCAGTTGTTTGGGAAAAGTGCGTACAATGTTTCGCCAAAAAATTATTTTCACTGACAAAAATCCACTGCTTCACAAAAACCACATGTCAACGTTTAACCGCCTAATACAACTCACAAAGAACGTGCCAAATGACACCAAAATCTCTTATTCATACACGTCATCAATATCTCACACAACAGACGAAACAGTCTTTTGGCGCCTTTAATAAATCACACAAAAGCTAAAGTGAAAAAAAATGGGATGTGCCATATATGGCACGGCATGTGGTGAGGAGTTAATTCATTATGTATTTGGTGCTTACAATATATTGACATATATTTTGGAAGTGAACTGTATAAAAGTTATTACTCTTTTGATATGTATGTATATATTTACAATTGAAAAGCCTGTTTTATATTAGCTTGATATCTCCTTGTAAAACAGAGACAGTCCTTCATTTCTTTAAAGATAATTTGAATTCTCTGGAGTGCTGGGGCGTACTCACGAGTATTTAAAAACTCATTAACAGACATATACGTACATTAAATAAATATATATAATTGTTTTCTTTTAAACAGTACTGTAATCAACGAGAAGTGAGAATTAATTACAAAGCGGAATACGTTTCACTCATTATTGATATCACCAACCAAAAATAAGTACTTTGTATTCAAAAAAAGAAATCTGATATTGAGTCAAAATACTCGTATCACTCAAAACATTTAGAGTAATATAATATGCTAATGGAACAACAATCACCACCCTCTTTTGTTAAGATAACGAAGAAATTTCGAAAATTTAATTATATAATAGTTAATTAGCATATACATTTCCTGTTTCATTTTGAGGAAATTAAAACAAAAAACAAGGGGTTAACACTTTGAAAGAGAAAATAATAAACACCACGATTAAAAAAACAATAATTGAGAAATCCAAATAGGTAAAACAGGAGAAGGTCTTTTCCGTTTAATGACCCCGTCATTTTAAAGGAACAAAAGATAAGTCACGTCTTTTCAGTTAGTGAGCCACAGATAGTGAAAGCTAAGATGTTCCAGCTGGAAAATAAAAAGAAAAACGAAATTTAGAAAAAAATGTATAGAAGTTTTTAAAAAAAAAACTTCGTCGCGACAAAACAACACGATTTTTCTCCTGATCGTGATCTAAATTCTCACGATCAACAAAGCAGAATTTATAAGCAAACAAACAAAAATCTTAGGAAAGAAATTCTTACAAATACAGATAATCGTATTATACAAAATAGATTGGAGAGTATCAGTGCCGTGCCTTGGGAGGGGGCGACGGCCCCGGGCGCCGAAGTAAGGGGCCGCAAAATTTGGGAGGAAAAAGAAAAGAAAAAAGAGAGAGGAAAAATTACTTGGAATATTTTAGATCAACGACAGATAATGTTACTCGTGTTACGAAAATGCATATGCAGATATATATAAAATGAAAGGAAAAAAAGTGCTCAAAATCAAGAAAAAACAGGGTTTATTTCTGAAAATTTTCTTACGCTTTGCGCCAAACATGGTGGCGCTTCGCGGCTGGTCTGTCGACCTGACTCATATGTACGGGAACACCGTCGTATATTCTCGCCCCGTGCGTTGATTTTCCACGGCGCGGCAGTGGAGAGTATAATAAATGAAAGGAATAAGATACCAACTTTATATAAGTGATTCGTTTCTGTTTATTTATTTATTTATGTGGAATTTTGACATCCTTTTTCAATATCGGCACTGTGTGAGACCGGAACCCACAATTTAATGCGATATCCGGATCATATGCATTTCCATTGAGAATTGAACCTGCGAGACTTAGTAATTCTTTCATGAAAATGAAAATATAATATATAGGACTTCAAGGTAGCTGACTTATTAGCGACATTGCCTAAAAAGATTTTCTCATCTTTCACGTGTCAGCATATGCAACATCCCA
The DNA here is from genome assembly GCF_964235325.1 of Thermobia domestica. NCBI lineage: Eukaryota > Metazoa > Arthropoda > Insecta > Zygentoma > Lepismatidae > Thermobia > Thermobia domestica. Next base: position 57,202,317 of record NC_137469.1, read on the forward strand.
ATTACTGGTTTTAGAATTACTGCATAATTTTCATACCTTTGTTTTGGTACCTCCCGCGTGAAGCCACCTTTATTCTACATTATGTCATTCTCCCCCACCACACCATAAGCCTGTGTAAAATTGTCCATGAGCCACCATAGCCATGTATCAGGTTGTCCACGAGTCACTATAATTCTACATCAAGCCGTCTCGGAATCGCCATAATTCTGTGTCATTTTGTTCGTAACCCACTGTGACTCGGCACCATGTCATCCGCCAAGCCATCATCATAATCATGTATTCTGTCGTTAGCGAACCACCATAAACTTGAATCATGTTGACCATGAGATATTATACTCCTGCACCATGTCGTCTGTGAATCATTATAAGTTCTACGAGTCACCATAGATCTGAATCATGTTGAGCACGAGACACTATACTCCTGCACCATGTCGTCCATGAGCCATCATGATTCTACACCATATCGTCTACCAATCACCATAATCTTTCATTATGATGCTCTCGAGGCACAATGATTGTGTACCATGTTATCAGTGAACCAATATGATAATGCACACCATGTCATCCAACGAACCACCATGATACTACATCACATCAACGAGCCACTCTTAATTCTGCTAAGAGCTCCCTCGTGGCTAAGCGGTTAGCGTAAGCGCCTTTGGCGTGGGAGACCCGAGTTCGATTCCCGGCTGGAGCTCATGTGGTTCGGATTCCACGTTAATCAGTAGATCCACGTCTCATATAGCCTCGCTGCTGAATGAGACCCTAAACTAAAATCAACTCAACTCTAATTTTGCTTCACGTCTGCGAACTACCATAATCTTGCATCATATTTTGCATGAGTCATTATAATTATAGTCTCATAAGTTGAGCTTCCTAATAATTGTGCCTTTCTCGAGTCATCATGTAGTTTATTAGTCCGATTGCATTTTTTTTCTTAATTTCTTAATAACCGCTTGACCGAGTTGGACCAGAATTGACATGTAGGTTGAGGCCTTACTTAAGTGACCTACCAGATTTGGTTAAAGCCAAACAACATCCAAGTCGAAACAGATATATGACTAAACTAGTTTGAAAATTATAACATCACCCCTGGCACTAAATTATAATCTTAGAAATAATGTAATCGTAAAGTAAAAGAGTGACGAGAAAGAGACGCATACAACAAATGATCACCTCTCAAGTGCCCATGCCCAAATTAAAAAAGAAAATGCCACCAGCGTACATTGTCACGATGAGTATGTAACAACTATTTCAATGTTAATTCCTTGACTTGTAATTCAACCAATTAGGCATTACGCGAATAATTACTTTGTTCGTTTATTTGAATAATGAAAATCTTAAGAATTTACCTATCAAATATTTAAGGTGGATCACTACCCGGAAGTCAGTACATATTTTTAGTTCATTCTCTTAACTACTGTGCAATGAAATGTTACATATTATAAATATTATACTATAAGATAAAGTTATGTTTCAGCTATAACACAAGACACTGATTCATTTAATTGTATCTCCTGATATCGAAAAAGGGAACGAATAAAAGAAAATACTTGATTCGTTTCATAATGAGCACACAAGATGGCACTTGCTGTTAGATCTTACTAGAAGTGCTCAATTTTATGAAATGTTTAGTTGTATGTCTAAATTACTTTAAAGTAACGATTTTATTACGAAATAGATATATTGTTTGACTGTTTTTCGTGTTATGTTTCACATTTTATTTAAATATTAATTTACATTTAAGGAAATAGATTTTGAAACGAAACTTGCGCAGAACGCCATAATGCGTTGGTGCCAAATTTGAACGTTTAATTCCTGGATTCTAGCATGCAGTTCGAGAAGCGGAACTTAGCTGTGAATTGCGGTAAGGGTCGAAAACTAATTTCTCCAGTAAGTATCCAAGCAGAATTCCATGATTACTTCTTTTATTATCTGGCACCAGTAAGCACTCGACACTACCTGGCAACGCACCACCATTCAAGCAGCTTTTAGCATAGCACCGAGAACACCTAGTGATCCACCTTAATTATGGGGCCAATCGATAATTAATGACATTCATGAAAATTTTTCTTTGTTTTCAATTAACGTCATGCATATTAATGAACCCCTCTTATTTCTTGTAAACCTAGTCAAAAAAAAAAAAGAGAGAGAGAGAGAGAGAGAGAGAGACCTATATAAACCTGTCTGAGTACCTTTATATCTATTTAATGGTTATTCGTTGATAACTCTGATTTCCCGACAAACAACAGCCAGTCATTGTCATTGTATTGTAAGTTTGTGAGAAATATCTTCAGTTTAATTTTAGGCCAAAAAAAAAAAAGAAATAAAAAAAAGAGAGAGAGAGATAGGTTTGTGATACTAAACTGCAATTGCTTCCTGTGGCACCGCGGTGGTTCAGTGGTAGAGCGTTCACCTCTGGCGAATGGGGTCCCGCGTTCGATCCCAGCCCCCGCCAAGTGAACTTTGTGGTGGACAAACACCGTGTGCGTGGGTTTTCTCGGGGTTCTCCCGTTTCCTCCCACTTTCTTCATTCCACCGTTTCATTCATTACTCATAATCACCGTCTCCTTTAGCCTAACCAGCATAAACGTGGGACGTAAAACTCAAAGGATTTTATTTCATTTTTTGCGATTGCTTCCTCTTTGAAAAAAAATCAGTGTTGACATTTTTCAAGAAAAGAATCTCTACTTTCTGGTTTATTTTAGAAAAAGAAACAAAGAAAGAACAATCACATATTATGTACATTGTTACTGATGTTATGTTAATTTATTCAGAACTTGAGAAAAGTTCAGAAGCAGCGAACGAGATAAATCCATCAGTAAACTATTATTTCTTAATTTTCCCGAGCTAAAATTAACAGTACGTGCAGAGAAGGGACATACATAATGTTAATGAGAAATCGAAACAGCAGCGCCGGAACTTGGAACTTTCTCCGGGAGAAGAAGCATTATTATTTAGGCCCTCCACAGAAGAATATGAAGTTGGGCCCCGTATAAAAAGACATGAATAATGAAATTTGGGTCCTCCTAGAATTAAAAACCTTAATAGAAATTTTTATTACTAGTAAGGGGTGGGGGCATATCTGGGGGCCTAATTAGGTGTTTATTGAAGTGTGGCCCAGGTAACATTTACAGGGAAATATATTTTTGGGGCAGCAATAGCACCTTAGATTATTTTCAGTTCTTTTGTCATGAGAAGCTAATATTTGACATAACTTAAAGCCTTAAGAAATACAGTATATATTATTTCTGAAGGTCCTAATAGCGCACATTTTACTATAATGTGTCCGGATGGTATTTGGGTCTTTATTTAAGAGGGAGAAAGCTTCATCTTAAAGTGGGTCCCCACAAACGGAGGGAAGCTTGGATAGGAGAGGGTAGTGTACCCCAAGTAAGGCACTAAATTGAAATTTTATTCCCAAAAGCAACGTAATCGTAATAGAAATAAGGTAGGAGCAGTGAAAAATTTAAAAGAAACAAATCGATACAATAACTTGATCATCAGATAGGATTGCCAACTCTTAATATATATATATATATATATATATATATATATATATATATATATATATATATATATATATATATATATATATATATATATATATATATACAGGGTGCGGCACGTAAAACCGGCCCGTCGTAATATTCTGGTATATTGTGTTTTTGGCAACACTTAAATAATCTACCTTCCTACCAAGAGATGGCGTGTCGAGGTCGGGTCGACTTACGTGACCTGACGTGTTTTAAGGGGACTGAAGTTAAAACCGTACCGGATAAGTGTTGTGCAAGAACTGAAGGAGCCTGACTTGCAGAAGAGGGTGCATTTCTGTTCATGGCTGTTGAGCAATGTTGCCAGTGGTTTCTTGGATCCACTAATGCTCATCATGAGTGACGAGGCGTTGTTCCACCTGTCTGGGTACGTAAACTCCCAAAACAACCGGTATTGGTAGACAGAAAATCCACACGCAATCCACCAGGTACCCTTGCATGATGAGAAGATTGGTGTTTGGTGTGCCATTTCCGCCACACGCGTTATTGGGCCCATATTCTTTGAGACGACAGTGAACAGTGACGTGTATATGGGAATCCTGGAGGAGTTTTATACACACTTGACCGAAGAGGAGCGTCAGTTATGTTACTTTCAGCAGGACGGCGCAACATGCCACACATCAGCTGCATCATTGTCCCTTGTACATGAGATGTTTACACCAGAGAGGACAATCAGCAAAGGCTTGTGGCCTCCTCGGTCACCAGACTTGTCCACGTGTGACTTTTGCTTATGGGGACTGTTAAAGGGAAGAGTATACGAAACAAATCCACACACAATTGAAGAACTCAAGACCAGGATCCAGGATGTCACCAATAGCATTACAACACAAGAACTGACAAGGGTATATATGAATTTCTTCAATCGTGCTCACATGTGTGTTGAAGTGGGCGGAGGACTCTTTCAGCACCTGCTGTGAAGGTGAGTTCGTATTCAATACATTACATTTCATTTATGTGTTGTAGTTAATCATATTCAATACATTACATTTCATTTTATGTGTTCACTTTACGGGCCGGTTTTACGTGCCGCACCCTGTATATATATATATATATATATATATATATATATATATATATATATATATATACCGACAAGCGCTCATAATCCTTAAAACAGAATAATAATTTAATTTGAAAATATAGTCTATTAGCCAGACAAAATCATTGATCAGTTGGCAACAGACATTTGATAATGTATCTCTTAATGTAACATACTATAGTAGTCGTGAGAACTCATAAGTATACAAAGCAAACTCCTTTGGGAATTTCAGTTATGAATAACAACTTAAATATAACTCACCCAGAGTGTTTAAACTTCTTACTTCAGAAAGCAATCCCACATACTACAGTAAAATGTATTCAGGACTTTGTTCCGCTGATATCAGCTATAAGTACTCAAATTCTGAGAAATTTACAGGAGAAATAGTGTAATGAAATGATTTTGGATATTGCATCTTCTCTTGTTATTCAGTGTGGAGCGTTAAATTCAAGATTACTCTTTTGCAACATCCTCGTTTACGCGCATATTCACCGTCGTTGAAACGCCTGCTTCCTACGGACGCACCCTCGCTCCACCTAGCTAAGCTCCTGAGCTGGTTCAGTTAGATATTCGTGGTTTTCGTGGCAACCTAACACAGGCTAGTTGCTGTTTTTTACACTTTTGTCTTTATACGGCATATTTATATATAATTCTGTATTTATAATCAGAACGGTTACACCCTCCTAACGTAAATCTGCACGGTGGGCAGCCATATATAATATAACGTAACAACCTGTGTAAGAATACCAAAGGGTGAGAAATTACATTTTAAAGCTATTCGTTGAGTGAAACCTCCTGGTTCACATCTGTGGGATATGTCTCATATTCCATTTAAGAAGATTAGGCATTAAAATAGTGAATAATATTAATGACTAGTATTTGGTATGTCCATCTAGTGATGTAGTACTTAATAACAAAGCATGACTGTTCACGCCATAAACGTTTCTCTCTCAAAATAAGCCTAATTCATATTGAATAATGCAAACCTTGCCTGCGAAATTCTCTGTGTAAATATTCTGAATTATTCCAACTTACTTTCATCCAATTATTATAAATTCTACTCTTTTCTATTTTATTCGCTTTGACTGCCTTGTTTTCACTGCAATTTTCAGACATTCTTCTTCACAGATGCATTATGTATAAGGTGATTTTCTTAAGAGATGCTTCATAAATGACAAAATAACCTCGTTACACACATCAAGGATAATTAACCTTAATGATTCCTTCCCATATTTTTCCTTGGAGTCAACACAATATGCATTAAATTGCTTACAACGAAGCAGAAAAATACATCAATACGTCCGCCAAGAATCAAAATGCGAAAGAAAAATGCACCTCTGAATTGTTAAATGCATAACATTTGATTGACTAGGCGTGTAACATATGGACACATTCAGAATGATGTATCTGAATTTTACGTAGATCAAAATACATCACATCGAAATTGAGGATTACCATACATTCTACTTTGGAAGATTTGTTTTTCTTTTCTCTCTCCTTTTTAAATAGTTCCTCCTTTTTTGTCAAAAGTATTTTAATCAAAGAAAATCTTTTGTTTTACATTTTTGTTCTTCATTCTGCTTTTCAATGAAAAAATCAATCACAAGCAGGCACGCATGTAGGAATTTATTTCCAACAGGGTCTAAATTCAATATAAGGATAATTTATATTAAAATTTGTAAAATCACACTTAAAATTACACTAAATTTACAGAGAAGTCAGGATTTCGAGGGGTTCCTGAACCCCAGGACCCACCCCTGCTATGTCTCTCATCTTAAGATCAGGGTTGAATTCAGGGGGTAGCCCGGGGGGGAATCTCCCCCCCGGAGAAACAAAAAATTTCAGTCACAAAATGTAGTGTGTTGACTATTGATACAGTAGAAATTACTTCACCCAATTATTTGCTTTTCTTTCTGTGAACGTGCAGATGAAATCCGATCTCTCAATATACATATAAATGACGCAGACCCATTCTACATAAATAGTAAACTTGTAACATCTAAGATAGAATACCATATAGTCAATAGAACTTGTTTTTCTTAACGCTATGACCGAGTTTGGCAGAACATGAAATTTTCAACTGTTGAAGAAACGTTTGTATTTTAGTAGGTACTATACTCTTGGCCTATATTATAATATTATATATTAGTAGGTAGCACTAGCACAGATTGAAATAGGAAAGGAAAGATAGGGGGAGGGGCAAGCGGGGCGACAGTTCCGGGCGCCGAAGTAAGGGGCGCAAAATTCGGGATCGAAAAAGAAAAGAAAACAAGGAAAGAAAAACAGAGGAATGAAACACAGTGCACATGTGCACATATATAAAATGAAAGGAAAAAAGTAGTGAAAAGTGTTCAAAATCAAGGAAAAGCAGGGTTTACTTTTTAAGATTTTCTTACCTTTCGCGGCTGGTCTGTCGACATCACTCATATATATGGGGGTGCCGTCGTATACTCTCGCGCCAAGCGCTGATTTTCCACGGCACGGCACTAATCCTATTGAAGATTTCGTAAACTAAATTATACCAAGGCTAATATGCTTGATTTAGAATCAGAAGTGTGAGAAAGAATGATAACTTTTTGTTAAGATATTCCTATGTATGTTTGTTTTAGGACAAAAAATATTTGAGTTAATTTAAATCTTTTTAAAAACTTCTACATTAGTAACAAAAATTAACAACTGAATATAGGAAATAATAACAAAAATAGCTACTGTAAGGTCCGTTACACAGTCAAGCGGAGCTCAACGCTTTGCGCCTCGTCTTCCGCCCTCCGCGCTACGCGTGTGTGCCTACACAGTCATCCGTAGCTACGCGCTACGCGTCACGTGGTTACATACAAAATTCTCCTCAGTCAGTGTTGCGAGTCAACATGAGAAAGATCGAAAGGACAATACTGGCTTCTTATTATCTCTGTAAGAAGAGAAAACGAACACAGAAAAATAGGCGGTTCCAAAGTCACCCCTTAGTTACAAAAAGAAGTTTGAAGGGAGATTTTGTGACTGTGTGTGTAGGTTTGCGACAAAATGAGAAAAAGTTCTTCAATTATTTTCGAATGTCAGTCCGGTCGTTCGATGAATTAATTGGAAAAATTGCGAATCTCACGACTTTTGTATTCTACGCAAGCGGGATCCCACAAACATGGTCTTAATTCAACTTCTGTGATAAGTCTTTCTGGATCAATCTCCATTTTGGTTTTGCTACTATGCACCTTGCTCTTTACATTTTAAAAGGAAGTTGCTGCTCCGCGCGCGGAGTTCCGTGTAAGCACCCGTTTGCTCAATGGCCCTATCCGCCTCACGGAGGACGAACGCGGATAGGGCCACGCTGAGGCTGCTCCGCGTGACTGTATGCATCCATAAGAAACAATAAAACAATCTTGCCACGCGGGACTCCGCGCGCGGAACTCTGCGTGACTGTGTAACGGACCTAAATAGCAGTTAAACCTTAGTGTAAAATATTTTTGTCAGTCTTTATTTAATGTTTTAGATAAAATTAAACGATTGTTTTTTAAATTATAATCTCGCATTGAATACTTATCAGCAATTAGTCTCAATATTAGGTAAGATGTGCATGTGAATGGAATTGTTAAATATGCTGCTTTCTTGCAAAAATACAGAAAAACAACCCTTCCCCCCCGAGGAGTTGACATTCCCCCCCGGGTTAAAATGTCTGCATTCAACACTGCTTAAGATTACATAGTTGGTTGGTTTGTACAGCTGTAAAGTCTGTAGAGTAAAGTCTTTTTTCAACACTAAGGTTATATGAGGCGTGCATCTACAATTTAAAGTTCAATTCGAACCACTGTAATATGTTCAAATGTCAAGGATTTCCATCGGAAATCGAACCCTGGTCCCCGTGGTCGCCACTTTTTATTTATTTATTTATTTTAATTTCGCCCCAACCGGTATACTTGTCTCTACGGTCTTGTAATGGTTCTTGATCACTTTTCTACTTAATCCCATACTACAGGGATACGAACCAGGGGCGGATCCAGGACAGACTTCTGGGGGGGCGGTGGGTTATCATAATGCTACTTTTAAGGGCTCTAAACTCTGGGATGGATTGTATTTATATATATAAAATAAGAAAGTTTCCTCTTCTGGGGGGCGATTGCCCCGATCGTCCCCTCCTGGATCCGCCCCTGATGCCAACACAGAAATATAGACGAGAGGCAGAAAACGCCCATGATTTTCAGAAGGATTTGGACCTCCAAACGGGTTTCGGCTCACGACTGTTCGGTCCCATTATCGACCTAACGATGCACTCCTCCAGAACACATCTACCATACTAGTTAAAAAAAAAAAAAAAGTCGCCCCAACTACGACGCTTGCCTCCATGACCTTTTAAGTAAGCTAATGCAATATTTAACCACCAATATAAATACAGAGAAATTTCAAGGATAGTTTTAACCCTTTAGGGACCATGCATAAAAATATTATTCTAAGGAACTCTTGGCGTGTGTCCTAATGAAAATGATACTAAATAGAACAATTATTTATAATTTTTACAATTGTTTTTGTATGTAGTCTCTCTTACTGATCTAGGTAAGAGTTAGTTGAATTTCTGTGTAGTAAATGGCAGCAGTAATCAATACTGCAACATGGTTTCACCGTGTAACCAGCGCGAAGCAAGAGGGGAAACATTGAAAAAGGTGGTTTCATGGCGGAACCACTGGTACATAAAGGGTTAAAATAACTATGCTCTTCAGTAAGCTTCAAATCCACGACAGTAAGACACATGGGTAGTTAGTATATCTTGTACGCGGATGATGAAGTCATTTGATTTTAAAACCAAACTTGGCACGATGGTAGACCTTGAGAAACTTAGTACACATACGAAGTATTATGGTATTAGTATTTCTCCAAAGACCAGACATATGTATATCAATCGATATATCACTTCGACCAAGGATGAATCTCATGCGTAGTTTTCAAGTAAATTAAGGACAAAGGAATTTTTATGGCGCCTACAATAACTGGATTTTATTTTTATTTTCCTGCAACAGATTATCTATTTGCTTACTAATGTAATGGAATATGAAAAACAATGCATTGTTAATTTGCGCTTTGTATTGTTGTTTGTCTTATTCTCACGGTTGCACACACACTCTTAACAGTGACACACATACTCTTACCAGTGACATGCGTATTCCTAGCAGTAACAAGCATACTTCTATCAGTGACACACGTACTCTTTAACAGTGACATGCATACTCCTATCAGTAGCACACATACTCCTATCCGTGACACACATACTCTTAACAGTAACACGCATACTCCTATCAATGATGCAAATACTCCTATTAGTGACAAGTACTCCTAACGGTGATATGGATATTCCTAACAGTGATACACACTCTTATCAGTGACTCCTCACAGTGACATACGTACTCCTAACAGTGACAAGCATATTTCTATCAGTGACATAAGTACTCTTAACAGTGACATGCATACTCCTATCAGCAGCACACATACTTCCTATCAATGACACACATACTCCTATTAGTGACACACGTACTTCTAGCAGTGATACACATACTCTTTATCAGTGACGCAGATACTCCTAGGAGTGACCCTCCCCTCATAATACTACAAAAAGTATGTTTGATTTGTAAGTCCACTATACATTCTTGTCCATATACAGATTTATGAAATGCAACGTGCAGGAAGATAATGATCTCTCTCTTACACTTCGAGTATGATTTGTCGTATCCTACTTAAGAAAAACTTTGAAAAGTAAAACAAGCTGCGTATTTCTTTTAAATATCCAGGCATTACACTATCCGACAAGTAGACATCTTCCATGGTGAGGCAATTAATTGACAATACTGTCGTTTCTGAAGTGGTAATTTGTACTTTTATGAGCCGTATGCTCTAAAACAAGATACAAGAAGGAAAAAGAAATACTTAAATTTTTACTGCATTTAGTAAAAGCTTCTTCTTCTTCTTCTTCTCCTCACCTCTTAAAAGAACCACTATTAAACAATCAAGAAAAACAAGAGAACATCAAGAATCGTGTGGTTTATTTGTAGCCCTTTTATTACTGCCCCATACTTTTTGAGCTAACAACTACTTTCTCTAAGATTTACGGGTCAATTCTGATGATGCATTCTTTTCCTATACCCTGAAGCATGGTTACTTCAACATCTTTATTTTTCGATAATTGGGAAAATGGAACAAGTTGACATATGAGGTGTGTATAAGAATATATTCTTTTCTGTAGGTTTTCTTTTTATGCGTCATAAATCACGATAATACGATGTTCTTTAGGGGAACTTTTTTTTATTAAAAAAAATACAAATCACGTGATTATAGAAGGGTGAAACTATAGATGGAAATTTGAAGGTGTAAAACACAATAATATGAACGTAATTGCATAGCTACAAACTTTTGGAGGTATATATTAACGCTCTAAGCTTACAGCTGTAAGTAAGGAAGGAATATCTCAAGGGTCTACTAGGGTCGTATTAACGTAGACTATCTGAGGCATCCTAGGCCAGCTTTTCCAACCATGTAACTCATGAGCGTCCGAAGGGAGGAAAGGATGGGGCCCGGACCCCTGGCTCACGAAAATGTATATGCGTAATATAGCAAACCACGTATGTTAAATATCAGACGTAAAATAGCAACAATGGAGATGCCCCCTTAAAAAATTTTCTTCGGTTACCACTACTGTGGCGACACACTGATGTTTCGCGCAGGTCCATGGAGTTTATCGTGAAATTTTAGAATTTTGAAAATAAATTTGTCATTCAGATGGCTTCTAACGTAAGTCTATACTTTATACGATACATTTTTTTAAAAAAAGCATGGTCTTGAATAATAAAAGAAAATCAATTTTGACACAGACTCTACCAGTCAACGTGAGTATGATCCAGTTTCGTTTGCCGTTAATTATATAGTACTCTAGGAAACTTATAATCTTATACGATAGATTCTATATGGAAACTTATAATCTAATACAATAGATATTAGACCGCTACTATATGGAAATTTATGATGTTATAGAATGAAACCTCTCTTAACAGAACTTCTGAATAGTGGCCACTTCCATAATACAGACAATTTCCTTTAGTCTCGGCCAGGCAATGTACGTAGCCAAGGGGGGGGGGGAGTCCGGACGCCCTTCGAAACCAGAAATGAAAAAATTAAGGAAGGGTGAAACAAAAAGAAACGAGAAATGGAAGAATCAACGTTAAAAATACTGTAAAAAGCTACAGCAAGCTTTTGGTTATTCTTTCTTATGAGAAGATTTGTATTACATGCAATACATGGTGGCGAATGAGCGAGATATCCTGGAAAAGTCAGGGAATTTGAACTTTCTAGAAAATTTATGGAATTCTCAGAATTTCGGCTACTAGTCAGGGAAATTTCAAGTTTTCGAAACAAAGTGCCTTTCTGTAATAGTGCGGACATTTTATATATGAATTTTTCATCACTTCTCTACATTATCAAACATTTTATTTCAGAATAGTTTTCTAGTGCTTATTTAACCTGCCATTTGGAACAGTCAGTAGTTGACGGAATAATGAAAACAAAAAAAGTTACGTGGAAAGGAAGTTCTGTTAACATTTGATTCAATAGAAAAAGGAATGCAGACATTGTAAAATATTTTACAAGACATTATTGATATGTATCTTTTATAACAGTGGAGATGTACTTTTTATAATAGTGGATATGTTATTGTTTCTAATAGTTGAGGTCATAATGAAAGGAACATTTTTATATTTGAATGAGCAAAGGAAGGAACGTAAATATTGTAAAATCTTTTTCAATAGCCTACTTTTTTTTTTTAAAAAAAAAATTAATTTTATTCGAGATTTCTTTATAGTTTGTTATTAAGATACTAACATATCCTTATTTTATCGTCCTAACAAACCAATATATGTTACCAGTAAAATAGTTTAGATTGATCGAGCTCCTGGTGTGTGACATGAAATACTGAGGTCATCACACCAGGGACTTGATCATTCTAAACCATTTTACATAAAGAGGTCTATCATCAAGTCATTCCAAAGTATTAACTTTGCAAAGGGTTGCCTCCCGAATACAATTAAAAGTGCATTACCGTTCGAAAATGGTTGTGTCTGATCGGCTTCAGGTAGGTTCATTTAAAAAAAAAAATACCGTTGGCCAGGGGCGTACGCATAGGGTGGGTCCTGGGGGTCCGGACCCCCCCGAAATCCCGAAATTTTCATATAATTTAGCCTCAAACTGTATTTGAACCCCCCGAAACGCTTTAGACCCCCTCCCGAAATAAATTCCTGCGTACTTCCTTGCCGTTGGATCCTCGAACATACTGTAGTTGTAGAATAAAACGAAATGGAACGAAAGATGAATATGCCTTTTATAAATATGAAATAGAACATTTACAATTTTGAATATCAAATAAGATGAAATGTATAACACAGCAACTGTTGCTAAAGTTAAGTATATAAATTCTATTGTTCTATTTTTTTTAAAAAAAAGAAACAATAACCAATTTTACAGAAGGTGTGATTGAAAATAAGAAATTAATATGATTTCTGATTTCTCTCACGGACAAGCAATAATAATAATAATAATCTTTTCTTCTTACAACCGAGCATCACGAAAAGCTAGTTTAAAAACAAAACAGAATGACTACATGTTGTTGTTTTAAATTCAACGAAGATGCATTGATTTTCTCTTTTCTTATTCACACGAATTTCGCTGTAAACACCTGTTTCTCGTATATTTGGGCCAATAAATAACTTTTGGGTCATAATTGCATTGGAAAAGAAAAGAACAGAAAGAAATTGCACGTTGTAAATAAAAAGGAAATAGTGTTCTTTACAGTTTGGTTAACGGGGATATTTTGCATTTCCCTATTTACTGAACGAACAGTAGGCATTATTATAACCGTACAATCACAATAGTTGGCAGTAAGTATGGGGTCACTTGAGCCAACTAATTTGGGTTAGTAGGCGTTCTTAGAAGCCACTTATTAATGGGACAGTATTCACGAAGTTTTAATCTAATAACCAAAGTTCAGCTAGAATTTTCTTCTCATTAAAGCAATATATGAGAAAATATTTGACACGAGAGATTTCTGTTGTTTCTCATTTAAGTTGTCACAAATAATTAATGCGATATAATCACGACACGAATAATTACAATATCAATGACTTACAAGATCATAACATGGTTGATTACGTACAGGTTTATTTTTGACATACACTCGAAACAGTTATTATTGAAAATTGATAATTCTTTCAATAATTTCCTTTTCACTGTCTTCTAAATGTGACATGCGCTGGGCGAAATGAAAATATTTCACTTGGCATAGGTGTCACTGACGTCTGAATATACGGCATAAAAACTACAGTGCAAGAAACGCAAACCAAGCTGCTAATTGGCCAGCAGAAAGCAATAATGCTATCTAACCGACTCAGGGCACGGCGAAGCTGGTGGGACTGTAAGTCCGAAGGGAGCTGCAGACAGAAGTTTGTTTTTTATATATAAGAAAAAGTTTTTTCATGTAAATTTTACCTGTAAATCTACCTAAATGTGATGTGCTAAAGGTAAGCCAGCACCTTCTGTAATACATTGTTTAGTAATTTTAATGTAAAAAAAGATATGAAAATAACGAATAACGATGTAAGATGGAGGATGGTTGACGTTTTTCTTGGATCCTGTTAAGTATAAGACCACTACATTTTAAACAAATTTTCATTGTTAATAATTCGTTAAATACATTAACGAAAGTTTAATTGAAACGAGCAGTAATGTACCGAGTTATATCTGCCTAACTCGAGGGACTCGTGGGGGCATGGTGGCTCAGTGGTAGAGCGCTTACTTATGATGCCTGAGGTCTCTGGTTTGATCCTCGCCCACGTAAGTTTGTGGTGGACAATAGTGTATCCGTGATTTTTTTGGTGGTAATTTCGTTTCCTCCCATATTCTCAATCCACCAATTATTCCACCATGATTCACTTACCTTAAATCATTTGTCTCCGCTTAGTCTAAATGGCATAATTGTGGGACATTAAAATGAAAAGATTTCATTTCTTTTTTTTTCTAAGGGATCGTCAGATACTCAATTTTTCGCATAAATCATGCCCCTCGTTCCCTCCTTTGAAAACGTATTTTTACCAATTTGAAATGATATAAACCTAAGTTAGACAATGGTCCATTTATGTACCGATAATCATAAAATCGCTTCCGCGATCTAGAAAGAATTGGGGCCAAATAGCGTTAAATTAATTTTTGTTTATGTTATAAATAAATAGTTCAGTAATAGTTCAATAGAAAAAAATGGAAACGACAAAGTTTAGCGCGGTAGCCCGTATCTTCTATGTATAAATAACTCAACAACAATAACAAAACAACATAAAAAATTTGAAAAGTAAGCCAGTTAATAGGTTCTGCAGTAGCTCAACGGTAGAGAGTTAACCTCTAGTAGATGGGGTTCCTAGTTCAATCTCAGCTCCCGGCAAGTAGGCTTTCTGCTAAATAAATAAACACTGTGTACTTAGATTTTCTCCAGGTTTTGCCGTTTCCTTCCGCTTTCTTTTTTTTATTCCCCCATTTCGTTCATTACTCATTATCGTCTCCTTTAGCCAACACGACATAAACGTGGGACGTAAAACTGAAATATTTCATTTCAGAACCGTAATTTTTCAACGCTTGTATAGGAGGTTAAGTTTGCCAGGTTTGATCGAGATTGAATGAGTTCAGCTGAACTTGGACGATCGAGATCCAAAATTTGATAACCACTAATTCCAGAACCAAGCGCCTCAACATCATAAATATTTCATAAACTTAACCAAGCTTGTCAAGATTATCCTCCATGGCAAGTTTAGTTAAGATCAGATAAGTTTCATCAATTGTGTAGAATAATTGTTTTACGAGGGGAAAATCAATTCCTACTCCTAAATTTGATGATCCCAGGAACCAAAAGCCTGGACACGTTTGTATACCAGGTCAAAGTCTACAGCTGGTGAAGAAGATGAAGCGAGACGAGTTGTTGAGTTTATTTTGAATTTAACGTCCCTTTCAGCAGCGAGGCTATATGAGACGTGGACCTATTGATTAACGTGGGATACAAACCACATGAACTCCCACGGGGAATCGAACCAGGGTCTCCCACGCCAAAGGCGTGAAGCGAGACAAGACGACACAAGAAATAAGATTTTCTCGTCTCGTCTCGCCTCGTTGTTATTATTATTATTATTATTATTATTATTATTATTATTATTATTATTATTATTATTATTATTATTATTATTATTATTATTATTATTATTATTATTATTTGACAAATCCTCATCTTGTCGCGATTCTCTGAGAGTTTTTGCTCGTCTCGATTACCGGAAACGGTAGCGTAGCCCTAACATACTCGCTTTCGGTGCGAGCGGTTCTGAATTCGATTTCCGGTGAGGTTCCTTGATCGGAAAGATGTAACAACTTTTATAGGTTAGCCATCCTGTGTGAGATTTTCCTCATTCACACGAGGTTAATGTCGGGATGGTACTTAACATAATGGCCCAGGCTACGTCCTTCCTTCCCCATTTCTTTCTTCCTTCCGAATTCCCCTGGCAGTGTGATCGCCGAGGGATGCATCCCTCATACGTGACGAACTAATATGGCCACAGATGTCGACAGCGTAGAGAAATCTAATTCTAAATCCTAATCCTAGACGATTTCTAGTCTCTTTTTCCAAATGTATGTATAAAATTTACGCCATGATTTTCCCTCTTAATGTCACCTAGAATTTATCAAAATTCTTCCACGTCACGGGAGATCCACGAAAGGTGTGAAATTACAACATTTGAACCGCGTTTAGTATTAAATATATACTGTATAAAGACTTTCGTATCATTATACGTTGATAAATGTTCCTTCAGTGTTTTCCTACAATCGATTTATCAATTTATAGTTCTATGAGGCATGTAACACTAATACAGTGTTCAAGATCTAAGACTTGGATGAACTAGTGTTGCCTGCGATATTTGAGAAATTTCTCATCTTAAAAACGAGACAAAAATTGTACGGTTTCTCGTGTCGTCTCGAATTTGAAAATGCACTTCTCGTCTCATGGGCGACCTTAATTACAGAGAACAAAATAAATACAAACTTTGAATACGTTCTCTGGTGTCCTCAGGGAATGGACAGAAGGTCGTTTAGATCAAGGGCGTACCCATGGGGGTCTAACAGATTCGGACCCCTCACCCATGGGGGTCTAACGGATTCGGACCCCTCACCCATGGGGGTCTAACGGATTCGGATCCCTCAGCCATGGGGGTCTAACGGATTCGGACCCCTCACCCATGGGGGTCTAACGGATTCGGACCCCTCACCCATAGGGGTCTAACGGATTCGGATCCTCCTTAAATTTCCTAACTCAACATACCTTTGTACACTTTCTCAAAAAAAAAAAAAAAAGTATATTTATTTAACAGGGAAATGATAGATATAGCATGCAAGTTTGAGTTTACGCTTCATCTGTATTTTTTCTATTATAAAAACAATCAAGTTCTATATTTTTTTCTGAAAATATGGAAGGAAGATTTTACAATCACTTATCGTCTTCTCATGTGTAGAATAATACTCGTTCAATAATACTACATAGACGTAGTGCCTCGTAGTATTGGATTCCCCCCCCCCCACAACAAAAATTTCTGAATGCGCGCGTGGTTTAGATACAATGATTCTCATCCTTTTTGAGTTGGTGTTCTCTTGCACGGACGCCCATCAGGAGGGCAAGGTGGGGCGCTCGCCCCCCCCTAGAGGAAATTGTACTTCGGAATATCGAAAACCCAATAGAATTTTTACATTAGTTACAGCAAAATTTGAACCTATATTTGAAATATCGCGTATACTTGTCCACCCTTGGAAACCACAATATGGGCGACCTTGTACCCTTGGGTGAATGGGATTGTCTTGAGTGCCTCCGTTCATTTTAACTCAATCCACCCTTGCACAAGGTGAACGTAAGACTTGGACGAAGAAGTCTAGGAACAAACAAACATACATACATACAAAAAAGGCTTCAATTCTTAAAACCAGGATTGAAGAATCTTTGTAAAAAACTTGAAACATTTGATAATTTGTGAAATGCGTAATTGCTTTCGTCCAATATAAGAGAAAAGTCTAACAGGACATGAAATCTCAAACGCCTCCAAACAAGGGCGCCCATGTTATGGTTTCCAGGGGGGGGGGGCAAGTATAAGCAACGTTTCAAATATAGTTTAAAATGTTGCTGTAACTAATGTAAAAATTCTATTGAATTTTCGATATTCCCAAGTACAATTTCCTCTTAGGGGGGAGAGCACCCCACCTTGCCCCCTTGATGGACGCCCTTGCCCCCAAATATCTATCGCCCCTTTTTGTCCCTGCGCCATCTTTGGAAAAGGGAATTCCCACGTCGAGAACCACTGGTTTAGAACACAAAGTGAAATATTTTCGCAAATCGTCTTCTTTAACCAAAAGTGCATACGTATGCGATATGCAAAACGGACGGAACAGTGTTTTCATTTCATTTTTCAAGTTCTTCACCGGCCAAAGTCAATTTTACTTTTTTTAAACATGGTTTTGTAACTGGGGAAAACATGACTACGTTAACATATACGCTTATAAAAAACATACTAAAAGGGCTAAATGATAAAAATACTAAGTTTAGGCATTTTCTATGATTTAAGCAAAGCTTTCGATCTCGTAAACCACAAAATACTCTTACGAAAACTTGAGCATTATTGCATAAGGGGAAAAGTGTTACAGCTGATGGAAACCTATTTACAGGGTAGGACGCAAGCAGTTGAAGTGACCCACATACGAAATGGGAATGTAAAAACATCTTTATCAAACCCAAGACAAGTCCGCAACGGCGTGCCTCAGAGCTCAATATTAGGTCCGACCCTATTCCTATTGTATATAAATGATTTCCCTGGAATATTGAAGAATTTTGAAGTAATTTTATATGCAGATGACACAAGCGTAATTGCGGAAGGTAAAACCATAAGTGAGCTAAGGAATAACACATATAGAGTATTAGATCAAGCAAAAAAAAAAAAAATGGTTCGAAAGTAACTGCTTATGCATAAACAACACAAAAACAAAATACCTACTTTTTCGCACAAAACAAAACACAAAAATAGAAGAAACCAAAAATAAATTGACTGATCTAAAAATAGAATTCACCCATGACTATTTTTTTAGGACTAAATATAAATGAAAATCTAACTTGCGAAACCCACGTAAAAGAAATAATAGTAAAATTAAATTCCAGACTTTATGCACTCAAGATACTAAAAGAAACGTTAAACACTAAAGTTTTGATCCAAGTATACTACGGGCTTATACACCCTATACTAAATTACGGTATCATTTTCTGGAGCAAATCCTCAAGCAGCAAAGCAGTTTTCATAAAACAGAAGCAAGCAATACGGATAATATTTAATCTACAAATGAGAACATCATGCAAAGATAAATTTAACCAGCACCACATCCTTATCCTACCATCTATATATGTATACGAAACTGCAATTTATGCAGCAAAATTGAAAGACACAACTCAAATAAGTCAGGTTTATAATACCAGACAGCAAAATGAAAGAAGACAATATTTTACAAAACTAACATTAGGACAGGAAGACCCAAGCCATATGGGAGTACAAATTTACAATAAGCTGTCCAGAGAAATAAAAAATGAAGAAAATATAAATGTTTTTTTAAAAAAAACTCAAGATTCCTGGTGGATAAAGTATATTACAGCGTAGCAGATTATCTTTGCAATAATGTGTATTAAATAATGTAACATGTTTCCTTTTTTTAAAAGTACAGTATATTAGAAACAAGAAAGAGGACTGTTTAAACCCTCCAAATACCAAATGTATCTCGGTTTCAAATGGTTTAAATAAGTACAATAGAATATACCCATATAACTTAACAAACCTAGTTGTGTTGTTATAAAATGTAACATGCAAAATTAGTTGTAAGCGATAATATTTACATGTCTATAGTAAGTCTTAAAATTTCCTCTTAATAATCAATTCCATCTTAATTCAGTAGAAAAGGCACTAGAACAGCAGATAAATAACACTAAAGCTTTTCGAACAGAAGAAAAACGATAGACCCTACTGTTGTTGGCGTATATCCAAGGACCATCTGACGAAGTACTTACGTGTTAAAAAAAAATTAAAACAAACGGTTTCACACAAGTGAAGTGACAATTTTAATTTCCTGAAACTTCAAAATCAATTACAAATTGTGTTGACACGTATGAACAGCGTGAAAACTTGGAACACGACAGAGGCCCGTGTGTTTGGAAGGTGGAATTGAGCAAGGAAGGAGGGGAAGAGGAGGCGTGAATTAGTGGCTCACTTTGAAAATTAGTCATCCAAAATTTATTTCAAACCTTTTTTTTTTTCTTTCTTTTCCCTTCATCTATTATATATTGGAGTGCTGGCGCCGAGCAGAAAATTTGCTTGTACACATCAACCTATTAGCCCCAAAAACCTATGATTTTTTTTTTATAAATAATAAAGTCCAGAAGACTATAAAGGAAATTCAAAGTGACTGGCATATATATTTAAAACTGAAAACAGGTGCACATAAATTATTTCTTTATTAGTATATAGTATAAAGTCCCAAAGCAGGCGCGTATCCAGAAATTTCTGTTGTGAGAAGGTGTTCCAATACTTCAAGCCACTACTTCTATGTGGTATTGAATAGATATTATTCTGCACCTGAAAAGGCGATAAGTAATCGTAAAATACTTCCATCTATATTTTCAGGGGAAAACAGATAGAACTCAATTGTTTTTATGGGTTAAATTCCAATGTTGGGCGTCCGTTTCCATGATTTTTTTTTTAAATTTAAGGAAAGATATGGATAATTTAATGTTTTTGTGTGCTTGATAATGTATAAGGGTCTCGAAAAATCTGTTTATTTATTATATATAAGCGGTTATCAACATGGGACTATATGGCTAGCGGAGGGAACTACTTGGCGCAAGGTAACAGAACAGCTGCATTGTGGGAAAGTAACGAGCATTTATGTTATCAACATGGCGAATATACAAGGGCAATGAAGTAACAGTTTTAACATTTGTGAAGCAATACGTTGATAACGAGCAAAATCTTTTAAAAGTTTGTGAAGAGCACGGATTAATGGACCTAATAATAAATTGCAGAAAATGTGGAAAGGAGATAGCGAAAAAACGTGGCGAAAGCAGACGCCCAACTTCGGAATAAATGCCGTTTTTATAAGAGAAAGAGTACAGATGAAGTGTAAAATACAATTTTCATGCTACATCAATCATTTCTCTATTATAGTTTTATCGAGAAAATGTACAAATGCATGTTGAGTTAGGAAATTTGGAGTGGGGAGGGGAAGTCTGGATCCGGTAGACCCATCGTGGGTGCACCCCTGTCTCAAAAGGAGTTTAAAGAATTCGGAATCGACTGATTTTAAAATTTTCAAAACATATAGTATAAAAATATAACATATTTGACAATATCGTAATGTGGCCCACGATTTAAAATATTTCCCCTACAGAGGAAAAAGAAGAAAGGCAAACTGGGATAGACCAACACGCAGCTAAAGTAAGATGTTTATATATTGATATCCTCTGCCGCTCCTTAAAAAAAAAATAATAATAATAAATGGGAATTAACTCTGCATTATAAAACACAGGCTTAGTTAAATAATTCCAACACATATTTTAGCAAGACAAATCCATAATAAGGGGAAATTACGCTAAGCTGTCCATGCTAAAACGAAAATCGCATTTTTTTTTATTTTATTCTACGAAGTAACATAGTTCCTGATACTCAGTGGCGTATTTAGGGGGGGCTTCCGGGCTTAAGCCCCCCCCCGAAATCTTACTTACTATAGTAAAATATATTAAATATCTTGCAGAATTTTCACATTTTCAGGCAAAGCCCCCCCCCCGAATGTTAGAAAAGCCCCTCCCGAAACAAAATCGTAAATACGCCACTGCTGATACTATATAATATGATCAACTCAAGGCACGATCTCTCAGTGGTAGAGCTCTTACCTCTGGTCCCTGGATCAATCCCAGACCATATATCTGAACAACATCGTGTTCATCTGTTTTCTCGGGAGTTCTCTCGTATCCTCCTACATTCTCATTCTATCAATTCGATATAATAAAACTTTTTAATCATTCGTTTCCCTTAGCTTACAGGGATATAACCGCGAGAAGAAAGAACCTAGGACCAACTGTTACTGGAAGAAATTTTTGAAACAAATAAAGTTGACCAGGCTCTACGTAAAGGTACCGGTCCGGTACTAGCCTCAGCATTTACCTGTCAAGACTGAGAAAATGTCCAAAAGAAAACTGTTATATTACGCTGCGAGATTCAAATGTGGAACTTTGCTGTTATGAAGCGCTCACTATTCCAGTTTTTATAATTTTTAATCAAAAGAAAGCAATATTTTCACTAGAACATAATGATGTTCCTCTTTTTTTTTAACTTTTTGTGTTAAAGATTTACTTTATTTTTTAAGTCTCATTACAACCAATAAGAAGCTCCAAATGAAGCTACAAGTGACAGTCTGCATTAAAATTAAGCAAAAAAATATATAATTCACTTGTTGGAAGCTTTTTGTAAGTTTAATAAAATGTAGGTCTTCCGGTCGTTCCATTGAAATACATGAGAAAAGATATCACAAAAAAAAAAAAAAAAAGTAAATCGTTCAGCTTCGTGAATGCGAAACGTCTGTAGCAAGAGGAAGGAAACCCAGATGAAACAAGAAATCATAAATGAAAAGAAATATCCACTCACGTATAGATGGGATGGGCTGTCATCTTACTATAAGATCAGCGCTACACACTCCTCTGATATCTGGGTCTTACTCACTGGAGCGCTGTGCAATCTGATCCAAATCAATCAATCAGCCATAACAAACATAAAAGGGAAGCGAACGGGAAGTTCAAAGGCAACTGGAAAGTAGTTTACTTTATGAAATGTTCTATTTACGCTTTACGATTAATGGATCGAAAGTGACTCGAGAACAAGACCAAGAATAACAAGGAGAAAGATTATTACGTAAGTAAATCAGAGCATTAACATCATATGCAAAGACACTATCAAATTCTTTACCTTTAATTTCTTACCTGTTTGTTCGCAAAACTTTATTTGGCAGAATGTTTTCAAAATGTTACCATTATTTGGCAAACTATTTTTAAAAAAATAGCATTATTTGGCACATTATTTTCAAAAGTTTATCTTTATTTGGCAAATTGTTTTCAAAACTTTAGGATTATTTGGCAGAGTTAGGGCTGCCAAGGAAACGAGAGTTGAGCCAGTATCATATCAAAAAGATATGAAAGTGATATATCATTCCGAAAAGTGTATGTTTCTGTTAGAATGGTTCTGTCTCGTCTCGTATCTCGTCACGAAAATTTTGATGCATCTCATCTCCTGAACAACCTTAACTAGAGTGTTTTCAAAGCTTTAGCATTATTTGGCATAGTATTTTCAATACTAATACTTTTGGGCAGAGCGTTTTCAAAACTTTAGCATTATTTGGCAGAATATTTTCAAAACTTTAGGATTGTTTGGCAGAGTATTTTTATAGCTCTTATAATTATTTGGCACAATGTTTTCCAGACTTTCGAGTTATAATACTTGGAAGTCTTCACAATTTTATGGTTATTTGGTGTGAAATTTACTTTCTATCAAGTTATTTCGCAATGAAAACATACGTTCTCAAACTTTTTTCAAGTAGAGACCAGTCTTACTCGTCAGAATGTTGTATGAGTCATTCTACTATTATCTCTTTGAAAAGCAAATTTGTCTCTTTTTTTATCTTTTCTTAATGTTTTGAGCATAAACCAATATAATTACATTTTAAAAAATTAATTAAAATTCCTTTAATTTCGTATTGGCAGCGGTAGAAGGAAATGCATATTATTAAACAATAATAATAATGATAATAATTAACAGCTATCAAGAATATTTTATAATAATACACGTATGAGAAACTTCAAGAATTTGCCTAATCTTTACTTTATTAAATCGTACGAGGGGGTATCGAAAAGTTTTAATTATCACTAGGAATTAATATGATGATGAAATTTTGTCAGTTATGTTTGGTTCTTATGTGCATGATGTTAAGGAAATTAGCTCCTAATGATTGTTATTTCTTTTACAGAGTGTACCAAGAGTGGCCAGAGTACAAGATGGATAACGTTGAGACTCACAGTGTGATAAAGTTCCTGCATTTGAAGGGTAATATTGCCAGACCAAATTCATGACGAGATGAAGGCTGTGTATGGCGATGATTGTCCATCTTATGACATCATTCTAAAGTGGAAAAAGAAATTCCAAACTGGTCATTATGTCCCTTACAGACAACGCAAGACCAGGAAGACCATCCCTGACAGACGATGCGGACGCTGTGTAGGAAGTGGATTTTTCAATTCTTGAAGACAGACGTGTAACCATCCAAACGATTCAAAATGAGACTGGTCTCAGTTATGGTGGTGTGTGGAAAATAATCAAGGACGAAATTCACATGTCTAAGATATCTGTGCACTGGGTTCCTCGTATGCTGACAACTTTTTAGAAGCACCAGCTCAAGTTACTGTTCACAAAGCAAGAACATGTGGCTTCCAGGTATTGCAGCATCCGCCTTATTCTCTCGACCTCGCACCCAGTGACTTTTTCTTATTTCCTCAAATGAAGAATCCGTTGCGTGGTATTCATTTTGACAACACAGATGACGTCATTCATGAAGTGGAAGAGTGGTTTAAAGCATAATGTATAGACTTCTACAATGACAGTATTTGTAAAATAAAGGAACGCTGAGGAAAATGTGTAAATCTGGGCGGTGGCTACATTAGGCGAGAGGGATTAATCCCTGTATCTTGATTTTTTTTTTACTATGATAATTAAAAATTTACGATACACCCTTGTATAAACTATTATTTATATAACGATGTCATTTCCAATTGGCCAACGTATGACGTAGGAGTTGGCTTTTACGATCAGAGGTAGGAGAGAGAGAACAGGTCGAGCAAAGAAGCAGGGGGAACGAATTAGATATACAACAAAACAAATGTTGGTAGTGTTCCGTTAGTCGTGAATGCACGAGTAGTGTATCTGTAAGAAGCATCAACTACGTCTTGTTTACCTGTCACCACTGTCTTCTATCAACGCTAGCTTTGCTGCCTTCTGCTTATTCTGTGTGAGAGATGTTTACTGAGAAACTAAGCAGAAACTGTAACGTCATTGAGCAGCCAGTTGGACATAGCAGATAAAACTTGTACTTGTTTGAGATTTTCGTTCATAATGTGTAATATTCAGTTCACTTGAATTTTATTTTTCCTGTCTTTCTTGGACTAATGTCAATCTTAAGAGAACTATGAGGTCATATGAGGGTGATTCAGAAAGTAATGTCACCAAGGCCTGCTCCTACTTGCTGCAAACATTCTGAAATGTTTATCATTAATGCAGTGATGTTTAAGCTATAGAATGTCGCTTATTTCACCTTTCTATCTTCTCTCGTTCCAGAGCAATGGAACAATCCATAGCATCTAGTTGTGACGCCCGGTTGAAACAGCGGGCTGTCATTGAATTTCTGACTGCAGAAAGTTTGCGCCCAGGAACATTCATCGCCAGCGACGAGTCGTGGACACAACATTACGAACCGGAAACGAAGCGTCAGTCGATGGAGTACTGCCACACGTCCTCTCCTCTGCCAAAAATTTCAAAGTTTTCCCATCTGCTGGCAAAGTGCTGTTGACATTCTGCCTCATCCTGCCTATAGACCGGATCTTGTGTCCTGCAACTTTTTTCTGTTCCCCAAATTTAAGGATTACCTTAAGGGCCAACGCTACAGTTGTGAAGGAGCAGTTCGGTAATGGTGTCCCCAGCAGCCACCACAATTCTTCGCCGACGTCATGAAAAACCTTGTTTCGCGTTGGCGCAAGTCTGTTGCCCGTAATGGAGACTATGTTGAAGAATGATGCCAACATTTGCAGTTGACATTGCAAACTTTCCACTGATACCTGTATCGGTGCTAACTGTTAAGCACAAATAAAGGTATCACCTTGGAGGCATTACTTTCTGAATCACCCTCGTATCTCGAGAACACCTTGAAGTCTACTGACTACTGTTTAAAAAACTGCCTTAGACCATGTCAGCCGGAAGAAGTTAATCACAAAGACAAGCTTGCGTGATATGTTCTTGAACTCACAATGTATTCAGCAATACCAAATCAATACCTTAAGTACTGAAAGAAGTTAACTTCAGTGTTTACCTAATGCTCTATGGTTGAAGGAACGAATGCAAAAACAGTAGAGGAAAATGATGTAACTAAAGAAGATCTGTGACATCACCCAGTCTGGTAAACTCTTTCCTAATAATTTATTACCAACCCTTGTTTGTTTTCAGAGCTTCAGGGTTATTTGGCACGAGTTTTGCTCTTTCCTCCAGGTTGCAATGTCAAAGTTCTTCTCTTTTGCCTCTTCATTTCCGCTTATTTATCTCCTTATCGTTTCTCTCCTGTTTCACTTAATCAAATATCCCGTCACTGTTACACGCTACCAATCTAATTCTTACATGATTTAATACGAAGACATTGCTTTAAAAAAAATCAAACGCTTGTGTAAAGTCCAAAGATTTCTTTCTCCTTATTATGCGTAACTAAATATAAAGTTCGTTCTTTGCGCCACAGAGAACGCGATTTATGTCTATATTTTCAAATTTCGAAACGAAAAAAGAGAACGTATGTAAAGGGATACATTGCATAACACAGTTTATTGGTTCCAAGAAATATCCACGCTATACAAAAACCGAATTGTTTGAAGTTAATTGATTCCACGAAACGTCCTCGCTATCCAAAACTGCGTTTTTTGAGTTTTTCAATGACTTTGAATTTAATGTTTATCACAAATTTTAGGATAATAAACAAGTTTCAAAATGAAAATGTTTATTTTAAACAAATTAAATAATATAGAAAAAACTTTTAAACATATGAATATGAAAGGTGTAATATATATACAGAGTGTTTCAAAATAACACCGACAACCTTTGGGAGGTGATTCCTAATACCAAGATAAGACGAAAAGTATAGACCAACCTAAAACAAATGCTTCTTTTCGGCAGCCTATAACTCTGAAAAGAAGCATTTGTGCACCCAGGTTGGTCTATACTTTTCGTCTTACCTTGGTGTCAGGAATTACCTCCCAAACGTTGTCCGTGTTGTTTTGAAACACACACACACACACACACACACATATATATATATATATATATATATATATATATATATATATATATATATATATATATATATATATTCCATTGTCAATGAAAAATAGCATCTTTCAGTTTTACGTTCTAGGCTTATAGCCTGTAGGCTAAAGGAGGCAGATAATAATTATTAATAGTAAATGATTATGAAAGGAATTAATACAATGGGAAACTGTGGGAGGAAAAGGGAAAACTCGGAGAAAACTCACAGGTACTATGTGTCTGGAATCGAACCAGGGACTTCTCACATCAGATATGTGCGTCCATTCTTCAATCGTACTTTAATAACATCTTATCAAAACAAGCCAACTCGACTCGAGTTTCGAGCTCCTTCGTGACTAAGCGGTTAGCGTACGCGCCTTTGGCGTGGGAGGCCCGGATTCAAATCATGGCGGAGCTCATGTGGTTCGGATTCCACGCTAATCAGTAAGTCCCGCGTCATATAGCCTAGCTACTGAAAGAGATGCTAAACTTAAAATCAACTCAACTTGACTCGACTTTCTATTTATTCACCCATATGTGCAATTTGCTTCTTTCATTTAGGTTTTTTTAAATCTCGACTCTGAAAAATTGAAAAGTGGAGCGCCAACGGTTTGAACAACAATATTTGAAGTGGAATTGAAGGAAGATAAGTTCCCATATTCCAGCGCGTATGATGGTGTAGTAATTCAAGATGAAGTTGCCGACTCCCATGCTTTCTCTTCTAAAGATAAGGAAACAAACCAGGTTTCGAATCAAGCTTTTTTTTGTACGAGGGAGAACTTTACCAAATACATATAACTAAGGTTTTTTTCTATAGTCATTGATAGGATGACCGACAGTTGGTGAATACCGACACTTCTAAGCTTAAAGCGCTGTCAATTCTACCTGGAAGTGAAAGAGTTGACGTAATCTGAAACTTTGGGGTGAATCTAAGTGAAACGGTGGGGTATATGGAATGTACATCCGTAAAAGTTTAAAAATGAGTAGAATAATTTGACGAGAAAGATCTAAATTTACGAGGTAAGGTGTGAGAGACATATGAGAAGTGAAGGGTCATTGTAAAATTTGAATATGTCTTGTTAAGCTCTTGTTTAGAAGTAAAAGTTGTATTGTTCAGCACTCATGGTGGACAACATACAGCTGAAAGTTGTGCAGTCACAGGTAGTTGGTTCATTAGTGTGCAGTGTTTCTAACTTGAAGTGCAACATATGCAGTCGGGGTACTTTCGACACTCACAGATGCTTCTTCCCCCCCCCCCCCTCATTCGATGTTATTTTTAATAACTATATATCAAAAATACTACATTAGTATTAACATATAGATAATAGGACGTCTGCATTCTTTTCCCATTGCATGAGATGCTTCTGGGATTTGAACAAAATGTCAGTAGGCATAGAGGCCGTAAGGAATGGAATGCTACTTGCTACTGCTTCAAGAGCTTTTCAAGTCCCTCGGATACATTAAGTGACAGGTTATTGAAAGTTAACTGCAAGAAACATTTTGCGTGAGCATACATTTACTGAAGAAAATGAACACGCATTAGAAGAAAAGTTAATTATATTAGACAGGTATGGGTTCATCCAAGAAAATGAAATGTGGTACTGTAAAGCGAAAGACAATAGTGTCAAACTTAACATCTCCACAGAAAAAAGTAAGATAGAAAAATCAAAAGGTAGTGACACATAAAAGACATAAAAATGTTGCAAAACACAGTAATAAAAATGAGAAAACTCAAAACGAAAATTATTGTGCTATCTGCCGAGGTTAGTTTACAGCAAAAACAATTCAGCTGATTGAGTTCAATGTATAAAATATTTTCATCGGTTTAATGAGGACTGTGTTCTTCATCCAGACGATCCTTCTTTGTATGTCAACAATGTGAAAACTCAGACAAATATGAGTGCAGTGTTTGCTCTTTTCTGTATATGAAGCTAACACTAATATTTTAATCTATAACCACATTTTTAGTAACATATGATTAACATAAATTAACAAATACTTTATCATGAAGTACAGAATTTTTCTGCTCTCTGCACTAGCTCACATTTAGTACATTATTGTTTAGCACATTTAGCACATTTAGTACAAAGAAATACTTGTTTCATATATTTCTTGTAACTGAACAAATTTTGCTATTATTCTTTCCATCATTTGTAACTCAGTGACATTTTTAAATATTTTCCGCAGCTGTAAATAAAGGTATTCTACATTCCTAAACTTATAGATTCCCGTCTTTGTTTAAAGTCCATGAACTACTTTACGAATATTAATGTGCGTTGTGGAATTATTAGTGACACTATCATAGTATGTAAGGTTTTAATGGTGATATCGGTATTACTCCAACAACCTGTCGGTCTTCCCGATAGAATTGGGGAAGTCCGACACTTCTTTATCGTTCATTTCAATTGTGCCTCCACAGCCACACATTGCTTTTGTGTAACATGTATTGTATCTGTCAACTAGCTGAAATAATATACTTAATCATGGGCTATAATTCGTTTCTTTAATAATTCATTACAATCTTGTAGTAGCGTTAATGTCCTTAGGGTGTCGGTATTGCCCCAAATGACCATATATATATATTTAGGAAAATATTTCCCTGGCAAAAAAGAAATTATTCTTTGACGAGCAGGGAAAATTACTTGAGGAGAGGCGGAAGTCCCCTTCCCACCTTGATTCGAACCCTGAAAGAAACCATAATGATCTAATCGAAGTTCATAATTAACGGGTCTCGTAAGTTAAAAATAGAAAATTTCAGGAAATTAACATAAAAGCATTGGTAAAAAGGGAAAAAATGAACCCGGAAAGAAAGTAAATTTTTATTATTAATAAAAGAAAAAAAAGAAATAACGAAACCGAATTATAACAAGTGAACGGGTTTTACCGTTTTGAAGTACGTACCTAAACGAGCATTTTCTATAATAAATTTGGTTCTGTCATTATCTCGTACAAGTGTGAGAAAGTAAAGCAAAGCTAGATCTTTCCGTATAATACGAACAGACCTTTTTAATATGCCCCTAAGCAATAACCCTGCGGGCATCATGATACGTGAGGGCATTTCTTAACAATCTTGTATTTTTTTCTTTCTTTCAGGAAATCGTTATCCTTAAAAATATTGTAGTGAAATAGTGATTATCATTCGTTTCTTTTGAAAAATTATAAAAATTCAACATATATTTAACAGAAAATAAATTTGCTTTTGTAATAGTTTCTACAGCAACAATATGATGAAGTAAAAAAGAATATATGCGTTGAAACAATTAACGCTTACAGATGACGCTTCAGGATCATTGTATACAATGGTATATAATTATCCTATTAGCTCATGTTCAGTTAAGCTTTTATATCGCAATTCTGTTAATAATACTTCCTTTGTCTTTCGTTGCCAAGAGCCTAGCCTTTGTAATAACTAAGGTTCCGTGTATTTCTCTCCAGGAGAAAAATAAAAAGGATTGCAGGTACATACAGTGTGTTCAGAAAGTCATGCAAGCCATGTTTTGAAGTATAACACTCAGAAATTACATGGTATAAGAAGAAATTCTTTGTGTGAAGACCGATCTCTATATTGAAAAGAGAAATTGTCATATAGAAATTAAACATTATTCATCATTTAATGCCTGTTGTTATAAATGTTTTCTTTTTTAAAAAAACTCATAAGCAAGCCCATATTTTTTTTTTTAAAAAAAAGGGGGAAATTAACCCGGAAAGAAAATAAGGAAATTTTGTTATTATAAAAATAACAAAATCGAATTACAAAAAGGGAATTGTTTTCATCGTTTTGAAGTATCCGAACGAGTATCCTTACAAAGTTTATACAGGAATATAAACGGTGTACTGATCTATCTATCTACCTATCTATCTATCTATCTATCTATCTATCTATAGGCTATATACATACATATACATATATATATATATATATATATATATATATATATATATATATATATATATATAATAAACGAAACATACTGGCAACACTATTGCTATCAAGCGCCACTACTAGATACATTTCATTTCTGACTTTAATTATGGCATAAGAACGAAAATTATTATTTTCAGAAAATATATAACAACTTAGATTCAAGAGGAAAAGCCTGAAATTACCAGTGAGAGCTCATGTGGTTCGGATCTCACGTTAAGCTCTAGTTCCACGTTTCATACAGCCTCACATGTTCCAAAAGGGACGCTAAAGTCAAATCAAAAAGCAATCCTAAAATTGTTAATTCAGAACTAAATATTATTGAGAAACTTACATTATAAATTTAATTCTTTATTTGATTTATATTAAAAAGAAAAAGAAAAAAAGAAAGAAATCACACGAACAGTATTATATCTGCAATCTACAGAACTCATTTCATTCTAACTAAATATGGCATAGATAGGAACATATTTTGACCCACTTAGTACGCATGTGTAAATATTTTTCTGTTCAGAACTTTGGTTTCCAACTTACAGGGTATGAAAGTGGGATTTCAATCGCAAGAAACTGGCTATATCAGATCCTCACTAAACTTGAAAAAAAAAAAAAAAGAAATCTTATGAAACCTTGAAGTTTTATAAGAAGTATGCCTGCTTGGCTAAAGGAGGCGGTGATAATGAGATATGAATGAAATGGTGGAATGAAGAAAATGGGAGGAAATGGAAGAACCCGAGAAAACCCACGCACACGGTGTTTGTCCACCACAAAGCTCACTTGGCGCGAGCTGGGATCGGTCTAAGGACCCCCCTCTTCCACTTCTTTACACGTTAACTGATTCACCGAACAAGGCTCGTTAACTTGCTTAACTACTTACTACTAGGTTTTTACTTGATTTTACTCAGTTTTCACTTGTTTTTACTCGTTTCTCCAGTACTCTAGAACGACAGGGACACGAACACAGAAACATTGAGGATAGCTAAAATTCCAAAGGCTCTCCCACTGGGAATCGAACCCGGGACCCCGTACACCAAAAGCGCACGTACTAGCCACTAGACCAGCGGGGAAGGCATAATATAGAACAACCTTATATATATTGTTATGTTTCCCGAGTTATAAGTAATCGAAATTAGGATTAACGTTAGGAATAGGAATTAGATTTCTGGGCTTTCGGCAGCTATGGCCATGCTAGCCTGTCACGTATCACTTTGGCAATTACATTACCCGGGGAATTGGAGAGGAAGGAAAGAAAGGGGAAGTCTAGGGCCTGGGACTATTAGATTAGATACCATCCCGGCACTTACCTCGTGTGAATGAGGAAAACCCAGGAAAAACCTCGCTCAGGATGGCTAGCTTGAAAAAGCTGTTACACGTTTTAGACCGAGTGTCCCCACCCGAAATCAAACGTGGGACTGCTCGCACAAAAGGGGAGAGCATTAACGACTTCGATACGTGGGGACATTATTATCAAAATTAGGATTTTGGCTTAGATGTACCAGAAAGTTCTGTCCGTTTTTGCAATATTAAATTCTATTCCCTTCCACACATTAATGATTTCTGAATTAATATCATACGTGGTGTACTTTCATTGAAATGAAACTGAATGATTTAAAATGGCAATAGATTTTTTTTCTACATCTCGTATAGATATGTAGTCCAAAAAGATATCTATTGATAAAACTTAATTTGCATCAATGTATACTGTATGAAATCCATTTGAGGAAGAATGCAACCGATGCTAGTAAATGTTTGTGTGCTGTGGAATGTATCTGACCGTACATGCAGAAGATGGTTAGACAAATTCAATAAAGGAATCCTAACGCTTGAAAATGAACCAACCCAAGAATATGTTCCATCTCCTCCGCTAACCCTCTATTCAAACCGGAAGTGGTTCAAATTAGCAATTAGCTCGTCTCGAATTTAAAAAACGTGCTTCTTGTCTGAGCTCGTCTATCGTTACTAGTAAATTTTGTGAACATGCTTTTTTTTTTAAAAAAAAAAAAATATTATAACAATCAATTAAATTTTAAATAATAATTTTTTTTCCAGTTCGTATCCTCAATGAATAACAGTTATTACTTTGCTTTCACGCACTTACGCCATCTGTACGGTAATTCTATGAAATATCTGGAGCCTGCACGTCGTTGTCCAATCACGTTCATCTGAATGGTGTGTAGGGCAGTAGAATATGGAAGTTAACATTGTTTCCTTTATCCAATACAGGAAGCAACATTTAACCAAATAAGATTAGGGCAAGTTAAACCACTTCTTTATATCATAAGTTGTGTACAGTACTTAGGTGGTATAGGATATCCGTACCGTAAGCAAGAACTTCCTTATCGTCTACATGTATTTACAATCTGCCGTGTACAATGAATAAAGAAAAGAGAGCCTTGTGGAACACCGACAACGGGAAAGAGGAAGCAGGTGTTGTTTTTTTTTCCTTTCGTGTACAGCGAATGAACACATATATTTTGTTCGTGTGAGATTTGTTTGTTCTAAGTCTTAGGTACACTTCACAAAAGAACAAGAGTTTACCCATGCTATTGTTTCTCAGCGCAAGCTTTCGGTCTTTTTAGAGGAAAACAAAAAAAATCGAGAGCCGCCTTTTAAATGTTGACTTTGAAATCAGAGATTTTTAATGAATACCTTTCATCGTTAATTTGACAGAGTTCTAACAGTTTATTCAGTCTGTTAACTAAGTAAATACGATTTTCTTTTCATATACGTATATCTCCATCTGTACATTTTTCTTCTTTCTTTGACAGTGCTTTATTTTATTTTTTTATTTTTTTCATTTCAATTCATTTAAAGTTTTGGCAGAAAATACAATGGGCTTTCCATTTGAGATGCAAAATTCAAGATGATGCCAGTTCATTGAAATTAGTTGTTGTGCTCCCTGTACATTATAGATTAAAATTGTACTTGATTAAAAACTTTAATTGTTTGTATATAACAAATTTATCCATTTATTTTTTTGCCCACAAACCACTCAAAGCTCCATACCATATTTTTATGCCATATTATACCATATTATGAAAGGATTTCGTTATTCACAACTATCTCGTAGGTGGCGATATCTATTAGCGTCAGGTAAACATGTGATAACCCACGTAGCGACATCAATTAGGGCGAATTTTTACTATTAGAAAAACAGCGTGACATTTGCTTTCAGTAGAAGGAATTTTCATCATGTCCCTTACACCTATACAACCAGCATTACACTTACACATATGTTGAGTAGGGTAGGGTTGTATAAGATTCAGGATACTAGCGTTAGATCTTTTGTGTTGTAAACAGGATAACTTCATGCAATGTCTTCCAATTTATTCCCGTCTGAATGTATTGCCCGAAGGTGAGTCACAGTCTATTTATCCTGAAGTAGTAGTATCCTGAAGTTCCTAGTCCATGGGGAACACTAAGCCAGAAGTGAAGGAGCAAGGTGGCCAGTTTTTTTTTTCTGGAGTTAAATGAAATGAATTGAAATCCTTGAGTTTTACGTCCCACGATTATGCCGGCTAGACTAAAAGAGACGGTGATGATGAAGCACGAATGAACTGGTGGAATGAAGAAAGTGAGAGGAAACGGGAAAATCCCGAGAAAACCCATGTACACAGTGTTTGTCCACCAAAAGTTCCACTTGGCGCGAGCTGGGACCGAACCAGGGATCCCAAGCACCAGAGGTGAACGCTCAACCACTGAGCCACCCTCTCTGAAGTTTAAACAAGATACATACAATATTATTACCATAGTCGGAAACAACACCAAATAACGTTAAATATATCGTCATACAAAAACATGATTTAAAATAATACAAATCAACGTGGGAGTCCAAATGAGTCGCCCAGTTCCAAAACAGCTCTTGCCCATTTACAAAATATCCCAGAAAAACGAGTAAAACTGTAGAATCGATGCGTTTTGTAGAACTGGAAGTATTTGTGGATGTTCATGCTTTTCACATGAACACACTGAAGTATTCCCAGTTCTAAAAAAACATGCAGGTCCTACAGTTTTTCTCGGCTTTACGGGATTTTCTGTAAATGGACAAGAGTCGTTTAGGAAATGGAGACTCAAATGCATGATTTCGGACCTATAGACTGCCGAAAATAATTTCGGGCGACAAAATGAAGGACAACAGCTCAAGAATGAAACGTCAGAAGAAAGTAGGGTATAAAAGAACATAGTGATTATTTTAAGCCTAGATTGCATTAGTGCACCAGTACTTGTGGAACTAAGGTGGAAATAGGGTTACCCTCGCAGCATAGAAGAAAATTCGCGAGGCTTATGAACGAAAAATTTTACATCAGGAATTGAAAACTGTTACACTTTCCATAACACTGGTATGTTCATGGAATCTAGGCTAGAAATAAATCACCATGGACTTTTATAAGGCTTCAATCTGACATTTGTTTCCCGAATATTTCGTTACGATCAACTTTCTGCGAGCTATAATTCCGAAATAACATTTGTGCACTTATGTTGATTTAATAATTTTTCTCATGTTTTGGTGTGAGGATTCACTTTTCAAAGTTGTTGTTTTCCAAGTATTACATATATATGTGTTTAAAAATAACACCGACAACGTTTGGGAGGTGTTCCTGACACCAAGATAAGACGAAAAGTATAGACCAACCTGGGTGCACAAATGCTTCCTTTCGGAGCTATAGGCTGCCGAAAACATGAAAAAATGAACTTTAAAGGTCCATAGCTCCAATACTATGGGACCTACCGTAGTCAGGCCAAGACTTTATTTAGGAATTAGTATGTGCCCTATCCAAATATCCATGTTTCAGAATCCTGCTGCACTTCCATAACCATTTTTGTAGAGGTACTTGGTGAGTACTTCAAATTATGTGCCTGTAACCAAACATGTGCCTCTACAAAAATTGTTGCGTGAGTACCTAAGGATTCTGAAACATGGATATTTGGATAGGGCACATACTAATTCCTAAATAAAGTCTTGACCCGACTACGGTAGATCCCATAGTTTTGGAGCTATAAATTTTTAAAGTTCATTTTTTCATGTTTTCGGCAGGGTATAACTCGAAAGGAAGCATTTGTGTACCCAGGTTGGTCTATACTTTTCGCCTTATCTTGGTGTAAGGAATCACCTCCAAAACGTTGTTGGTGTTGTTTTGAAATACCCTGTGTATATATAGAGAGATACGGTATGTAGGATAACTCCATAAGCAAACTATGTTACCTAAGATCTTTTTTATAAAGAAACGTAAAATTGAAACAAAGAACCATTATAAAGATAGGTTGTAGCAAATGTACAATTTAGGGTCACTTAAGTGTTTTAGTACCTTTTCGACAACACAAAGACCACTTAAATGTGATTATATCTTTAAAAGAAAATAAAAAACAAAAAAAAACTTCTTATTGTTTTAAATATTTTAGGCAGGTTTTGTGGCCTATGTTTCTTAAAGAAAATTATTCAAGCTAAATAGTCCACTTTGCATATAGTACCACTGAGCATGGGAATTATTTTAGGATACCAGAGCAAATTGCATGCAGCTTCATCCTTCTGGTTACTATGGGTGTGGGAATCGGGTTTTTAAACTTGTTAATTTCTTATTTTTATTTTGTTAAAACGGAAGTTGTAGGAAGTACGTACATAAAACTGATTTGTTAACAAAAATATCACCAGGAGCAAACGACTGAACACTGCAGATCAGCAAAATGTATGTCAGAAGGATGCGAAGTAGAATAAAGTATTTTTTTTTAAAAAAAATATTTAAAAAAAAAGAACAAACAATAATAATGTAAAACCGAATACCATGTTTGTCATGTTTATGGGGAAGCGTGTGTAACATAAGTGCACCTAGAAGCACTTGTTCCACTAGCACTAACGTTAACATAGTAAGTAAGTAGGTTCACAACAGACTGAAGATGCCTGTTTGGTTACGTCTGAAAAGCGTGTGAAAAACAAGAAGATATTTTGAAGACAGGAAAATGAGGCCACACACACACATATGTATATATATATTGTATATATGCACACACAGCCGTATTATATAAATCTATAATGAATGAAAAAGAAAAGAGAAGTTGTTTCATTTAAAACAAAAAAGTAATACAACATTAATAAATCATTTTGTTGTGGAAAGTATATAACTAAAGATCATCAAGATGGATATCCGGACTCCTTAAATCATCAGGAAGAAAGTGTGTTTGTGTGTGTTATAATCATTCAATTTAATACAATTGGTAGCATGATATCTGGACATATTGAGACTATTTAGGCATCCTTAATGTGGACTAGGGAGATGATATACAAGTGAGGAAGAATTAATTTAAAAACGAAAAAAAAAAGAAACAGGGCCCAGCACAGAGCCTTAGGGTACGCCTGTAGGACTAAACCCACATATGATTAGTTTTAAACCAAAAGCTGATTGACAAGTTGCAGGTGCCACAAAAATATATGGTCTTAACTAGCTAACACAAACACATACATGCTTCGCTACTTGTGTGTTCTGGATGATACGCGGTGTCTCCTTTGGATATTTATTTTATCCCTTCCCGACTATCAATTTCTCTTGCCGCACGTAAGAAGAAAAAAGGAAAGAAAAAATACAAGTAGGTGCTTTTTTTTTAAAAAAAAAAATTAAAAGATGCTTTGCACAAAAACAGTCACGAATAGTAAAGTATGAAGATAATTTGTTTTTTAACGCTGGAAAGAAAGAAAATGATAACGTAAAGCCAAGATACAGCTGTACAATTATCAATACTTCCTAAACAAGATGATAATAACACTTTTAAGTTTTAATAGCTTACTAGGGTCGCTTTTTCTTATATATTATCACTTTAACGTGTATGTACTGCCTATAGTCTACCATTCAGTTCTAGCACAATATTTCTGTCACGATGTGATATGAAAATCATGTACCAGCCTAAATGATTGGTTATAAGAGTGAAATGTTAGTAGTCGTGAGGCATCTTTTCTCTTTTTATTTCAACTGTAAGACAACAAGAAAGCTCACCAAAGAACATATTTAAAACATTTTTTCAATTTGGTTTCCGTTTTTTTAAAAAAAAACCATAAAGAAACCTGTTTCTTTTATATCTTCCACTTACTCTTATAACCTATTAACACTATTTCTTCTGATGCACCAAAGATGAAATTGTTTAAAATATTCGTACGATTCGACACTACTTCTGAGATAACTACAGCAGAAATTTAGGTCAATTTGTGTTAAAAACTGAAATATTATTACAGTAAAACCTCGTTAATCCTGACTAATTGAAGAGATAAGTAGGCTGAACCAAACGAAAGTCCGAATTAACTGAAAATAACCTAAAAGTACAGTTTAAAGTGCATTAAAACTCTGTTTACAGCAACAAAATACGTTTATTAGGGTGCATTTAAAGACCACATGCCTAAAATAAACCTGAAATGAAATCTTTCAGTTTTACGTCCCACGAATATACTGCGTTGGCTAAAGTAGACGGTGATGACGAGAACGAATGAAATCGTGGAGTAAAGAAAGTAGGAAAAAAACAAGAGAATCATGACTGAACCAGGGTTCCCATGCACCAGAGAAGAACGTTCTATAACTGAGCCACCGCGGCCCCAATCCGACACAGTCTTAAATACATACAGTATACTTCAGTACAGTATACATACAGTATACATCATTGTTCATCATTCAGTAATATTCACAAGAATGAGCAAACGCAGTATAGTATTCTTAACCGGCACGGAGCTACGTGACGAATGCGATTGTTGATTTTTTTTTTTTTTTTGTCACCTTATATTCTACTTCTCCCTTGTTCAGCTCATCAGGGTCCGATTTAACGATATTTTACTGTATTATGATCATTAACAATAAAATAACAAAGAACATTTGCTACAAAATCTTACATCAGAGACACGTTGTATATATTTACCATGTCCATCAGATAATAACATTCATAATAATTAGTCTACATCCACATATTCTTCATTTCAAATTTTGGAAATCTTTTTGAGTTATATGATTCTTGCAAAACTCTTAAGCAAATCTCTTAGAAGAAATATTTAACCACATTTCTAAGTTGATTTTAACTAAATTTCTTGGAGAAATGTTTTAACTAAAATTCTTAGAGAGATTTTAACGAAATCTCTTGGATGAATTTTAACTTATTTCTTTTCGAGTGATTTCTACCAAATATCTTAGAGAAATCTCTACTAAAATTCTTAGAGGAATTTTAACCAGGTTTCTTAGCGAAATTTTAACCAAATTTATTAAAGAGGTTTTAACCAAATTTCTTACAACACTGAAAGGGAACAATATAAAATAACCAGTTAATAACGTTGTCTTCTTATCAACCCATTCGAAGATTCTATTCTAACATGTTTTTTAGAAGTATCCATTGTTTTATTGTTCCTGTTAATACAGTATTAAAATTCATCCTTTCTGTTCCAACTCTCTCAGAACTGTTGTTTGTTAAGCAAACTACCAAAGGTAAGGATATGATTTATGTATCAATTGAAATTTATAGTTTTTAGTGTGCTCTTATGTTACAGCACTCATTTTCAGTGTGTATCATGATAGGTTGAAATCCTGCTGGGAGTACATCTTGGACAAATTCGAGTATTGGTTTGGGTCCCACTTGAATTCTAAGTAAATGAAATATCTAGTCTCGCTGTGACACAAGAACATAAAGTAATAATCATAAATCAGAATTAAATATTAAATACCCTAAACAGATAAAAGTCAAGGTACACTTCTCCATTCGGGAAAGATCAGAATGGCCCACGGTGGCTTCCACGCACGTTTCACAATTCCAATACCTAGGATCTCACTTAAAAAAGGCAGTGTTGGGTTAAGTTACTTGTGAAAATGTAACGCGTTACAAGTTACTTTACTTTCCCTTAAAATGTAACGCGTTACTTGCCCCACAAAAGTAACTGTTACCCTACTCTAAAAGTAACGCAAGTAACGCGTTACTTTTAGGTTCGAAACTTTGATATATATCCACAGTAATAGCCACTATATACAATGCGCTATTATTGAAATGCCACACTGCACTGTAGAAAATATTCACTTTTTGTACGGGTAAAGTGCACCGACTTTTGATCACTTCTTTTACACACACACACACACACACACACATATATATATGTGTGTGCAACAGGAGGAGTGTGAAATGAGCACAAAACGTGTGAGAAATATGCACGACTTGCACCCTTTGAAGTTTCGCACATTTCTCACACACTTTGTACACAATTTGCACGCCTATATACTGTACATGCAAAAGAAGTGATCAAACGTCGTTGTAGTTTACTCGTACAGCAAGAATTTTGGAAACGTTAAAAAAAATGGATCAAAAGATTGTGATCTTGGCCAAGAATTTTAGGAATGATCCAACAAATACACCAAGAGAATGCAATACTGTCCTATAATTAAGTTTTAGATCGAAAATATTTGAACGACTCCTAAATCGTGTTTTCCTGTTTTCTACGGTACAAGCACATCATGCTGATTTAAGTGATAGTTTGGGTTTGACTACACTATATGTAGTTCTCCAGATATAGGCCTAAGGCGTCCAAGAAAATTTTCGATTGAAATATATTGGAGCTTACAACGGTATATTGGTATTACAGTGAAACCTCTCTAGAGCGGACAGCCGTGGGGAATCAAAAATTGTCCGCTATAGAGAGGTGTCCGCCTTAGAGAGGTTTCAATATTTTCTTACGTAAATTAATAAACAAGGTAATATGCAATTAGAAAAAATATTTTTGCATGAATCACGTGTTTATGAATATTACCAAAATGTTACTGTTCCTGCATTATTTTGCGTCATCCAATTCCCTAGTTCGAGGCACAACATGGGGATAAGATGTTATAGTTCTCTTCACTTTACACCTATCGCTACTTACTACGTTTTCGGTGTGTTGCTTTAATTTGTGAGTTAATTGCAGTCCAGTAATGACTTTTTTAAAGACAATATACCTACCCGTGGTCAAAAATACCAAACTTGTCTTCTGCTTCGTTAGAGATTCCAGCGGGATAGTAGAATGATGTGTCATCCCAAACAGTGGGCAACTGTCAATCACTTTTGTTTCTGAAACCTGTTGTGTGGGAGTGGAATGCAAGCAAAGGACATAAGAGTGTTGTGAAACAGGGTACCTTCCTCTGGGTTGCTGAAGAGACAGTTGAGGAGGCAAAATGTTGTCACACCTTCATGTTCTTCCTTGATGACATATGTATGAATTACTAAAAGTGTATTTTTACTGTACTTTTCAACTTGTTTCTAGAGAAAGTGTCCGTAATACGGAGGTAAATAATACCTATAAAATACAGAAAAGACTGTCCGTGTCCGTACTAGAGAGTGTCCGCTTTAGAGAGGTTTACCAATATGCTTTTTCCTATTACAGTGTTTGGGGATTACAAAATACGTCCGTTATGGGAGGTGTCCGCTTTATAGAGGTGTCCGTTAGTAGAGGTTTCACTGTATAATGGTATTGTCAATCTGTACCTATTTTGTCGATACATGATCAGAGGCTCAATAACCGAACATATATACAGTTAAAAGAGAAAATAAGTAATTAATCGGTTGTCATGGTAAAAATTATTATTGACACGATACACAAAAAGAATGGTTGTTGATGTATAATGTATGTATAGATAGAAGAATAAATTGACGATATCCGGACACGATTCGTATGATTTAAAAGGACTAAAAGATTAAGTTTATGGTCAGTAATCATTAGCTGATATGTTTAATGTTATAACTCATTGAGATAGATTTGGTGTATCAGCAGATTAGGGCTAGAACGAAAAACAAAATAAATCAAGTATTTT
The DNA here is from genome assembly GCF_964235325.1 of Thermobia domestica. Taxonomy (NCBI): domain Eukaryota; kingdom Metazoa; phylum Arthropoda; class Insecta; order Zygentoma; family Lepismatidae; genus Thermobia; species Thermobia domestica. The sequence continues at coordinate 57,243,845 of NC_137469.1, forward strand.
CGTTTTAAGCTTTTGATCCAAAAAGTGCAGAATTTTTTGCAGTGTGTGTGTTGCACTATTTGTAATTGCTGTAGCATATTGTAAACATGTTCGTTGATAAATGAAAAATATTTTCATTAGTATATATATATATATATATATATATATATATATATATATATATATACTAACTGTAATTCTTAATTATTGATTTATAAGGATAATCATATCCCGTAAAACAGTTTACAATATTTTTTACATCGAAGTTTTGACGTTTCGCTGACTACTTTAAAACCTACTTATTTAAGTTGAAAGAGTATATCATAGAAAATCATTATATTATCACAGTAACCAATCAACATATTACACCTCCTATTTCACCTACACTTAATATACATTTCTTTACTTAATCTCTTGAAAAAATGAATTTTTTTTTCTTATTTTGTTGCAATTGAAACATCTTTTCGAAAAAAATTGCAACTTCTAAAGTCTCCTTAAGTATAAACAGAATAGCACTATAAAAAAATGAAATATTGAAGAAAGCGTTAATATAATATTAGTAAGAGCACGTGTAAATAAATTATTAATATTTGGACAATAGTTTGATCCCAAATATTTGTGTAACAACACCAACCAAAGTAAACTAGACTACCACTACACTCGTAGTTCAACCACTGAATATATTGATTTGAAACTGTCAAAATCTATGACAAAATCTTCCTGGTGTTTGCAATCAGTACACGTTATTTCCCTGAGGTTATATTCACCATCTAAAAACAGCAAATGACTAAGGTCTTATCTGTTCCTCTGTGTGTCGGTGAATGACTGTCGGTCTCTGACAGCTCATGCTCACTTGCTTCATTCTGAGAAATTTACTGCAAGAAAGAAACATTTGTTTCCGCAACAATTTCCCATATATTATAGTTACTCATCCGAAATGTAACGCTAAAATGTAACGCAAACTAGGTACGTTACTCAAAAATTTGTAACGCGTTACCGTTACAGTTACTTTGGAGAAAATGTAACGCGTTAGTAGGAATCGTTACTTAAAATGTGACCCGTTACAACTAACGCGTTACTTGCGTTACGTTACTTCCCAAGACTGAAAAAACGTGATAGGGTTAGCACTACCCTCACAGGTTTTCCCAGGCGCCCATTTGATTGGATACCGAATGGGCCCTGAATCGCTTTGGGTGGTTGAGATCGAACTTAAGCAGTCATCATATTGACTATATAACCAGGTTCAAGGGTTTATATTACGTACCAGTGAGTAAATGACAGATAAGACGCGTGTTTTTGATGTGAAAGTTTCCACATTCGATTCTTAATGGAAGATTTTTTTTTTTTTTTTTACGTACACCTCAATGTTATGATTCAATTGGGAATCTGTTTGAATTAATTAACGAAATCTTGTCTAGTAAACCGGATCTAATATTAATGGGAACTGAGGTTCTGACTACACGTTACCAAAGTAAAAACAGAGACGTCCACTTTGGTCTTACCTCAGTCAACCTCATGCTCATACCAATAGTCCGATGTCACACTCAGTCAACCTCAGACTAGCATCATTATTTCGATATCACACCCCTCGATATATAACTCACGTCACCACCCAGTGGACCTCAAGGTCCCAACGTCAGTTAAGGGGACAGACTACTAAATATTTTTCAAAAACTAACAATTTTTCTTTTGCCAGTTTTTCGTAAGTGAAAAGAGATAATGAAATGTAACTTACCTCAGTAATGGATAATGTTATTCTACACCCGAAAATACGAATCGGAAGAATTTTCAATATTGCCATCCATAGAAATTACAGTGTGACCATAACTTGAATTACCCAAAAATCAAGGTTATGGCAGCGATTAGAAAAATAAACTAAACGGCAATTGATGACTTATCATGCTGTCTGTGTTTCTTGTTAATTACTTTTTAAATAATGTTAGTATTTTAATTCTACTGATAATTAAAAAAAATATATTTATTTTTTACTCATTATTACAAAATAAATACAAATATTATTTAAAAAATAGTTAACAAGGAACACAGACAGCATGATAACTCATCAATTGCCGTTTATTTCATTTTTCTAGTCGCTGCCATAACCTAGATTTTTGGGTAATTCAAATTCTAGTCACACTGTAGTTTCTATGAATAACAACACTAAAAATTCTTCCGATTCGTATTGTCGGGTGTAGAATAACATTATTTATTACTGAGGTAAGTTATATTTCATTATCTCTTTTTCACTTACGAAAAACTGGCAAAAGGAAATTTTTTTAGCTTTTGGAAATATTTAGTAGTCTGTCCCCTTAAACATCAGATGCACTCAAATCTCATGCTTACTTTGTGGAGTTGCCTCGAGCACGTGAGTTCGGAGACTTACAAGTAAAAAAAAAAAAAGCTTAACGTGGGTACATAGTTAGCATACACGCTTGAGGTGCGGAAAGAGGCACGATAAATCAGAGGCAGAGGGTTTACCACTGGTGCGTGAGGTCTCTGGTTCGATCCTTGTCCAAGTAAGTTTGTGACAGTGAACATCGTGTCCGTGGGATTTCTCAGGGGTACTCTTGTTTCATTGCACATTATCATTTCACAAATTCTTTCGTCATCATTCACTTACAACACTCATAGTCAACGTCTTGCGAATAAAATCAGAAAAATAAACACACTGCTGAACAAGACTGCACTTATTTAATATAAAAACACATTTACACGTGACGTTTCGATCTTCTAGCCAAGATCCTGAGTGTACGTCTGATGAGGATCTTGGCTAGAAGATCGAAACGTCACGTGTAAATGTGTTTTTATATTAAATAAGTGCAGTCTTGTTCAGCAGTGTGTTTATTTATCATTCACTTGTATTAATCATTCACTTGTATTAATTGAGACACGTTAAACTGAAACAATGCATTTCATTTAAGTGCGAAAGACTCGGATTCGATTTCCAGTGGGAGCTCATGTGGTTCGGATCTCGCATTAAGCTGTACGTCCACGTCTCGTATAGTCTCATTGCTGAAAAGAGACACTAAACTCAAAACTAACCAATAACAACTAAGTAAAAACCATCAGGTCTGGACCATCTTATTCCTTCATGGACTTTAATGTACACCCATTACTTTCAATGAACAAGAGAATAAGTAACACAGAACAACATATTTATGCGTACTTGACAACGGAAACGCTTCGGCAATTCTAATTGATGTAAAGAAACAGACGTTAAATTGATGAATTTCTAGCCAAGATCCTTTTGTTTACAGAAGAAAGTTCAGGAATTTAAACCACGAGCTTAAGCGCCTCTGCAGTGACAGTACAAGCAAGGAAGATATATGTATGTCACAACAAAACAATTGCCAGTAGTTACCCTGTTGTAAAGAGACCGTTAAAAGGTTCACATTGAACCAAACCAAAAAGCAATTTTTCATGTGTCTCCTTTCAAATTGTTCTTCCCATTAGCTCAATTGATGTCAATGCATTTGACTAACCTTGTTGCTTGACTAGAAAGATTTCCGTCGCCTATTTCAATATTCTCTCATTTGGTTCTGGTATTCTGATTATACGTATGATCTATGTCGTAAACGGAAGCAAGCTTTATCAGAATTTATTTTCTTCACAAGCGTTGGAATAGCACTATTTACGTGTACCTATATTATTATTATTATTATTATTATTATTATTATTATTATTATTATTATTATTATTATTATTATTATTATTATTATTATTATTATTATTATTATTTTGAATTCTACAATATTACGAAGTTACAACGAAAAAAAAGTAAGTCCAAAAGTAGTATAAATTTTAATTGATAGGTCTAATGAAGCTGAACAAAATCATATGAGTGTGTAGCAGGGGCGGATCCAGGACGGACTTCTGGGGGGGGCGGTGGGTTGTAATACTGCTACTTAGAGCTACTTTTAAGAGCTCCAAACTCTGGGATGGGTTTTATTTATATATAAAATAAGAAAGTTTTCTCTTCTGGGAGAGGGGGGTGATCGCCCCGATCGCTTACCCCTGGATCTGCCCCTGGTGTGTAGGTATAAATTCTTATGCGTAGTTTTTGCAAAACTCGAGAAAAACTATAGTGGTCGCGACGACGCGTGAAGCCTGGGCTCTACACCAATGATAGAATTGTTTTGTCTTACGTAAGATACATCGAAAGAATTGGTGCGATTCGTGGAGCTGTCTTTCGAAAGTACACTTGAGAAAACGTGAGATAGCACCAATAATATTACCAACCTTAGAAGATGTAGCGAACAAGCGACAAAAAACGGCATTTAAAGAACTACAACACAAATACTAACAATTACTGGAATTAAAAGTTAACAACAATAATAGTAAAAATATAAAACAGCAACAACAAACATAAACAAAATGAAACTTAGATGCAATCTGACAACACTGTATTCTCAGGAGATGTTCTCCGTATAGCGCGAGAGACGACATAGGTAAAATTTCATGGATAGGGGTTGACGACTTAGACACACATGACATGACGGCTTAGACACACAGGACATGACGACTTGGACACATATGACAAACTATTACAAAGTTTGGAAAAAAATAATTTTATCATTGGATTTCTCTTCGAACAAGGGTGTTGTTTAATATGTCACACGATCATGTTGCAATATAAAATAAACAAGTTGATTCCAATATGGCGGCCACAAAGATGGCGGACGACAACCTTAATCATGACATAATGTTTTCCCCCTGCTACCAACGTTAATCCCAATTGACTTTGGATCGACTGCACTTACAGTTTCGCAAATATTTAGCCCGGACCAGACTTTTGGCCACACCCATATACGTGTGTGAGTGTGTGTGTGTGTGTATGTGTGTGTGTGTGTGTGTGTGTGTGTGTGTCTGCTCACAGCAGTTTCTAGCCACCTACTCTAGCATAGGTAGGTGCGGGCACTAAGCCTGTAGAGACGGGATAGATTGGCCAATTACTGCGGTTTAGAAAGGACTTGGGAAACGGGAAATTAAAGAGCTAGATTAGATGAATTAGATTGAGAATTAGAATTAGAGGTACCACGTACACAAAAAATGTAATTATGGTCCATTACACAGGCACTCAAGTCATTTGTAAATGTCAGTCAATTAATGCTCTTCGGACATAAAGCGCTCTGACTTCATATTGTGTCAAGAAATTGGAATCTTCACAGACGGTAAACTCAAAAATAGTGATCAAATTATACAAGACGTGGAGAAGAAACACTACAAGGGGAACGAAAAATCTGGCTCGGAATAGAAAAGTATGGAAATTTGCAATCGAAAGACTCAAGAAAAAAGTTAGAGAAAACACGAAGAGCGAACAAGAAAATAAGCCAAGAATACAAATGGCACTGAAGCCTTTAGGAAGAAGAAGGTAATGTGTAGCCTTTGGATTAAAGATTAACAAAATTTTCTACATTTCGCCCCGTGTGGATGATTATTCTAGTGTACCAAGCAGACACATGAACACCATATAAAAGCAATGAAGACCGAATGGTAACGTTCAAAGTGTGAATATATAGAAAAAAAGAGAGAAAGTTAGCTTCTAATTTCTTGGATAGTATAAGGAAGTATTAGAAAAACAAGAGGAGAAAAACAACAAGATTGAAAATAGTAGTAAAAAATGAAAATGTTAAGCACAGTGATGGACAATACCTGTAGATATTGTGGAAGTAAAAATAAGTAGGGTAAGACAAATTTTACAATTGGTGGACTAAATTAAATAGATAACGTCAACATGAAGAGGCTAAGCTAAGAACTTAGTGAATCTAAATTCTCAGTTGGTGGAACTAAATGACCTTTCCTGGCAGACTATCAATCTATTAATATTTAATCCTTTCCAGCCAACAATATTGGTATAGCATTTCTCTGCTATATTATATTTAGGGATGCGCACGAGACGAGTCGAGACAGGATTTTCCTGACAAAATTCGAGTCGAGACACGGCTCTTCCAATAGAAAAAAATATACATTTTTTCGAGTCGAGACATCACTTTTACAACACATTTTCGAGAGACGAGACAGCCACAAATCTTGTCTCGTGCGCATCCCTTATATTTCAGGAATAAATCTAGACTGTGCGGGACAAACAGTAGTATAAGCAAAAAAAAAAAAAAAAAAAAGTTTTCAGGAGGCGATTTTTTATATTACCAAGCATACGTATGAATCACTTATACTAACAGCACCAAGAGGCGATTATCCAACTCACGTTTGGAATTAACTTATACCAAGTTAACCGGTAGTGGAGCATGGCACATAGATCTCCAATTTTGACTTATCTAATTTTGGCCAATTTCTGACTTATAGCGTTTCTCCTGAACAATCTAGAAATAATAACAAGAATTTTAGGAATGATCCAAAAAAATGGATGAAAAGTTAGCGATCTTGGCCAATAATTAGTATCTAGATCAGGGGCCACAAAATTCTTGAACGGCTCCTAAATCCAGTTTTCGTATTTTTTACGGAATAAGCACATTATACCGAGTTATTAAGTGATAGTTTGGGTTTGGCTACACTATATATAGTTCTCCAGATATAAGGCACACAAGAAAAATTTTTGATTGAAATATAATTGGATCTTTTGATGCATTTTTGGATCAGGGGCTACAAAATTTCTGAACGGCCCCTAAAGAGAGTTTTTCGTTTTTTTTTTTTTTTTTTTTTTTTTTTTTTTTTTTTTTTTTTTTTTTTACGAAAAAAGCACACCATACTAAGTTAAGTGATAGTTTGGGTTTGGCTACACTATGTGTAGTTCTCCAGATATAAGACCTTCAAGAAAATTTTTGATTAAAATATATTTTATTTTTTTACACATTTTTGGACCAGAGCCGCAAAATTTTTGAATGGCCCCAAATCGAGTTTTCGTTTTTTTATCTTTTATTTTTTATTTTATTTTATTTTATTTTATTTTATTTTATTTTATTTTATTTTTACGGAATAAGCACATCATGCTGAGTTAAGTCAGTTCGGATTTGGCTACACTATATGTAGTTCTCCAGATATAAGGCCTTCAAGAAAATTTTTGAATGTCCCTAATTGGAGTTTTCTTTTTTTTTTTAACGGAATATGCTCATTATACTGAGTTAAGTCATAGTTTGGATTTGGCTATACTGTATGTAGTTCTCCAGATATAAGGCATACAAGAAAAAATGGATCCAAAAATAAAAATAAAGAAACTGAGAATTTAAGAAAATCATTACTCGAAAAGGAGTCTTGACTTGCATCTTGAGTCTTGTTTTTACCTCTTGAATCACTGCACGTACTGTGTATAACTTATATTAATTCAGAAAAAAGCAGGCAAGACAACCAGCAGGCTCACCACTTATGCAAATTTTATAGAAGATCTTCAGCTTTACATCAGCGAAGCACGTATGGAGGACAAAGAAATCTCTTTTTAAAGATTCTGCCGAAGTATTCAATAGAAAAAAAAAAACTTGTATTGCAATCACATCTATTATATATGCGTGTTAGCCAGTCCAGTCTCTATACCGAAACCAGTAGATTTACTATTGTTACTGTTCTTTTAAAACGGATTCGCTATTTTTCCTTATTGGCCAGAACTAATCTTGTTCTATGCAAAGTAAAACAATTACCAAAAAAAAAAAAAAAAAAAAAATACTATTGCTTATTCGGAATATAGTATACCAGTTTCAGAGTAATTAAATATTTAAGGCGATTAAATAAATGCACGCACATACAAACAAAAACGGTAGTCTTTATAAACTTACTTAACTACTTATCACTTTTTCGTTTCTTTTCTTCTTTCTTGCATAAGAAATCTATGCATTTAATCCTTAACGTTACATTCCTTTGTGCAAGGAAATGCAACATTGAAATTGAAGCTACCAACGAAAACGATTTTTCACCAAGTTTGGATTTTCTTTCGTTATTTTTTTTTTCAACGATTCAATTGACAATTACAAGATTAAACCAGTTGAGAGTACTCGAAGAGGGGAGCAGGAAAATTCGGTGTAGGAAATTTCGGTGTAGGAAAATTCGGTATAAGAAAACTCGGTGTAGGAAAATTCGGTGTACGGAAAACTCGGTGTGGGGAATGTTAGTGTAAAGAAAGATTCATTGTAGTAGACCGTAGGATATATTTAAAACTCAACTTTGAGGATAAATGAGCGTATTAGTTTTAAGTTCAAACTTAGTGTAGAACATACTTTTACTGTCTACTATCTACTTGGGTGACTTAAGAGTCGGTAACTGACATCTTCCACAATATCCACCAGCAGGGTCCGATGCTTCCCTGTCTTACTCAGAAGCGATCCTGTTTCCTGCAATTTATTCACTAACGACCACATTATGTTCCTGTTTGGGGCAGAACGTGAGGCAAAGCTGCGTGTAAATGCCCTTTGCGTAGCAACAACAGATCCCGTCCTCCAAAAACTTTTTAACGATAAAATCACGTTGCTCCAATCCTGATCATATTGATACAGTAGCACAGCATAATTCTCAATACAACGGCCCAGTTTCCTGTTTCTTACTGACCGTCGGGAGGTTGCCATCTAACGAAGAAACTCAAACCTCCACACCGCACCTCACCTAATTCCAATTCGGTACAGTGGCGAATATTTGCTGTTTTTTCTAAAGGCGTGGCCGATATTACCTCAAATGAATGTAAACCAGTAAACATAGTTCCATAAATCTCCCAACGTTCCTTGATCATTTGCCACAAACCGAATGAAAATCGTACTTCAGTTAGAAATTCTAGACCCAAATGAAATCCGTGAGTTTTAAAAGAATCACCTTGTATATGTTCTATGATGTACTATATGAAAGGTGTTTTTAGTTGTTCCTATAACTATTCTCTGAACTTGTAATTGTTTTATTTCAGACAGAAAGTGTCAGCTTCATTGTGTGATGAAAAGTAGTTTATAGTAATACCCCGCAAAAGACATGAAAGAGGTATTGGACTCAAGGCAAAAAAAAAAAAAATAATAATAATAATTTGCTTTTCTTGAAACAGGAAATAACATTTTATTCGTTACATTTTATAGTTTTCGTTTTCACAATATGAAGTGTCGTAAATTATCGTAGGTGGTAATATTCAATATGTATTACACCGAATCTACCTTACACCTAAATTTCCCCACACCGAGTTTTCCGTACACCGAATTTTCTGTACACCGAATTTTCCTACACCGAAATTTCCTACACTGAATTTTCCTAGATCCCTCGAAGAGCATTATCAGAACGAACTTAAAAAGAATTATTTTTCATTTCGAAACATAATAAATTGTATATTAAATTTATTTAATTAAATTCAATAGATAATACACTTACATATTTGGAACCAGCGTGTTAGGGCATCTATTGAATTAGCTATACTGAGCTGTCACTTTTTTTTATCACCGTCAGGGCCGGATTTAGGGGGGGGGGTACAAAGGTGCACGTGCACCACCACCAACCCCGCCCTTCGTTGTAAATATACACTATCTAAAATGAGAGGCTAGAGGCAACAGTTTCAGAAACTTTCTGGCATCATTTTTCCGTTTGGGGCTTAAAAGAAAGCAAAGCTTTGCAAAAGCAGTAGTTTAAGTCAATTTTCTAAAGATTGCGCTCTATGGAATTAATATTGGAACCGGAAGTAGTAGTAGATTTCTACCACTTCCGGTTGTATTTGAGTAATAAAATCGGAGATGGAACTAAACCATACGGAATCCATATTTTAAAAAAGCCTACTTCTCACTATTTATTGCCGTTTTTACACCATGCCGATCAATGTTGAAACCGGAAATAGTAGATTTTTTTACTTCCGGTTTAAGCAAAGGGATAAAAGGTTTGGATTAGGAATTAGATTTCTGGGTTTTTGACATTTTTAAGGTCATATTTTAGCCCGTTACGTATGAAGAATAACGTCCCTCAGCGATTACACTATCCGAGAGGAAAGGAAAGAAGGAAGCAGCTTGGAGTCTGTACGTTAGGTACCATGCCGGCATTTGCGTAGTGTGAACGAGGAAAAATGCAGGAAACCTCACTCAGAATGGCTGGCCTGAGAAAGTTTTTACACCTTTTGGGCTTGAGTGTCTCCGATAGAAGATTGAGTGGAAACATTCTTGATCCTCTTGAGCCCATCAAAAGGCCACATCTAGCTATCATTTACCGTTTTTGATCTATGGAAATCAATATTGAAACCGGAATTAGTATAAATATCTATCACTTCCGGTTTCGGTTTAAACATAAGGGTAGAGATGGAATCTAGTTTTGGAATGCTGAATCGATTTCAAATTTAAAAAAAAATCTTTTCAGCGTCTATTACCGTTTTTGCTCTAAGATCATCAATGTTAAAATTAGAAATAGATCAGAGAGTTAAAGCAGATCTAACATATTCCCAGGACACTAAATCGATTTCAAAGAACCACTTCTCGCTTTCACTTTTACCATTTTGTTCTGATACCTGTCGACAAACGGACGGACGTAACAGTTCTGGAAGACATCCAAAACTCATTCATAGCGTATAGTTTATAAGTATAATAATTAATAATAAGTGAAAAATTATTATGGAGGTGAAAATGACTAACTCCACCCTTTTCTTTTCTTTTCTTTCTTTTTTTAAAAAGAAAAGAATGATTCAAGTTTACTTGTTCTGAAATACAAATAGGCGTGTAGACTGACCTTCAGCTTTTTCTTCAAGTCTTCATGATCTACAGAGTAACGGAGAGAGAGAGACAGAGAGGAATAGAGACGGGGTATTAATAGCATGCTTCTTCCAACAGAGAAAGCGGAGAAGAAACAAAACAGAATGGATAACAATACAAACCAACCCCCTTTCTCAAGTAACATGCCCATGAAAAAGAAATAATGAAAGAACATAGCTAAATTAATAAGATGTTTGTTTGTTTGTTAATATTATGCTTTTGGTTTGTTTAGGGTTGTCAGATTCCAAAACTGAAATCTCAGACTATCTTAGTTTCATTTTTCGCTCTAAAGAAAGAAAACAAAGGCAAAAAGAGGAAGAACAAATGAAGTGTTTCAGCAGATATATCCGAACTCACCGGAAGTATAGAAATCTGGTAGAACTTCCGGTTTCAACTCTGATTTTCTATCATATAATACTCAGCGAGAAATTGATTTTTACATGCGATTTCGGCGTCTTAAGAACAGGTTCCATCTCCGACCTTATCTCTCTATTGCAGTAGGGAGTGATATATGCAGTGTGTCTCACCTAACTTTGCGACCTGAAATATTTCCGAAATGACAAAAAATGTGACAAACCTAGTTACGTAAAAATGTACCTATGTCAGAAGCCTACAAAATTTTTTCTGAACAATAAGAAAACCCAGGGGTTCCATCAAAATTTTAAATGGAAAGTCCCTGCTGGGTCAGTCCAAATGAAATCGACCAATGATAGTTGCTGACAAAATGTATTTATTTTTTAATTTTTTACCTAAGTTTGTACCACATTTAGGGCGTTGGAAAAGGGTATTCATTTACTTTTAAGCCGCGTAGGTTTAGTCGTAGCGGCCATTTCGTATAGGCGCCTGAGCGCATTTTGAACTTTTTAGCGCATTCCGTTAAACGCTGTAACGTTTTAGGTTTTAAAGATAATTTCGGACGTTTCTATAAGGACGTTTCTAATAAGATAGGACGTTTCCATTATCTAGTCTCTATGTAGACAAAGAATTGAAGGTGAGTCTCATTTATTTCGTTTCAAAATGTACATTCCAAAATGGCCATTTCTAGGTTTCCAATGTTCAGAACTTCTTTTTTCGACTTTCTGAAGCACGTCTCAGTGTGCACAGAACATAGAATATTGTCCATTCCATTATCTTTCATATGGTTTTGGTTTAAACTCATCATCTTACAAACCTGAAAAGTTACAGCGTTTAACGGAATCCTCTGAAAAGTGCAAAATACGCTCAGATGCCTATACAAAATGGCCGCCACAAACAAACCTGCGCGGCTAAAAAATAAATGAATACCCGTTTTCAACCCCTGATTATGGTACAATCTTAGGTAAAAAAAAATTAAAAAATAAATACATTTTGTCAGCAATCTTTGACCTGGAAATTAGACGATTTCATTGCCCCAACTTTTATTGCAGATTCGGATTCTGCGACCGAAAACTATGCAAAATTTTACTTGAAGTACTTTTTCATTATTCTACTAGATGGCGCAGTAATCACAAAAAAATTGAGACACGAAATATTTCCGAAATGACAAAAAATATGACAAATCTAGTTACATAAGAATGTATCCATGTCAGAGGCCTATGAAATTCTGTGAACAAGTGCCCCAGGAGCCCCATCATAGGGCACCAGGGGCCAACTCGAATATTATGCATGGAAAGCTCGTATTTTTATTGCAGATTCGGATTCTGAGACCGAAAATACGCAAATTTTAATTGAAGTACTTTTGCAATTACATCACCATATAGTAGGAAGACGAAAAAATACTTCCAAGTAAAATTTGCATATTTTCGGTGGCAAAATTGGAATTTCCAATAAAAAATAGGGGGTTTCCATTTAAAAGTTTCAAGTTGATCCCAGGGGCCCTATGATGTGACCCTTGGGAGCAATTGCTGTTCACAGAATTTTATAAGCCCCTAACATGGATGCATTGTTGCGTAACTAGAATTGTCACATTTTTTGTCATTTCAGAAACATTTCAAATCGCAAAGTTAGGTAAGACACCCTGTATATATACTACTTCCGGTTTCAATAATAGGTCCCCATAGTTTAGAAGTTTACTGTAGCTTTGGCAATGTAATATGAAACTTTCTCTTTATTTATTTATTTTTTTCAAAGGCTACACTCAAATCATAAAATCTTATTAGGACTTCAATTACTCAGTCATTCCCCAAGATTTTGACATTTTTGAAACACTATACATTAGACGCCTTTTTTCTTTTTTTTTTTTTTTTATTGCGGTATAATTTCCTTCGTCAGCATGTTCCCAAGTTATTATTTCTTCTCTGTTTACAAATAGATTTATTTCATTCCATCAATAACGTAAGACAGATGAATGTTCAGTGTCCAATTTCCCTCCTATGCGATACAAAGGTATCAATACATGGTACCTCTTTGAAAATTCTTAACAGATTTTTCAAATGAGACAGTGATTGATTTTGACTCATCAATCAACAGAACGTAAGTTTGTTATCTTTTTATAAAATCACATCCGGCTACTACTACCATAATACAAGTTGGTTGGTCACTGAAACCAAGTTTGGGACTATTTGTGCATGTGTTTGTAGTATTGTGACTTGTGTAGCGTATAACAAGACACATGGAATTTTTCCTTCAGGTGATAGCTAGCTTCAGGTTACAAAATTCAATTTATTTTAACATGTTCTCTACCGTAGGTCATTATATTTATATAACTTCATTATTTATAAGAACTGTCTTTTTAAAATGGGTAGTTGAAACTAGTATTTAAACTTCGAGTCATTAACTGTTCGAATGCTCTAATCATAAATAATTATTAGAACAATTATATATATATATATATATATATATATATATATATATATATATATATATATATATATATATATATATATATATATTGGATTGTTCTTTTATATATTCAAAATATATATAAAAACAATACAAAGAAATACAAAAGTCTTAGTAAACGCTTGCAGGAAGATGCGTTTAGAAGTAAATGCAGAGAAAACTAAATACATGGAAGTTGGTCGGGATTTAACACAGCAAATTATGGATGTGTTAAAATATCAAATAGTACTTTTGATAAAGTGGATACTTTCAAATATCTACGAGCAATATTAAAGGACGAAAACTATATACGCGAAGAAATTAAATGTCGACTAAAAGCAGGGAATTTGTATTATTATTCAGTTCAAAATCTCTTGTTGTCGCGAATTCTGAAGAGGAATTTGAAGGTTAAAATATATGAAATGATAATCATGTATGTTGTTGCGTATGGTTGCGAAACATATTCCTTTACTCTGAGGGAAGAACGTAAACTGAAAGCATTTGAGAACAAGATCCTGAGACGAATATTCGGACCCAAAAGGAACGTGAATGGGAAATGGTGCAAACTTCATGACGAAAAACTACATAATTTATACGGTTTACCCAACATTGTTAGGGTCATCAAATCTAGTAGGCTCAGGTGGGTAGGTCATATAACCAGGATGGAAGAAAGTAGGAACGCTTTCAGTCTTAACTGGACGTCCAATCAGAAAACGACCATTAGGAAGATCTGGGCGGAGATGGGAGGACAATATTAAGATGGATCTCCCAGAAATAGGCGTACAAAGTAGAAACTGCATCCAGTTGGCTAAGGATAAAAGTCGATGATAGACTTTTGTAAACGCGGCATTGAAACTTCGGGTTCCATAGGCCATAGAGTTAGTTAGTTAGTTAGTTAATTATCCAAAATCATTGGAATATGAAATCGAAGTTCCAATATTGTAACAGCATTAGTTAGAACTTCTCTTAGAGCTCCCTCTTGGCTAAGCAGTTAACGTACGAGCTTTTGGCGTGAGAGACCCGGATTCGATTACTGAGAGTCATGTAGTTCGGATTCCACGTTAAGTTGTAAATCCTCGTCTCATATAGCCTCGCTGCTGAAAGGGACACTAAAATGAAATCAAATCAAATCAAGAACTTCTCTGCATTAAATAACTTTACTACACTTCATTATGTAAGCTATAACAGTATATTGAACTTCCTCTTGGCTTTATAGACAGTCTCCTTGCCTTCAATGCGGGAGATACGCGTTCGACTCCCGTTGGAACTTTATGTAACTCGGATTCCATGTTACGTTGTAGGTCCATGTCTCATATAGCCTCCGTCTGATAAACGAGACTTTAAGTTAAAATCAATCAACAAATGGATAATCTCCGTGTGAGAATTGATGTTGTATGTGATGATTTGCGCACTCCCGCATATATACATGATTGAAACCCAGGCTGTGGTTCGGCGTCCACCTTAATAATAGGGTTTTGTCCTTTATAACCTTGGTGTTGTATAAGAACGCAAAAACCAGAAATTCCAACTCTTCGCCGATACCAAATCGATTATGTCTTTCATCAAAGACAACTCAAATATAAAAAGCTATTTAGACATTGGTTTAAATTATTTTATACCGTAGAATTATAGTATAGATCGCACTAAAATTAAGTGGTCCCATCACAGCGAAATTAAAATACCGGTAATTTTACAGTAATTATATCATCTTCAAATAGACAAAAAAAAAAAAAAAAAATCGAAAACTGAAACAAGATCTCCCTACACAATATTATATTGCATGAGATACCGTTATCGCAACTCACATATCTGCTTTCGATTTACAGCCATTTAGAAAATCGGAATTTATTTTCGCGTTTCTAAATGGTTGCAAACGAAAAACTACTAGGTGACTCGTGATAACGTCGTACAAAATAATATTGTCTAGGACGCTCTTGTTCCACATTTCGATGATCTTTTATCTATTTGAAGATATCACATAATTACTGTAAAATTAGCTGTATTTTAATTTCGCTGTGATTAGGCTTCTTAAAATAGAGTTACCGAAATAGTAATATTCTGCAAAATGTTCTAACTTAAGCTTCTTTTTCTTTTTCTTTTTACAACATTATATGTTAGTCATTTCCAACTGTGCAATGTGTGACGTAGAAGCTGCTTTTTACCATCAGAGCTAGGAGTGAGAGAGAATAGATTGAGCAAAGAAAGGGAGATAAAGAGGTAGCTGAAATGCAATAAAACAAGTGTTGCCAGTGTTCGATTAGTCATAAATCCACGACTAGTGTATCTATAAAACTATCAACTACGTCTTGTTTGCCTCTCAACCCCACTGTCTTCTATCAACGCTAGGTTTTGTTACCTTCTCCTTGCCGTTTTGTGTGTGTGATTTACTTTGAGAAGAGTACGAGCAGCAAACTGTGACGTCATAGATCATTCAGTTGGAAATTTTGTGGTGCGTATATATCGTTTACACAATTATCCTATCGTGATCAACCTTGGCATGCAGGCAGACCACACCTTTAGTTCCCGAGTTATAGATCAGTGGCGGATCCAGGATATGATCAAGGGAGGGGCTAAATCATAGTTTGCCGCTTTATCCAGTGTAAAACAGATTTGAAGTCCATTTTGTCCAGTGTATACCTGAGCGTCAAGGGGGGCTATAGCCCCCCTTGGATCCGCACCTGTATATATATATATATATATATATATATAGGTTGGAATTTTGGGTATATATATACCCAAAATTCGATACGAAACATTACTTTCACGACGTCCTTTGTCGAGACCAGGCAGTCTCAATTCTTTGGCTTATACGCATCCCTAGACAGTATCCACAAAACTCACGTGATCTTGATCAAACTTGGCATGCTGATAGATCTTGACTTGCATAATAAGCATATGAAATATTTTTCTGTACAGATCGTTGGATCCCGAGTTATTGCTCATCACACTTGGGTTTCAGATTTAGTCTACTGTTTGCTGTTTAAAACAAAAATTAACAGGAAATACACGAAAGATTTCAAAATGTGTAATGTAGCGTACACAAAAAAGATTTCATGGTTTCCTTCAGCAAGATATTTTACAAAATTAAACATTAACTTGGCAGCTTTATGCCCCCTTGACGAACTTCTGTGTACACCGCTGCACAGAATAACCTATCATACGTTAATATGAGATTAAACATTAGCTAGATATAAATGGAGTAGACATTTATAATATAGATTTGATAAACTGAATGAAGGTCGATTATTTTTCTATTCTGCAATCCGGAAATCGACTAATCACAACACGTTTTCGGATACTTGCAATATCCCAGGGTTTAAGTATGGTTGGAAATTAACAAAATCGTACCTGTAGCCAAACAACAAGACAATGAGACTTCATCAGTTCTTACTGCATTCATAAGATGAACAAACTAATATTTCTGGAAGTAGCTGCATCGTATACTCGTACATTCCTGCTCACTTAACCTTGCATTATTTGTAAAGCCGTTTTACTGCACACTCTTATGTGCTAAAAGCAACGTATATCACCTCTTGCGGAGGGTTTAAAGTCTATGTTAACATGTAATATAATACCTAAAGATTAACCTGAACAAAATGGCATACATTGGGAAGGAAGGAGGGAAAAGTATTTCTAAAGAAGAACAAGCAAAGATTTGAAAAGAACCTCGTCGTGAGGAAGGGGTGGAAAACGCGTTTGAAAAAATCTCTCAATTCAAAGGTCTCTTCTGCTCGCTGGATTGCTTTCAGTATAAAAGAACACGTTCTCAACATCTTCATCATGTATTTTTGAAAAGAAAAAAAGAGATGAAGAAATAAAGGATACTGCCAATTCTGAGGGTTTCTCTACTCAGTGGCTCAACTGAGGGCTGGACTATTCATTGTAGCCAAATCCTTCAGTATTATTTTATTTCCCATTCGTTTAGTGTTTTTAACGTTGTTCTTCTGTAGTTTGGCCGCTTGTATATAACAACTAAAGATAGGATTTCAGGCAAAATACCTATTTCTTAACATTTTCAATCCTATACTCAAATAGAATTCAATGTATACTTATTAATGCAACCGGACAGAGCCCGAATCTTGGTCAGGTATGAGTCTCTTAGATACAGTGCCGGTTCTAGAAGGTAAAAACTGGGGGAGGGGGAGCCAGATCTCAGACTATGATAGATATACCAAGAGTTTACTATACACTTTCGAAAATATATAAATAATACCTTAAATTATTTTTGTCATTCAAAAACTAGGGGATCCCAGACCACTCTGCCCAGGGCTAGAACCGCTGTTGCTCCGCGGATGATGACCTGTTATACCTGTAGCAATACATGAACGAACATAAATGGATGAAGAATAAATAGCAAATAAAACCCAGTAATGACATTAATAACCAGATTTTGAACCTTTTCCACATTATGTTTCTATTTCTTCATATATACCAATACCACCTAAGAATGTCAATAAAGATTGTATCCATCTTAACATAGAATGTTTAGATATTTATTTGGCATGTATTTCGTTTATCTACCTTTCTTTTTAACTATCTGACATATTTCCCTTAAATTGCGCTTTTGACAGGAAGTTGAATTTTCGAAGGTATGTAAACCCAGAGGCCGAAGTGTTAATATTATATTAGTTTGCTTCAATTTTAGCTAAATTTATTTCGTCTATTTTGCCTATTTCTCTCTATACTATTGCTTAAATGACAAATATTGTAGACGACCGCAGTGGCTCAATGTTAGATCGTTCACCTCTGGTGTGTGGGGTTGATGTTAGAAGGAAACAAAATCACTACATATTGATATTATGAGAAAACAAAGCAACTAGATATTATCAGAAAACAAAACCACCATAAGAAAGTCACTATTTATTGATATTGTGAGAAAAAGAGCCATCATACACTGATATGAGAAAACAAATATGGCTAACACAAAGTTACATACATGGATATTAGAAAAAATATTGATATTATCATAAAAACAAAGTCAATATACATTAATATAAGGAAACTAACAGATCTTATATCGATATTATCAAAAACAAGTTTAAGCATGCATACATATGAAAAAACAAACATGGATAACCCAAAATGACTTACACTAATATTACAAAAAAATAAAAATATTGATACTATGAAAAAACAAAGTCGCTGTATATTAGTAAAACAAAGTCAATATATTAATATGAGGAAACTACAGTAAATGATGTAATATTGATATTATCGGGAAACAAGTTCAAGCATGCATACGTATGAGAAAACAAACATGGATAACCAAAAATTACTTACACTAATATTACAAAAACACAAGTATTAATACTATGAGAAAACAAAGTCACTGTATATTAGTAAAACAGTCAATATACATTAATATGAGGAAACTAAGTCATCATATATATTGATATTGTCTGAAAATAAGTTCAGGCATGCATGCATGGGTATGAAAATAAACAAAAATGGATAACAGAAAATTGCCCATACTGATATTACAAAAACAAAAGTATTGACACTATGAGAAACATTGTTAGGAAAACAAAGTCAATACATCATGAATAAAATCAATACGTGCATTAATATTCTTAAACTAAGTTGTATTATATTGATATTAGCAAAAAGCAAGTTCAAGCATGCATAAAGAAATAAATCCAATTTATGCTGGAAATTGACAAAGTTAACGAAGGAAGTCAACAAAGCTTAAACAGCTAACATTTCCATTACAACTTCTCTTGTTAGTATTATTGTGATAAATATGAATTTACTGCTACGGTAGTTGACATCTCTAACTTGGTATTGAGATGTAGTCAAAAATAAATCTTAGGTCTATGTTTTCTCTTGAAATATATCACGACTCAAATTCCTGTTAACTAAAATGTAAAGGGGCGGAGAAAAAGGAAGATCATTCTGAAAGGAGTATTTCGTTTTTTCCACTTCTTCCCGGAGTCGTGTCATGGGTTTAGCGTTCATGAGTCTTGTTCGTTCTCCCGGCTTATCACCCGTTGAAGGCTTCAGTGATTTAAAGATGGGTTTCGGACTAGAAAGTAGGGGGGTGGGAGGACTGGTCTGATTCGTTTCTGTCTGTTCCCCCTTTTCTCCATTACTTACACATCAATACCAAGTGGAAAGTACCTCACACATTGTATATCTATCACAATCAGTACAAGTTTCTCGTAAAGCATGTGTGTATGCAAGGTAACGGGTGAAAGATATACAGTGCAACAATGAGGGTTTCCCTTTGCCTGGTGATGTCCTTACTTGCTCTTGTATGCAGTCCAAGCCGAACACAAGCATGTTAAATGTAGAGTTGAGGGTGTGTTTATTGTGTACGCGTGTAGAGGGTGTATGCATGTGTGTGTGTATGTAGTGTGTGTGTGTGTGTGTGAGTATGTACACAAGCCGGTACATCCCGAGACTTTAACTACATGAAAACAAACAGCGGCGCGCCACACAAAAAGTTCTAAATGGAGAGTTTATGAAAATGAACGGGAGAGGGCTGAAAAGGGTGGATACCTTTGTTCACATACACACACACACACACACACACACATACAAAACAGTACATAGAATCTGGCCTCTTGATCTCATCTCGCCTCATCTCAGAATGGAAATCCCTTAGCCAGTGGCGCCTAGTGGTCGACTACAATAAGGGGCAAGAATTGGCTTCTAAACGAAATCAAGGTTTAGGTAACTGTAACGGTTTTTCTGGCTTTAGGTAACTGTAGTAGTTCTTATGCTTTTAGGTAGATAATAAGGTTTATGCTTTTGGTGCACATGTTCACGAATTTGACTGCCGCTGAGGGCACAATTATCAAGCATTAACCGGGAGTTACTGGATATTAAGAAATAGTGAACTCCAAACAAGGATCAGAAAGAACGGTGATGGAGACTGTATGTTCATCACATAAACTTACTTGTAACCTCTATGAGAACTGTAGCTCTTTGTAGGTACCAGTGAGGACGCTAGAAAGTATAAAGGGACGGGAGTTCACTCGGTCACATCATCTGCCTCCCGACTGCCCCCACAGACGTGTTGTATTGCAATATAGCAGCTGAAGTAATATAAAACTTATTATTTTCCCACAAAACATATCTGTCCTCCTTAAAAATTAAAACTGGCATCGTCACCGGTGCGTAACCAGGGTACATTAGTTTATAACATACCTTATAATCAGAAAATTTTGAATTCACTCCTTAATTTATTGACGATTTATTTGAAGTAAAAGTTCCTCTTTAACATCAATACTATAGTGAATTTACAGTTTATCATGGAAGTCGGAAATCGTGTATTTACTCCCTTATACCTCAAATTAACGCTTAATAACAAATTGGTTGCATTATTTTTGTTCTAAGGAGCTTATTTTGAAAAGGGAACATTTTCATCTCCAGTTCGTTTTGTTAAATTTATTTTTAACGGGTTTCTGAATCTAAGGGATGAACTCTGTCGGATTACGCGATAGGGCTTATGGAAACAGGATTTTTTTTTTTTTTTTTTTTTTTTTGCAGAATCCACAATGTAAAGTTAGTCGTGTCTATAAAAAAGATATAAGGCTCATAATTAGGGAACCAAAGACCTGTACACTCTAATATTTCATATGCATACCAAGCCCGTAAACGTTTACACAAATGATGAACAAATTTGTGAGGTGGCACTGAAAAAAGAACTTTCGACTGTCAATAGAACATACAAGCCTCTGTCCTGCCGGAAGGTTCTTCCGGAATAACTTCTGTACACGAGCCGTCGTCCTGCCGGCAGGACGCACCTTCTCAATGGAAAGAATGTAAAATTGTCCTTCCGGAACGACGGAAACCTTCCAGCATACTAGGATGCATTTTAAAATATACAATGAACGATATAAGATTAGGTTTAGTGTTTCCCAGTTATCACTGAAATTCGTCTATTCTACACATGATTGGTGTTTAGTGGATCAAAAAAGGAGCGTAAACGTACATACGATCACCTTTAGAAAACATTTCGCCATTATTTAACTAACAGTCGTACCAACATGATTCTTTTTGCTCTAAAACTAGAGATCATGCTCTTTCTACCAGGAGAACTTTCTACCCTGCTTGACATATACAAAGTACTCTAATTTATAGATAAACATGGACTTTTGGGACGTTACGTCCTGCCGGAAGGACGTACCGGTAATACGTTCTAAGGTTAAAATGGACAATGGTACACTTGACAAAATTCTTGTAATAGAAAGCGTGAAGTAAAATATTTGTAATACTAGGATACACTGACTCTCAGAAGTAAGGTAAAGTGATAATCTGTCAGTCTATCTGTGACAAAACTCTTTCGAACTGACCTTATTCTTGTTATG
The DNA here is from genome assembly GCF_964235325.1 of Thermobia domestica. Lineage (NCBI taxonomy): Eukaryota > Metazoa > Arthropoda > Insecta > Zygentoma > Lepismatidae > Thermobia > Thermobia domestica. Next base: position 57,265,575 of record NC_137469.1, read on the forward strand.
TGTCAGATAAGAAATCATATCGCAAGGCGGATGAAAACCTTTCAGAGGACCACATTTGACCCGCGGGCAGTACTTTGCTCATCACTGGTCTTCATAATGCCATACTCAAGATCAGTTGAGTTTCATCTGTTAAGTAGTGAAAACGTTTGTAAAAATTTGACTAAATTCAGATAGCAAATTCGATGGCGCATGACGCGGAACCCAAAGTTCTGGACACCATAATATTTCATCCGGACACCATAATAATTAGTTCCGGACACCAATATTCAACAGAATTGAAACAATTCAGGACTGTTTAGAACTTCAGAGTGACTTACAAAATCTTGAAATTTGGTGTAAAAACAATAAATTTAAGTTAAATGTTCGTAAATGCAGTTATTTAACATTCACTAGAAAAGAAAAATATATTCAATATAATTATTTAATATTAGGGGAAAAACTAAAAAAGCTTGATTTTATAAGGGATTTGGGAGTTATTTTTGACTCAAAATTAACCTTTATTCAACATATTGAAACTATTTGCAAAGAAGCCTACAAAAATCTTGGATATATTTATCGAGTCAGTAAAGATTTTCAAAATGATCAAACTTTAATTGTGCTGTATTATGCATACGTCAGGTCAAAATTAGAATATTGTAGTAATATATGGAACCCCAATATACAGAAATACTCATTCTTGATTGAGCGTACTCAAAATAAGTTTCTAAGTTACCCTTAAGAAAACAAAATTCTATCCAAAATTTGAAAGCTACATTAACCTTGTTGAAAATTTTAATTTTGAAACATTAGAACTCAGGAGAAGAAATATTGATTTATTGTTTTTACACAAACTCTTTCATGGCAAAATAGACTGTCCTGATCTTAACGAAAAAATATGTATCCAAGTACCATCTATTAAATTGCGCACTGCTTCGAAAAATACATTTTTTTGTATGACAGCGAAAACAAACGTTTTAAGCAGATCTCCTATATGGAGAGTTAGTGCAACCTACAACACGTTAGTTAAAGAAAATTTCAACCTGGATGTACTGGCAATGGATGTAAGTAGCTTTAAGAAGTCTATTAATTTTGTAAGACAAATGTAATTATGACCAATAGCTTTATTAACCTATATAATCTGTATAGCGATATACTATGTAACACTGTAGTTAGGCCTGTGCCTGTTGTGTTATATGTCAATAAATAAATAAATAAATAATAAATAAATAAATAAATAATATTTCATCATAGACATACTAAGCTCGTCAAGGCCAATCATGATGCCAAGTTTGCTTGAGATTGGATCAGTTTCTTTGATCGGATATATCGTATATTTTTTTTGTGCTGGGCAAATATCGGGCCTGTGAGTTTTCTCGGGGTGCTTCCGTTTCCTTCCACAAACTTATTCCACCAATTTTTTCCCATCATCATTCACTTCTCTTAATAATTCGTCTCTATGGGCATAATCGTAGGACGTTAAATTGAAAAATATTTAACTTAATTTTTTTTATTTCTTTTTAAATTTATATACAATTCAGGGAAGGACGAAAAATAAAATAAAATAAATTGGAATATTCAATGTCTTATGGTTGTGCCTATAAGTCAAGGGGCACGAATAATAAGTGCATATGAACGATTATATAGAGAGATAATTAAAGTGTGAGTACGCTCCAGAAAACGGGAGAACCTACGAGATTCATTTACCTTGGGATCGAAATAGTGATACAATAGACCAAACGTTAGTTCTCTACCATTGGGCCAACGTGTGTCTTCTACACACACAATTAAAACCAAATGTATTTCACTGACTATTTAAACCACTACTCAAGTTTAATTTATACCTACCAAAAGTAAAAGTACCCATCAAAATACAGTGTTGATAGCAAAATAAAAAATAAAGAAAAAACTATCTATAGCCCATTTTTTTCTACCTTACTTTTAGTGCAAGGACAGCACCATGGAAAGGTTAAATACAAAAATGTACCGTTCGATGCGGAAATTTTAAATTTCTTTTTTAAGCGAAAGAGTAAATCATTCTCTGAGTACCAGATCTTTCGACTTCTCTCCCCCCCCCCCCACACACACACATTTCATTTTCTTTTCTTTTCTTTTCTTTTCTTTTCTTTTCTTTTCTTTCTTTCATTCGTGCCAGTCACGATGACCTCATGGTTATCGTATGCCGTCATCCTTTCCCCCTTTTCCTCACCTCCTCTTTAACCTTCCAAGTTTTCCTTTCTTCATACGAAACAGGGCGGAAATTTTTGGAGACGGTGTGAATATTTCGGCCACAACACAAACTGTTCTCAATCTACATCGAAGAAAGAAAAAGAAGAAAAGATTAAAAACTCTAATAGCTCCTTTCACGACCATTTGTTTATGCAAAAGAAGATAGGTGAAATTATATATATATATATATATATATATATATATATATATATATATATATATATATATATATATATATATATATATATATATATATATGAAAGCGTTTTAGAGAAACATAAAGCATAAAATATTTTGAACAATTTGTTTACGGGTCATTGCAGAAGTGCACGATCATTTTTCACCAACTCCATTTCTGATCTTCCCACTGGTTATTCCTTAAACTTCCTTTAGGGTAATAAACGAAAACAAAAGAATATAATATTGTGAAACAGTTATATTGTTCGATATTTAAATCTTTCTTTTCGTGCATATTTCTTCATTTTTCACGCCTTTTTGCCCAAGAGAAGTATTCACATAAAGGATTTAAGAAAGATAAGCAAAGTTAACTTCTCTGTTAACTTTTTTTAAAATAACCTTTTAAGATCTTGTACATTTAACAGAAAAGAATTGAAATGAAATGAAATCTTTCAGTTTTACGTCCCACGATTACACCGGATAGGCTAAAGAAGACAGTGATGGTGAGAAATGAATGGAATGGTGAAATGAAGAAAGTGGGAGGAAACGGAAGAACCCCAAGAAAACTCACGCACAAGGTGTTTGTCCATCACAAAGTTCACTTGGCGCGAGCTGGGATCGAACTAGGGACCCCATGCACCAGACTACCACTGAGTTAACAGAAAAGAGTATAATATTTAGCGCACAATTAGTTTACCACACAAAATCTTAAAAATGCGATCCAAATGCAAAATTGGATGGCAAAATACGGACCAACTTTTTTTTAATGACAAACAACAGTACATTATTGATTTCCTTTTTATGACAAACAACAGTACATTATTGATTTCCTTTTTATGACAAACAACAGTACATCGTTGATTTTTTTGTCAAACAACTTTACATCGTTGATTTTCCTTTTTTTGACAAACAACAGTACATAATTGATTTCCTTTTTATGACAAACAACAGTGCATCATTGATTTCCTTTTTATGACAAAGAACAGTACATTATTGATTTTTTTTATGACAAAGAACAGTACATCATTGATTTCCTATTATGACAAACAACAGTGTATCATTGATTTCCTTTTTATGGCAAACAACAGTGTATCATTGATTTCCTTTTTATGGCAAACAACAGTGTATCATTGATTTCCTTTTTATGACAAAGAACAGTGCATCATTGATTTCCTTTTTATGACAAATAACAGTGTATCATTGATTTCCTTTTTATGACAAAGAACAGTACATCATTGATTTCCTTTTTATGATAAACAACAGTGCATCATTGATTTCCTTTTTTTCATGACAAACAGCAGTACATCATTGATTTCCTTTTTATGACAAACAGTTTTCTTTACATCTGTAAGTTCAATGATAAAAAAAAAGTCCTCGAAAACTCGACGTTTTCCCTTTAGATGTCTGTTAGGTCCCCAACAACACAAAACAATCTACTACGTTCTACATTCCTACTATGTTACTGGAGACTGGACGTAGAATTGATGACAAAGAGACCATGTGCACTTCGACATTTTACAGCGTCTGGATAAAAGGACCTCAATGAGCTTTCGAAATATGAGGTCTCAGTTTATATTTCGGAAATTAAATCATTACAAATAATAAGGTACTTTAGTAGTACCCCCTTTTCTTTCTAGTACCCTTAGTTCGTACACTCAGAATACACATTGTCATAACTCAGATCTCTAAATTTGTTAACTTACGAGACTTCTAGATTATCAATTGTTACGCGCTCCTTGGTTTACAGACTAGCACAAGATTATAACATAGTTTCAACAGGTTTCAACATTTTTACTACTGAACGAAACTTTACAACTCAACTAAAGAGAATATTGTAAATTTTGAGGTGATCTTTTTTATATTTGTATTTGTTTGTTTCTTTTTCTTTTTTCATTTTATAGTTGTGTTTTCAATGTCCACATCTGGTTGTTGCTTCACCATATTATTTTCCCATTGAAATGGGGAAAGAAAAGTTGTGTTCGGTTTAGAACTTTTTTTTTTTTTGTTCTAATTAGAAAACAAACTGCATTTGACTACAGTATGAGTCCAGAAAAGAATACTTGTTTGAAATAAAGTTATTGTGTTTTTGACATTTCGTAGAGTGCGGAATTTCTTTTTTTTTCTTTCTTTTTTTTCTTTTTTTTTGACGGTATTACAAGTTCAGCACTTAATAAAACGATACATATGGACACATTCAAACTCGGTTACCATCCTAGGCAATTTGAAGAATGACTAAAGTTGATACCTTTTTTTTAAAAAAAAAAATATAATTGTCATTACGTTTTCTCAACTTTGCTTTTCATAATAATATTTAGTATTGATAGACAGAAGTTATTTTCATTATTTAATATCCACGTAAACCACTAACATATATATAATAATAATACATATTCTTTACTGTCAAAAAAACTTAAAATTTTCTAATAAAACTCATATATATAAGGGACGTCCAATAAGTTGTCTACCTAGAGAGGAAGGGAGGGGCGAAGCATAACGACGCCTGACGCGCACGCCAAAGCCACTGTGCGGAACCTCGCTGCGCAATTTGGCGTCAGTCGGAGCAAGGCAGTGTCTATGAGCAGAGTGTTTGTGTTACGCCGCGAGCAATGGACAAATTCCTGGCTCAACTGGTGATAGGGAACGAAACCTGGATCCACCATTGTGATCCTGCGAGCAAGCAGGAGTCCATACAGTGGAAACACCTGCGGAAACATCGTTTTTCATCGGACAGCGAAGTCGAACAGGCCGTTTCCCAGTGGTTTGCAGGCCATGACAAAGACTACTTTTTCTCTGAGTGATTTCTTCGCTGCCCACAAAATGGCGACGGTGCATAGACTAGGGTTGGCCTTTTTCGAAAAATCTGTTTTTCAATTTTCGGAAATTTCTTTTTTCATTTTTACGTTTTTCACTTTTTCGAAAAAAAAATTCGTTTTTCGTTTTTTCGAAAAGATTTTCGTTTTTTGTTTTTCTAAATTTTTTCGTTTTTCGAAAAATTTTTCTTGTTTCGTTTTCGAAAAATTTTTCTTTTTTCGTTTTTGAAAAAGCATTTTTCGAAAAAATGTGGCCATCCCTAGCATAGACCTCCATGAGGACTACATCGAAAAACAGTGCTCACCAGGTGAGCCTATCTGCATTCCTTCCTGTCTAGGTAGATAACTTTTGGACGTTCCTCGTATAGATATAAGAGTTTTTTTTGTTTTTTTTAATTATACGGTCCACTTCCACCCCACTCATTGAATTAAACTTTACTCCATCATTTTTCCTCTCAACTTAACTCTTTAACTTATTAGTAAATGCCTAAGTTCCTTATATTCTAAGTCTCCGATCTTTCCACTTCAACTCAATTTTCTTTTAAAAAGGATTGCTTAATCTTGTAACCTAAAGTAGAGAAATCACATCAGTAACTCGATGAAGTGGAAAAAAGTACACCATTTTTACTTCAGGTATTTCTTCCAACGCTGTTTACAAATCTGTCTATCCTTAAATAAGAAAGAAAAAAAAGTCATTTGTTTATCCGGAACCAAGATTCAATGAACATATAAGTGGTTCCACATGTTCTTTTTCTTATCCTTACCCTCTTCCTCTTGGCCTAAGCACAAATCTGTATATATGAATATATATATATATATATATATATATATGTACTATGGATGTCTGTGTCCTTGTGTCTTTCATATGTATATATAAATATACAGACACACACATTGAAAGAGCGTTTGACAAAATGACATAGCAAAACACTCCGCCTCGGACAAGAAAATACTTAAGTGTTTCTTATAGAAGCATCCTCTCCAAGCTCTTCAACTCATCTTCCGCCAAGAGACAGGCAGCCGGCTTGTCACACGTGCTAAGCTCTTTCATTTCAATTTCTTGCTTCCTTCACATTCCCCTCATGTCTTCTTTCACTTATACAGGGTGTTCCAGAATACCTTTTACGAGGTTTATCAGCTAATTTTACTTATGAAAACAAGACACAAAAGTTAATTCGCAACTAGAAAAGCAAGTGGGCCACGTGTCCCGGGAGTGTGGTTAGAGTGGCACCTAGATTAAGAAGTGCCGACGAAAAATATATATAAACTAAATCACAACGAAAGACCGACAAATTTCTTGTCAAAAGATTCTTGATAAATTATGGTTAAGCTTAACTCATATTAAAATTAAAAAAAAAAAAAACGTTACTTTAAAATTGTAGCTATTATTATTGCTATTATTTTCATATTATAATAATGATAATAAAAGATACAGTTAAAGTTTGTTTTAATATCTACTATATTGTTCGTATTACACTCAATTTTAAGTTAACAGTATTACTTACACAGCACATTTAGGGCCTACTAGGATTTCGCTGTAGTGTTACTCCAATAATTTATAGTGTGCTTTTTGAGTTATAAGCACCAGAAGCGTTGGTCAGGCCTGGTACACAGAGTTGAAGTTCCTCACCGAATGGTGCTGTTGTCAGAGTAAATAATTTTATTCTTACACTATTTCAAAATTAAAAACCGTAACAGAAAACGTAGTTCCCTTACATTTTCTTTCCAAATAATACAGGGTGCGGCACGTAAAACATCAGATGATGAACATAATCAATGATTAAACAAATTCAACACATAAAATGAAATGAAATGTTTTCAGGTGCTGAAATTGTCCTCCGCCCACTTCAGCACATTTCTGAGCATATGTGAAGAGATTCATACACTTGTCAGTTGATTACATCCTGGATGGAGGTCTTGAGTTCTTCAATTGTTTGTGGATTTGTATCATATAGGCTCTACTCTTCCCTTTAACAGTCCCCACAAGTAAAAGTCACAAGTGAATAAGTCTGGTGACCGAGGAGGCAATGGCAACACGCTCGGTTATAGGATACGGCATTACCACACACTCACCCGACTTCACACAGCGAGACCTACTTCTCAACTGTTTTGGACACGTTTTACTGGCTGCGACTGCAGCTGCTTTACACGTGCACCTACAGGATACGTGTCTCGACCCCGGCTTGACACGCTATCTCTTGGTAGGAAGCTGAAAATAAGTTAATTGTCGCCAGAAACGCAATATACTATGACATTACGACGGGCCGGTTTTACGTGCCGCACCCTTTATTACGATGGAGCTTTATTACACTTCACACTTCTCAAACATGGAATTTTTATTATTACCCTAAACTTGTTCAACTGTACTAATTTATTCTTAATAATAAATACGTGTATATCATTTATTTTCAACATTACAAGTAGATTTATTTGGTTATTACAACAGATTTGTTGAAATTTTAGGTATTTTTTTTAATTGTCAAGTAGTTCTATTAAAATTTTATTATAGATTTCTTCTAATTTTGCAGCAGATTCGAATTTTAAAGCAGATTTATTCAAATAGTACCAACGTTTTATTATAAAACAGCAAAAATATCATTAATTTAACCAGAAACCAAAACAAACCAAACAATTTAGCGTAACAGTCCTTTTTGTGGGTTTGATCCGCTCCAACGCCATCTGTTAGCGATCGGTTGAACTAAGTCCAGCTTAGCGCAAAAATATCATTAATTTAACCAGAAACCAAAACAAACCAAACCACTTAGCGTAACAGTCCTTTTTGTGGGTCTGATCCGCTCCAACGCCATCTGTTAGCGATCGGTTGAACTAAGTTCAGCTTAGCGCAAAAATATCATTAATTTAACCAGAAACCAAAACAAACCAAACCACTTAGCGTAACAGTCCTATTTGTGGGTTTGATCCGCTCCAACGCCATCTGTTAGCGACCGATTGAACTAAGTCCAGCTTAGCGATGAACACGTCAGCGCACTGCGTCGCGCTGTCTCTAACAGGCGTACTAAGGGCTTTCTAGGCCTAGTGTCCTTCACGTCTTTTATTCACGTGACTCCCCAGTTTGCCTCACGACACTTTGTGAAAGCCGAAAATTGGAAAGCACCGGCCAGTAATCCGCAGACGTGAGACCAACGCTCTATCCTCTATTCTACGGTTTCCCCTAATAAATGTAACCACACTGCTGACTTATCAGAAATGCAGAAAACTTAAAAATTGTTCTCTTGTGAAATTTAGTTTCCAACATTTGGCGGGTCATTCGAGAGATCCGAGATTTAAACTTTTGCCATGGATCCTCTGTGGGCGAAGTCCCCAAAGTACGTGTCATCTTAGATTACAAAAAAAATCTCCCTATGGCACTTCAGTGATTATTTCGGTAAATAAACTTTGAAATCAAAACAAAGCGATACCACAAGAAACAAAATCATTGTTGCATATTGCTTTCAACTTTTTTTTTTCTATGGTGACCCGTTAAATGCTACAAAATCTAGCATATAAGCTTTTGCATCTCATCATTTGTTTCCCTTTTCAACATCCAAAAATAAAATTTCTCTGAGAACATATATATATATATTCGGAAAAATACCATATCGAAAAATGAATTTTACAAAACCGGAAAACGAAAAATTTTCGAAATCAAAATTTTTGACAAACGAAAAATTTTTGAAATCTTTTTTTTTTAATTTTTGAAAATGATTTTTTTTTGAAAAACGAAATAATTTTATTTTTTTCTCGAAAATATGAAAAACAGAATTCCTGCAAATCGGAAAACAGATTTTTCCCAAAAGAAATCATTCCATGTATAGATGCAAGGTTGCTTGTCCCCAAGCGCACCGAATGATGAAATCTTAACTATATATAAAACTATATGAGCTGACATAAATTAGAGGGGTACTTCCGGTTGACGTGGAAAGTTGAAATTTGGGATGATTGTAACTTTCCGAAACTAACCGACAGGAAATTTGCCAAAAGTGAATATTTTTAAATTTAGGGGCTCTAAAGGGGATATGAAGAAATTTCCATGTTATTTAAGTGGACCTTTTTTTGGAGCTATAATCTCATATTTTACGTACTTGGAATTGGAATAAAAACTTAAAATTCGGTATGCTTATACGTTTTCGTTACCGTTAACTAAGTAAGTCACTAAAAATAAAAATTCCCAACTGTAGAGTGGTTTATGGAGAACTGAAAAATCTTTCCCATATTATTTATATGAGACACATTTTACACCCTCAAATTATTGGACACTTCCTGTAGGGCTACAATGAGTAAATTTGACATAATTGTAGCTTTTCGTGATTAACCGACAGAAAAATCGCCAAAAATGAATATTTTTAATTTTTAGGGGGTCTAAAGGGGAGATGAAGAAATTTCCCATGTTATTTAAATAGGCAGTTTTTTGGAGCTATAATCTCATATTTTAGGTACTTGAAATTGGAATAAAAACTTGAAATTCGGTATGCTTATACCTTTTTGTTAGCGTTAACTAAGTAAATCGCTAAAAGTAAAAAAAAAAAAAAATCCAACTGTAGAGTGGTTTTATGGGGAACTGAAAAATCTTTCCCGTGTTATTTATATGGAAATGAAATGAAATCTTTAAGTTTTACGTCCCACGGTTATGCCGGTTAGGCTAAAGGAGACGGTGATTATGAGAGATGAGTGAAATGGTGGAATGAAGAAAGTGGGAGGAAACGGGAGAACCCCGAGAAAACCCACGAGCACGGTGTTTGTCCACCACAAAGTTCACTTGGCGGAGGCTGGGATCGAACCCGGGACCCCAAGCACCAGAGGTGAACGCTCTACCACTGAGCCACCGCGCCCCCCCGTTATTTATATGGGGCATCATCCACACCCCAAAATGTTTAGACACTTCCGGCAGGATTAGAATGATGAATGAGGACTAACCTACAAGAAAATTCCAAAAGTGAATATTTTTAGTTTTTAAGGTTTCTAAAGGGGGGGGGATGAAGAAATTCCCATGTTATTTAAATGAAGTTTTCTTGAGATGCAAAATCTTATCTTTTAGATATTTGAAATAGGAAAAGAAACTTGAAATTCGGTAAAATTGTGGTTTTAAGAGGTACGAGGCCGTAGGCTCGGGTGTGGAGACGAAGTTGCCAGCTGGGCAAATTCAGGAAATATGAAGAGCAAATGCACGAAATTCACTGTTGATGCAAAGCCTGATACATAAGAGATGCGAGGCCGTAGGCCGAGCAAACGCGGGTGTCTGAGGGCGGAGCCCCCAGCTAGCCAAAGGCTAGTCATATAATAAAATTCGAGAGCAAATAGAAAACAAATAATGTTCTTTTGACATAACATTTCTTTAAAACTTCTTGACAATAAATACACTCTCTCTTCTTTTCTTTCGTTCTTTTGATCTATTTTGCCTAACTTGGTATAAAAAAAGACTGGTTTAGATATACGATCTGATTTTGTGTGTGTGTGTGTGTGAACTTAGCTGTATTAACATAATGACGAAACAAACGAACAAAAAAAGAAGATAAATTAGGTAGTCCGTGTAATTAATCAGGTTATGTGGATAATTAGGAGTAACACATAACCCGGAAGACAATAAGTCCTTCCGTTTGATTTGCACAATTCCCTCCCTCTCCAAGCAGTGTTATTAATTTACAAACCATAAAAATATGTAAGCAAAAAAAAATGTAATGTGTTCTATCATTTGCATGTATAGGTATTACATACACTTATAAAAAAAACTATGGATAAATAAAAAAGATAACGAAAGGAGATATATTACTTTCCAGAGTGATAAATCATACATTTCCTGTTAAAGTTTCTTCTGTAGAAAAATTAATAGATAAGCAGAATGTTTCCAAATTATTTTACAAATACATTAAATAATCTATCTTCAGAGTTTTTCAGTACACGCTATGCTAAATGTATAATTTAAAATTTAAATTTCCCAGTGCACTCAACTCAACTTAACCCTTTGACTGCTAACGGGTCTATTTATCTTAGCGCAATTTCAAAATATTCCAAAACCATTGAGGCAATTTGAATAATGCTTTAATATGTCCAATCAGTACTTTACTTGATTTCCGTTCTGAGCATGTAGTTCAAATGATAGATCTGAATGCCAGCAGCTCCAACACAGCAAAAAAGGAGGTGTTAAACAACACAAAATGACTACCATGTTACTTGTGTTAATTTATACATCGTTTTCCGAGCATATCAGAAGTAACTAGTAACTGTCAGTGAGAATTTGAATTGGATTTTATTGTTGCAATGAACAAAGCTTTACGCAGTATATTTGATATTTATGCCAAGTAACGAATAACATAATGTTATACTGCAATCGGTGACGAAAACAGTTTTGTAAGCTATGAATTGTCTGATAACAGTTACATTTGTAGCCTGTTGTTCTTAAATCCTAGCATATAAAAACAGATAAGAACAACAGATGGCAGAACTGCTACTCATATAACTGTTGTCAGACAACTCATAGGCTTAAAATTATTTTCATTACTGATTACAGAAAACATAGTACGTTACTTGTTACTTGACAGAAATGCCAAATATACTGCTAAAATGTTTGCTTATAGCAAATAATAAAATCCAATTCAAATTCTCACTGACAATTATTTGTTATTTCTGATATATTCGGAATGCGATGTCCTTGGTGCTAAATTAACACACAAGTAACACTCTAAAGTGGTAGTCATTTTTTGCTGTGTGGAACGGAAGAAGCTTGTTTTGTTTGTTTGTTTGTTGAAGTTGTTTCCTTTTCAGTACTGTCGTTATATGAGACATGGACACACAATTTAAGGTGAAATCCAAACCACAGTATAGATTCAACGTTCTTCTACCAGGAATCAAATTCGGGACCCCGTACTCAAAAGGCACACACACTAGCCAGTAGGTTACCGGAGACAATTGGAACAAGCTTGTGACGCGTACACTGCTTGTAATTCACCTTCTTGTTTGTTTGTTTGTTAACGCTTTGTTAATCCTTCTTTTTCCTTTACGCCAAGTTTTATATTTAAATACTATGAAACAAAAGTCAGACTAGTGTGATGGGACCCAGTGACTTAGTGATAGAACCTAAGGGACATAATCGTGAAATGTTCAATAAAAGATTTCATTTCGACAAGACAATATTTGCAAATGATAATTACAAAAACCTCAAATGTTCATTGGTTTCTTCTCTGGAGATGGTTTCACTGTTCACAATCGAAGTTCATTGAAAAGCTTCCACCCCACCTCACCTTATGCACTATATTTTTATATAACTTTTCCAATCTATTACAACTTCAATTGAACATTAAAGGTAATTATATCTCACTCCTATTTCTATCTGACAGAATTAAGATGAGTCGAAGTAGACGGTGTGTATACAATTACACTGAAATATCGAACATATACAGTCTGTCCATTGGAAAAGTGACATTTTTTATATGAAACAATCTGTAGTACGTTGCGACACATTTCGACTACCTTCCGTTGAAGTTGCAAAGCGCTAGCAGCGACGATCGATGCGCGTAGATTTTGTGACTGACAGTACTTTCTTAATATCGGTCGGAGAAGCGGCAATGCAGCAAAGTGCCAACATTAAATTATATTTCAAATTGGGTAAAAGTGCAGCAGAGATGTTTCCAAATTATTCAAACTGTTTAGAATAATGAGACATTGAGCAGTAAGACCGTGTTTAAGTAGTGTACAAGATTTCGTGGTGGTCGGGAGAGCATTGAAGACAATCCACGGTCAGGACTAGAAGTAACAGTGCGAACTGACGGAAACGTTTCAACAAGGATGGAAATTGGACGCAAAGATCGTTGTGCATCTACAAGACTCATCGAGGATCTTACTGGAATTCCCAAATCCACTGTCTATCTCATTTTAATAGAAATTTTGGCCTAACGAAAGGTCTGTGCAAGGTTTGTGACACACACTCAGTGACGTAAGACAACATTGCAGAGACATTAAACAAATTGCTATTGTGGATCCAGGATTCACTCCAATATTGAAATTGATGATGAAACATGGTGCTTTTTAGTACGAATCAGGCACAAAGCATTAGAGCTCGCAATGGAAGCGTCAAGTATTTTCAAAACGAAAGAAAGTGCGCATCAGAAGATCCAAATCAAAACTGTTCGCTGTTTTCTTCGATTCCAAAGGCATCCTCCACAAGGAATTCACTCTAGAAGGTTACACTGTGAACGGCAAGTATTACGCGGGTGATTCGATTAGCAATGTCCCTAGAGTTCAATCTGAATATCGGCAACACGGATCACAGTTTCTTGTACAACAATGCACCATCTACAAGAACAAGATGCTACGCCAATTTATGGCCATAAAAGTGATCGTGGAACTCGATCGTCCCCATATTACCCAGACTTGGCTCCATACAACTTCTGGCTATATTTCAAACCTGAAGTTGGAGTTGAAAGGAAAGATTTTGGAACCAACTCCGAAACAGGAGTACAGTGAAATCTATGAATAACGGACACCAACTGAACATAATTGCAAAATGCAAATTACCGTATAATTCTTGGATGAATGAATTCTGTAGATAATTCTTGGATGCTGCGTTGCCAAGCTGGTCATAGAAACTTAAAGATATTTCCGTTTAAGTGAACATTTGCTTGAAAATATCTATCTATTCATTTTTTAGGATTAGGATTAGGAATTAGATTTCTGCGCTTTTAGCATCTATGGCCATGTTAGCCCTTTACGTATGAGAGATAACGTCCCTCGATGATCGCACTATCCGAGGAAAGGGAAGAGAAGAAAGGATTTGAGAGAGAAGGAAGAGGCCTACGATTGGGGAGGAAAGGAAGCGGCCTAGGATCTATACGTTAGGTACCTTCCCGGTATTTGCCTGATGAATAAAGGATACCCAGGAAAAACCTCACTCATGATGGATGGACTGAAAATGCTTTTGCACTTTTTCAACCGAGTCTTCCCCCGGGAATCGAACCTGGGACCATTTGCACCAAAGGCAAGATACTCATTTTTTTTATTTATAGTGTGTTTTTTTCGTATACCTATAGACCGGACACCCTGTATATCAATAAGAGGAAAAAATACAGATATAATTGAAAACATGCATATATGTAGAAGTAGCATGTCCCTTGACAAAAAAAAAAAAAAAAAAAAAAAGTAGCAAGATATAACGGCACGTCGTGTCTAGTTTTTTAAAGGTGTTTGATGAGTATTCAAAGGAGGCACTAAATATAAATTTGAAGGAAGAGTGGTCGCTAGCCAAACTTTTACTTACAAATGTATGCATACGAAAAAAACTACATAAATTCCGGTCATGATTATGAAAGTGTATGATTTTATTTGTCATATTGCAGGTAGTTTTTTTTTCCTATCTATGCATCTCGTGTATTATATTTCACAATGAAGAAATAAAACAAAAAAAAGTAACTTACCCTATTCATCTTAGCACATCTTTTGTATTTCTTCTGGCAAGTTTTTTTTTTTTTTTTTTTTTTTTACAAAGATTAAACTTACGTGTTCAGAATATGATAAATAGCTTTAACCCATTGCTTTTTTTTTTCAAGGTATCTAATATGAAATATTAACTGTGCAAGATGTTCGTTGGTTTCATTTTTTCCTCCTCCATCTTGATTTTAATGTTTATTTTGCGCGGAGTTGAGCCATCCATTAATATCTTGAACACTCTTCCGGATTACACTTAGAGAATTTTTAATGATGTTTGTTTTTGTCTTTTACGGCCTAGAAATAGTTCTATTTTTTGACGATATTTTTGTTTTTTTACTAGCAAAATAATAATAATAATAATAATATATACGTGTAAATTTATGTATGTATATATAGGGTGTTTCACAACAACACCGACAGAATTTGGGAGGCGATTCCTGACACCAAGATAATACGAAACATATAGACCAATCTGGATGTACAAATGCTTCCTTTCGGAGTTATAGGCTGCCAAAAACATGAAAAAATGAACTTTAAAGGTCTTTAGCTTCACAAGTATAGAACCTACCGTAGTCGGATGAAGACTTCACTTAGGAACTAATATGTGCGTTACCCAAAAACACATGTTTCAGAATCCTGTGATACTCACGCGACAATTTTTATAGAGGCAGTTTGGCTACGCATATAATTTGAAATACTCACAAACTACCTCTACAAAAATTGTTGCGAAAATACCACAGAATTAGGGATGCGCATCAGATGAGTCGAGACAGGATTTTCTTGAAAAAATTCGAGTCGAGACACGATTCTTCCAATAGAGAAATATACATTTTTCGAGTCGAGACATCACTTTTACAGTACATTTTCGAGACGAGACAGCCACAAATATTGTCTCGTGCGCATCCCTACACAGAAGTCTCAAACTTGTATATTTGGATAGGGCACATACTAGTTCCTAAGTGAAGTCTTGACCCGACAACAGTAGGTATTATAGTTTTGTATCTATGGACCTTTAAAGTTCATTTCTTCATGTTTTCGGCAGCCTATAACTTCAAAAGGGAGTATTTGTGCACCCAGGTTGGTCTATACTTTTTGTCTTACCTTAGTGTCAGGAATCACCTCCCAAATGTTGTCGGTGTTGTTTTGAAACACCGTGTATATAAATTCTTTTCCTAGTTTTTAATGAATGTGGAAAGTCTTAAAGTATTTTCCGTAAACAAAATCTGCTTGTTCATTTTCTTTGTTTCTTACCGTATATTTTCTTTCCTTTACGGAAACGGTAGTTTTGACAAAAAAATTAGAATTAGTTCAAAATAAACAAACAAATATATAGAAAATACAGTTTGGTTTTCTTGCTTTATTTACTCAGGATCAATAATCGTACAATGCCTAAGAAGAGGCATGGTATGAATGACATAGAACAAGCAATAGAAACTATATATATATATATATATATATATATATATATATATATATATATATATATATATATATATATATATATATATATATATATATATATATAAGTTGATTATAGCATTGAAAAAGAATAATATACCAATAAAACAGGTTGTACCTTTCCTAAGTAGAAAAGTATATTACATACTTTTAAAGAAACTCACTGTAGGTAAGCAAAAAGTTTAGTTGACTAATAAATCAAGTACTTTTTGTCCTTACTTCGTGTGTATCAAGCTAAATGCATTTATTATGAAAAGCTGGAATTGTCAAATATGTACTTGTTATTAAACATAACTAGATACGGTTGAATTAGCTTGTTTACCTTACCAACTGATTCACCCTCTAGCTATACCTATTTCCGGAGGTAATTCGAATTTCCCATCACCTTAGATTCCATATATATAGTTTCTACAATACAAGATGTTTAAAAATTTCTGCACCATAAGGAAAATGGTATTTCTTCTCGTTCTTTAGTTGCATCAAATGATGGTGTCGCGGGAAGAACGTGTAGAAATAGTCCTGCTGTGTGTGTGTGAAGGTTATTTACACGAAGATCTTACGAGTAAGTTTAATCGACGCCATCCCGATCGACAATCAGTATCAAACACTAGCGCAGAACGATTGCTGAAGAAATTTTAAAAAATATGGGACTTGCTCAGATTATATCCCCCCGTGTGCTCAACAATTTGATTCCTCCAACAAATATATGAGTAGTTTTTTCCCCCTAAAACAACATATGTCAGAAAAAACAAGTTTTGAGACAAACAAGAAAAAACTCTACTACACACTATAGTTTCTCCAAAAACGTCTATTTATTTATAATATACCAAGTGTAGACAACAGGTCGACAGGTACAGATATCTCGCAAAACGTGTATCTATACGTAGTAAACACAATAATGTTGTTAACCTTATTTCTGGCAAAACTTGACATGTGTCGTTTTACAAATAAAAAAAAATCATATATAGATTTATAACAGAGAACTTATTGAATAAATACTGTCACTTTTGCACATGGTGTGGGACTTCTCAGACACTCTGTATGTTGAAATGAATGTGTTTATTTGCTTTATTTTAATTTCCCTAACTCGCCCAGAACTAACAGTTATTGCAATCATAATAGTTAATACTGTCGCAGTAAAAGGCAACAAAATGTGGCAGTTTCTTCTAGGGTTTCATACGAGGCAATGGGTTGTCTCGTCTCGAAAAGGTATCATGAAAGTGAAAGAGTTGAGGTTGTCTCGTCTCGAAAAGGTATCAAGAAAGTGAAAGAGTTGAGGTTGTCTCGTTTCGAAAATGTATCTTGAAAGTAAAAGAGTTGCGGTCGTCTTGTCTCGAAAAGGTGTCTTGAAAGTGATGTCTCGTCTCGAAAAGTACAACTATTTCGATTGAAATAGCTCTGACTCGTCGTGTCGCGTGGGCAACATCAATTCCTCCTCTTCCATCGATATAGTATTGAGAAAAAAAAAGTTGTAATGAGTACAGGAGTCTCATATACCCTGTAGTGCGAGAAGACCAGAAAAATCGTTTATTTTCTACATAAAATTACCCTATCAGAGGCCCAATTTTTTCACCCTATAGTGGGGACGCGAAGATTCTGTAGTAGCTATTTCTTTCCCCTTAAATTTTGTTTCTCCCCAAAGTTACCCCGTATTCCTACCTTTCGAACCTTATCGGGAATTAAGTATGATCTTTATATTCTCGTTTTGTAGGTAGTGCAGAACATCAAAACCCGAACTGAAGAGCCATGGGATATTGTTGCACCATATTGTCAACTAGTAGCAAGCTAAAAATCGAGAAACGTGGAACATACATTTCCAAATTCTAGTCTAAAGAGTTAAAAAATAAACATAAGATCCAAGACATCCGACATCTAGAATAGTTAATAATAATAATAATAATAATAATAATAATAATAATAATAATAATAATAATAATAATAATAATAATAATAATAATAATAATAATAATAAATTCACTTAGGTACAAAAAATTAGCCTACAGAATAATCTACAATTTAGCGAAACAAAGAGAGGCAATGTCACGAATGCAGTAAAAATAATCAGAATATGAGGGCGAACAATTTATTGACCTGTAGGTTTTAAATAAACCCCTGCCTCTTATTAGGGTTTTAATACGTTATCTGCTTTAGGCATTTCAGTGTTATTCACGTCACTGTTTCTGTCCTTACGGAAAGGAATGCAGTACTTTTGGAACAGCGTACCGGCACCTTTATTTTTAGAAATAAAACACTGTGTTTCAAAACAACACCGCCAACGTTTGGAAGGTGATTCCTGACACCAAGATAAGACAAAAAATATAGACCAACCTGAGTGCACAAATGATTCCTTTCGGATGTAAACGTGAAAAAAATAACTTTAAAGGTCCATAGCTTCAAAACTATTAGGCCTACCGTAGTCGGGTCAAGATTTTACTAAGGAACTAATACATGCTCTATCCAAAAATACATGTTTCAGAATCCTGCAGTACTTCCGCCACAATTTTTATAGAGGTAGTTAGTGAGTACTTCAGATTATATGCCCGTAACCAAACTGCCTGTACAAAAATTGTTGCGTGAGTACCTTATGTTTTTCATGTTTTTTCATGTTTTCGGCAGCCTATAGGTACGAAAGGTAGCATTTATGCACCCAGGTTGGTCTATACTTTTCGTCTTATCTTGATGTCAGGAATCACCTCCCAAACGTTGTCGGTGTTGTTTTGAAACACCTTGTATATAAATAGATAATGATATATTTTAAAAATGAAATTAAATCTCTGAGTTTTACGTCACACGCTTATGCCGGCTAAGCTAAAGTAGACGGTGATGATGAGAAATGAATGAAATGGTGGAAAGTGAGAGGAAATGGAAGAACCCCGAGGAAACCCACGCGGTGTATGCACACCACAAGGTTCACTTGGAGCGAGCTGTGATCGAACCAGGGACACCATGCACCAGATGTGAACACTCTACTACTGAGCCACCGTGGCCCCTCATGATGTTTTAGATTGTCGTGATCCATATTTGAATCAATGTCTGTTTCTATTTTCTGTATAGGAAGTACACAGAAGAAATAATATTGGCTTCTTATGGTGTCCATTTTAATCATAAAGTTTGTGTAATCGAATTTGTTGAGAATTCTGATGGTTTTGGCATTGCTTGGCGACCAAAAAATAAGATCCATATGTTGTATCACCCTAAGTGGATAAGACAAACTATTACAATTTCAATTACCCCCTAAAAAAGTGCCTATGATATCCCAGATATCTTGAAGATGTATTTGGAATTGTCACCATAGAAGATACGTGAATGCCATTATGATCCATTATGCCGTGCAGAAACGGTATGGCGAGGTCTTCATGAAGGTAAGCCACGCGAGTGTGTGACCTGTCATGATGCGAGAAGCACGATTTTGTACTATCTGCAACTTCCGAGGATGCATATTTCCTACATGCTCCCATGCAGGATGAGCGTAGATTAGGATGGGTCGAATCATTAATCATTGTGTTGTATAGATGAATTCGTGTTGAGAATTTTAGTTGCCGTGAGAGAAGGCATGCCAAACGTTGTAATCATTTGGTTGTTTTGTTGACGGTAGTTTGAAGGTAAGTGCTGAAGTCCGGATATGTTTCTAGACACTTGATACCCGATGGTAAGATGGAGTGTTACTTTATTTAGGTGAAGCTGTATAAAAACTTCTTTCTCGACAGCATAAGACCAAAATAATCTTGTATGCATTTATTTTAAGTTGTTATTGTTATTGTGCAACTTTGACGGACGTGTACCTCGGCTGATTGATTTTGGTTTTAATGTTCTTTACAGCACTAAGGCTATATGAGATGTAGACCTACGGCTTAACGTGAATTCCAAAATACATGAGACCTTTCCGTGGTTACTGCGCGCGCCTTTGGAGAACGTGGTGCCGGATTCGGTTCCCGGTGGATAGCATTGAACACATTATGATGGTTCGGATTACACCTTAAACTGTAGGCCCACGTCTCATATAGTCTCGGTACTGAAAAAGGGATGCTAAACTTCAGCAAATAAACGGAACGGAACCACATGAGTTTAAAATGAAAATTGAACTTAGGGATCCGTGCGCTGAAGATGGGTACGCTGAGCATATGTCCACGAGGGAGTTTCTCCGACATGTAAGCCTTATATGTATACTATGAAATCTCGGAAATCCGTGCAATTCCTACAAAATCAATCTGGATTCTCAATCGATACTAGTGTCCAGAAGGTACTGTATAAGTCAAAAATTCGTGTCATAATACAATTGCTCCCTGGAGACAAGAATATGCATGAAACCTAGGAGTCGCTCGTTTATAGAGTAGCCAAACAAAGAGGATTTGGTATTTGGTGCCGAACTGATGGGGCGTAGCTCAATCTTGATGGATGCGCAATGTTCTTGAATTCAGTTGATTTTGAGTTTAACGTCCCTTTCAGCAGCGAAGCTATATGAGACGGGACCTACTGATTAAGATGGAATCCGAACCACATGAGCTCCCTCCGGGAATCGAACCCGGGTCTCGTACGGAAAACACATTAGCTACATGAGTGATATCTTCAAACATAGAAAAAGATTCGTAATATAGTAGTCACTTCTTTGTAGCAAAGAACACTGATCATTTCCAGCATTTATCTACTATGAAGTAAGTTCGTCTGCATAACATTGTGCTAGCTTTTGAACATTTTGTAATGTGTATTTCACCATCATTTAATTAATTAAATCTCCTCAGTTCGTTCCAAAAATGTTCCTGCTTGCTATTATTATTGATTAATTTTGTATAGTGTTTCAGCCATCCGATGTCAATAATAGTCGGCTTCTAAATTGAAGTTCATACCTCTTAATCCTTAGTTCGTGATGGGAATCGAACCAGAGATTAAGCGCAAAAAGACGCTCTACTGATCTCTCTCTCTCTCTCTCTCTCTCTCTATATATATATATATATATATATATATATATATATATATATATATAATATCATCATCATCATCATCATAGGTATTCTGCCTTTATTGGCAGGTCACTTGCCGCAGCTGAGAAGCTTCCATGCTCCACGGTCCTCCGCTAACCTTTTCGTCTTCGCGTATGATCTTTCTGTTTTAATATCCTCCATTAATTGTAGTCTCCTTCGCCCCCTCCCTCTCTTTCCCGCCACCATACCCTCGAGGACGTCCCTCATGATACAATCTTAGGCAATGATCTTCTTAGGCAATGTCCCAACCAGTTTCTCTTCCTCTTTCTAATAATATCTAAAAGTGTTCTTTTCTCACCCACCATTTCTAACACACTCTCATTCGTTATCCGCTCGACCCAACTAGTTCTTTCCATTCTTCTCCACACCCACATTTCGAAGGCTTCCAGTTGATTTTCGTCACCTTTACGTAATGTCCATGTATATATATTAAAGTACACGTACTGACTCACTCACTGATCAACATATTTCAGAAACCCTTGAGCTCAGGAACTTGAAATTTTGCACGAATGTTCTTCTTGGATTCTAGACCGAAGGATAAGGTTGAGTTTTGCGAAATGTAAATCCTAACGCAGAATGGGGAGCTTGAATGCTTTTTCGTTGTCTACCAGATCTCCAAAATTGTTAGGCATAGGAACTTGAAATTTTCGAATACATGTTTTGTTGAACTCTGGGCAGAGGATAACACGAAGCTTTGGGTAAAATGAACTCTAAGGAGGGGACTTGGAAAGTTTTCCTCTGTGCTCACCATATTTCAGGAACTGTAAAATGGACTTCGATGTGATGGGGGGCTCAGCGGCTCAGCAGTAGAGGGATTGCCTCTGGTGGATGGAATCCCTGGTTCGATCCCTGAACAAGTAAACTGTCTCTGGTTTTTCTCAGGGTAATCCTATTTCCTCCCATATTCTCATTCCACCAATCCTTTCATCATCATTCAGTTGCTTTATCACATCGTCTCCTTTAGTCTAACGGTCATAATCATGGACATTAAACTGAAAAAATTCATTTTCGATGTGATGGGATCGACAAAAGATTTTGCATAACAATTAGCTTGAATTCAGATTAATTTACCACTCTGAAACGATTTGACTCAATCAGCATTGGCGTTACGATCATTTATTTCGAAGCGATTGTATGTGAAATTGTGTAGCCCCCAGTCATTAAACAAATGACTAGGGCTACTATAAAATTTATACCTAAGTATACGTACTTTTCAAATATATTTCATAAACCTCATTTTTCCCGTATGAAGAACAGACCTTTCATTATTCAATGTATAGGAATGCATCATTCAATAAAACTCTGTATAAATGCTTATGTGAATGTAGAGTATCTGCAAACACACCAGGACCCAATATAATTAGAAGAAAGAAAAGAACACAAACATCCCTGCGGGGGGAGAGTTAATTACTAGGACGTCTGCAACAGGCGGCAGTAGAATGTCTTCCAAACCTCATCTTGATTTCGTATCATCAAAGCTACCCGCTGTTCTTTTTTTTTTTTTTTTTTTTTCCTAATTCACCATCCTGTCCTTCCAGCCGATTTCTCCAGAAACATTGGTTTGGTACTACATTGCGGCTTCCTTATAACTCTATACAAAAGACAAAACCCAATTAAAGTTTATTTTATTCCATTTATTTTTGATAATGGTTTCCTTTTATGATCAGCTTATTTTTACCGGTTATAGCTACAATTATTGTCTTTTACAGGTAGAGTAGGCTCAATTAGGAAGTAAGTTTATTGCTATAAATTGTATTCTTTTCTTTTTTTTCTATAATTAGGAGTCATTTTAAGCGTTAGCGCTCAATAAAGTTTGCAAATTGAGTCCTTAGGGGGAAATACTGAGTTAATTGAAGGTGGCATATAAGACACGAAACACAAAATGCATTTCTGAAGATTTCAAGTATAGATTAAGTATACTATATAAGAAATCTATTAATGAAGTTCTGGGTGATACGATGCTTTGAAAATTCCAACTACAGTTTCTAGTTTTATGTAACGCTAAAGGAGGTGGACGATTAATAAAACTGAATAATTACGAAATATATAATTGGTGGAATAAGAACGTGGAATCTCCTAGAAAAAAAAAAAACACTGACACGATGTTGTCCACCATGAACTCGCATCCCCTAGAATCGAACCAGAGACCCCTCGCACCGGAGGGAAGCCTTCTGCAACTTAGCCCACTGTGCCACGTCACCTGGACTCTGAAATAATCAAATTACTGACATTAACAAAAAAAAAAAAAAAAAAAAAAAAACAACTCAATACAGTATAGTTATAGCAGAGTAAGGCAATTGTGTGAAGCTGAGTGAACTATAAAGCAAGTAGCAGTGTCACGGTCTGTGCGTCACATGAACGTATTTGGTTTGTTACAGTTTGTTTCACACAATGTGAAAATTTAAGTTTTGATTTTTTTTTTTTAACAGATCAACAATGGAAGTTCACTTACCACCGTCTTCTCGTCAACAGTTGTCGGTATTTCTTCCTGCTCATCAGGCCCGTAGCCAGCCCAAAAACTTAGGGGGGGGGGCGGTTGAAGTTAGGGGGGGTCCAATCCAACCATTTATAGTTCATCACCATATTATAGTTCTTTTGCACGCCTACTGTAAAACTTTTAGGGGGCCAGCAAAAATTTAGGGGGGACCGGGCCCCCCTAGACCCCCCTGGATACGGGCCTGCTGCTCATCACTCCCCACTTAAAAAACTATAACGTACTTGACGTATGAGAGACTAAAGACGGTAGTACATATTTCAATTGCACTTCACCTCCATTCTCCTCTCAACAATGCATCATCATTCACCTTCCATTACCCACTCAAAAAATTTAGTGTTGCCATAGTAACTGCATTTTGCTATATTTAAAATTCACTAATATCGTCATATTTTCTGAATTAATATTGAAACCGGAAATAGTAGTAGATTTCTACCACTTCCGGTTTTAGTAGAGAACTTGAAGCGGAGATGGAATATATTCTTGAAACGTTTATTTATTATAATTTCCTGATATCTATTATCGTTTTTACAATCAGTGTTACCGATCAATGTTAAAACAGGAAGTAGTTGATTTAGGCTACATCCGGTTTTAAAAAAAGGGTTAAGAAAGAACGAAGAGGCGCTGTCTATTCTTAGAACACTGAGTCGATTTAAAAAAAAAACACTTCTCGCTATTTGTTACCGTTTTTGTTCTATGGAGATAAATACAGCATATTGAAACCGGAAGTTGGGTAAAATGTATTCTTGAGATGCTTAATCAATAGTAGCAAACCGTTTCTCGCTATACGGTATATTACCGTGTTTGTTCTATAATGATCAGCGTTGAAACGAAAAAAGATTGATTTCTACCACTTCCGATTAAAGGATTAACCTTCCCATCAACGAACTCGAATTTTAAGTTTTGGCACTGTACATCTCGGTCAAAATTGACAACGATCCGTCTATATTAAGTAGTTCTTGAAATCATGTCTCTTCCAGACAGACCGACTAAATATAGGATGTATCGAAAGTCTGGGAACATAGTCCACTCCATTATGTGTAAAGATAGGAATAAAATGGAAATAGAGGAAATTTGTTGAAAATACCTGTAGGTTGTTTTCAATATAAAGTGGTTGAATTTTTCCAATTACATCAGCTATTTTGGCTTGAGACTGGCAAGGCGCCCTACATTACATATTTTTTTAAAAAGTAACATTTCCAGTTCAGTAGGTTGTTCGAACTACACGAAAGGGCGGGGGCACGGTGGCTCAGTGGCAGAGCGCTTACCTGTGGTGTGTGGGGTCTCTGATTCGATCTCCAACCAAACAAGTTTGTGGTGGACAACATCGTGTCCGTGGGTTTTCTCGGGGTACTCCCGTTTCCTCCCACTTTCTATCATAATTTACTTGCTTTAATCATCGTCTCCCTTTACCTAAAGGATATCATCGTGGGACGTTAAACTGAAAGATTTTACACAAAAGGGCACGCAATAATGATACGGTGAACGTCTACATTGTTGTATGAGGAAACCTGGAAGACTTCTAACTTGCTTCCCAACAATGCTGTATTGTTATGATGAGAGCCCAACGGTGAACTGTCAACGTTTAGTTTTTCATTTAACATTAGGTGCCTTACTAGTGCGGAGCTCAAACGGTTAATGTGATTGGAAATATTAGACCATTCTAGATTAAAACTCACCTATTTCCAACTACAGAGTTAGCCTATGACCCCAGACTTTTGATACACCCAGTATATAAAGGAGTTTTTGGTAAATCGATTTTCTTTTTAAATGTGTATCTTTGGTATATATACTATGTTGACATCGAAGAGTATCAAATAAAGATCTTCGTTTTGTGTTTCCTTTTATAAAAAGAAATTCTGGTTAGCTCATTACTCATGTAAGTTGGTGAGTTCATTTAACTAATTAAGGACGCCAATGTATAGGAAATTTTTCCTCTTTATCTTAAGGCTAAAAAACAAAGGGTTGCTTCTTTCTTTTTTTTAAAAAAAAAGGCGAAGATACCCGAGATAAGTAAATGTAACCAGGTCGGCTACCTGTTGGAAAATCTGTTATAAAGAACCTCAGACGCACTTTGTTTATCTCTCTCGCATCTTCTAAAGAATCAGTCCCTCCCCCCCACCATCTCTCTGCTCCGCTAACCCATTGCATCTTGTTTCTCGTCTCCTTCAACGACATATTCCCCCTCCCATATCAATCTCACCTGGCAGAATTTAATCAACGCTATCATCATTCACTCATCTTAAAAACTACCTCCGTTCGGAAGGAGCTGACAAGAATATCGATTAGATACCTAACAACCGGATACCCCCCGAAGCCCGTCTTCATCATTGCCTATAATTTTTCAATCCACTCTAAATAATGAATGCATAGAAAATAAATACAGTACATACAGACTTGCTACGAGTAATATCTGCGCTATAATGCCACGTGAGTTTAATTATACAAAATTGAAAACTGATACTAGTTTTTTTTTTTTTTTTCGAAGCTTTTATATGCAACATCATAATATGCAATACTAACACGATTTTTGCTGTTTCAGATTCATACAACTTCACGAATATAAGTGACCTGCTAACCTGAATTATCACATGAATGTGAAGCACAACAGGGTAAGAAAATATAATTTCTTTGGAGTTTATTGTCCAGTTTTCAGTGCTAAGGTTTATGAGACGTGAACATTGGGCTTTAGAAGGTGTCAGATTATCGATAAATGTCCACCGGAAATCGGATCTGGATTTCACTTAGATACAAGATTTCCCATTATTACTATACGAGGCCTGACGAAAAAGTATGTGACTTCCTTTGTTTTTAGGAAAACTACATGGCATAGGTTAGCCAAATTTTGTATCACGAAGCAGGAGTCCATGTTGTCTTTTGCTGAAGATGACGTTACTTTTACTTGTATCTTCTGTTGCAGAGTAGTGGTTATGTTGAGTGCGTGGCTAAAATGGTAAAGACAAGGGTATATGGATAGGACGCGAGAACGAAGTCACAATTGACTCCATGGACACATCCGACCTCGCCAGGACTTCACAAAGCTCGCAAAGACACAGAGAAGATCACCAGGTGCGTAGTAAAATCATACCAATGTTGATTGTGTTCTTCGATTACAACGATATTATCTATCTATGTACGTACTTTCTAAGTATTGTTTATAGTTACGAGCAAAAGTGTTATTTTGAAGGCACAAGCACTTAAGAAGAAGAAGAAGAAGAAGAAGAAAGATTTAAGGATATAATTTAAATGTTTTGAATCTTATTAAAATATTTGTTAATTTGGTTGTTATGACAACTTGTTTATCTTTTTGATGTCGTTATCATGGCAATGTAGAAAGATAAAAAGAACGAAGTGCCATATTGTGTGGATTGATTGTGTGATATTATAATGTAATAATACGATATATTTTGAAAGTGAATATATGTTCTAAAGTGAATAACTGTGTCGTGCAATCCAGAATAATTTCGTAAACTGTATAAATATACATTAGAATCAGGGAAAGTAACGTAACGAAAAATAATTAGCGTTACACGATTGTCGTGGCGATGGGCAAATAAGTATGTGGAAGAAGGACTACATATACAAGGGACTTATCTTCAGACATTTCCCGTCGTCTAAGTAACATTCCTTGTCCGAAATGACCAGATATATGGACTTCAAAGCCCTGTAGACTTTACTAGGATAATGATTCCATTCATGCAGCTTATGTAGCTGTTCTTTTCACCACAACACAAGATTTCGATGTTTCGTCAAGATCCCTGTTCTCCGGATATAGCCTTGTAAGGCTTTTGCCTCGTCCCAAAAAAATCAAAATGTACCAGCAAGAAACTCACTTTCGCACCCGAGAGAAGATCTAATGCAACGCGACGGCTGCCCTCGTATCACTTCCCGATGGGAGGTTCCAGGCCTATTTCCAGCAATAGGAATGGATCTTGCATCATTTGGCCTAATCCTCGTTTCGCCTAACCAATTATCTGACACTTTTATGACAGATAAAAGATAAGCTTTATGTCCGCCATTTTAGGCGAAATAAGGATACTCGTTTGGCCTAATCCTCGTTTTGCCTAAAATGGTGGACTATAAAAAAATCGTCGAGATAAAACTGGAGGGAAATTTTCCGAAAGAAAAATATTCCCTACTAGGTGAAGAACTGAGAAATACAAATTAGTTTTCCCATAACTAATTTGATTGTAATAGGACTATTTGCTTTCGGAAAAATGTTTTGACAATTATTCAGTTACTTTTCCGTTCCATTTTGAGAATATTAATGCACTCACAGGGTGTATAGTGACTATATTTGAGATGAGAGGAACACAAAAAGTTACACCTGTTATTGATTTTGTAAGGTGAGTGCTGTTCAAAAGTAACTTTTAGTTTGCAGTTTGTTTCCAAATATCTGATATTGCCAAATAGTACTGCTAATCGGTACGTTAAAGAAAATATAGTTTGTGTGTTTCTTCTTATGTAGGTGCAAAAGTTTGTAGATTTTGCTGATCTTTCAGACGATTTCATTCCAGTTTCAACGCTTTTTTGAAACTGTTAATGCATTATAAGAGATCCGATTGTGATTCTATTGTAATTACAATTCGTATGAAATTTGTAACTATTTCGAGCTAGATCTGACAAAAGATCCCTAAATTTGCTCATAACTTAACAATGGACAATTGTGATCGCAATGAGTGATTTGTGACAAATCGCTCCGCTGACAAATTGCTCTTTGGATAATTCCACAATTCAAACATTCTCAACGTGTTACTGACAAAGAAAGAAGAAAAATATATTTCATTTCTTATTATTACTTTTGAAATTACAACTTTTGAGTTGAATTTCCACTCGTTTCACATACTACCGGGAATGTCCATAGCATAAGTCTCTGAGATGCACAATGAGATTGAAATCCGGGCTTCTCGGTGGTTGAATGCTCCTCTAAACAGATGGTGGCCAACGGGGATCTGTTACGAGGGTGGTTGTCCTGCTGGTACACTCCATTTCCACTCGTATGACAGAAATAAAGATATAGTTGACTCTGGTTATCTTCGTACTTCGATACGATACGGGTGAATAGTAGGTACCAGAGGTCCAAAACATTGCTTACAGAAAAACACTATAAATCAACATGGTCTCCGACACATGAAGAAAAAAAAAATAGTGGGTGCTCTGGAAACCTTAGTTGGAAAGCTATTTTTTCCAAATAGTATTCAGTAGAAAAAGCCATTTTAACTAGTTAAAAATTGAGATTGAAATATGTGCCAATTACCAAAACTTGTTAAATCCATCATGGCTACAGATGCAAAACCAGTTAAATCCCTCTTCCATATTCAGTTTCATAAACTGTTAAATCCCAAACCTGCAAATAACCTCATGAGAAAAGCAGAATCAAACCCGTTTAATTCCATATTTCAAACAATTTGAGGTTTCGTTCTGTATAGGATTAATTTAGTAATCTGAATATTTATTGTAACACTTCGTAAATCATTCGAAATATTATTTGGCAGAATTTGAAGTGTGTGCTTTCATTATTTTTTATTTTTGGACTGAAAAAAAGAAAACGAAATCTTTAGTTTTACGTCCCACGGTTATGCCGGTTAGGCTAAAGGAAACGGTGATGATGAGAAATGAATGAAATGGTGGAATGAAGAAAGTGAGAAGAAACGGGAGAACCCCGAGAAAACCCACGAGCACGGTGTTTGTCTACCACGAAGTCCACATGGCGCGAGCTGGGATCGAACCAGGGACCCCAAGCACCGGAGCTGAACGCTCTACTACTGAGCCACCGCGCACCCTGGACTGAAAATGGAGACACTATACGTCTTAACCTAACTGTTCGTGAAACTTTTCTGTGCTTATTTGCTTTTCTTTAATAATTACTAGACAAATACACACAAAATCGAAAGAAAACGGTAGGCCCTACTCTAAGCAGCGATGATTATAATTTTGGTATCAGACAACACCAAAATTGTCTAGAAAACGTACAAGACACATGAAAAACTGGAAACGAAATGTAGCCAAAAAGACAAGGTGAGTGGACTATCTATGGTTAAAAGTTGTTTGTTTTGTATTTCAGGGTAACTCTTTACTTTGAACAAAACATTGTTGGATTACGTTCTTCTCGAAACGGTCTCTTCAGCTTCAGCAGAACCTCTTCCTTAAAATGTCTCGTGTCAATTATCATTCAAAATTATAACATGCTTTTGGTACATGTTAAAAAAATTTGCCCTTTCTGCCACTGTTTTGCTCAAACTCAACATTTGCACATTTTGTTTTGCTATATTTCAAATTCATATATTGGGATGATTGGCAAATTAATATTCACCCTATGTTAGTCCATAAAAGGTTACAAACTCTTCCAAAATATAGACATTCAGTTTAGAAATGTATACGGATAGGTATAATTAACTCCGCTTGTAGTTACGAAGGGTTTGACGATTGAAAGCAGCTCAAAGCTCACGTTTTACAAAGAGGTTTTTGAGGAATAGAAAACCGAGAAAATGGAGGTTACGTAATTCAATTTTTTGCACATTTGGATCTATTGTTTTCAATTTAGAACAAAATAATGTAGCATTTATGTATCCATATTAATTTGTGCCAATCTTGTGCAATGTATAGTTGATAATACATTCCCCCCCCCCCCAATATTTTAGTAGGCATAATAATGATTTCTGACTCTGACTCTCTTTCTTTTTGATAGGTTTTGTATCTTGAGCCTCAACAAAAATGGCCGCTCGTCCAGATGCAAAAGCTGTTATTTCCATTTACATACGCAAAACCTGTTAAATCCGAACTATTTTCTTCATTAACGCAATTCACAGACTAGTGTGATTATACAGCTTTCGACAGACCAACACTCACATTATTCTTAATTTTTTAATGTTCTCTAGTTTCTAATATTATTTTACAATTATGACGTGTTTAAACATTTTCACTCGATTTGTCACAAATTTTAAAATGTGAATTTAACGGGTTTTGCTATTCGCATACTCATATATATTCGTATATATCCATGGTCCTAGTAAATACATAAAGGAGTTTTGGTAATCCTAACTCCTCGAAAATAGTTATAATATTAATCTGTATATTTTGCATTTCTTAATTCTTTATATACTAGGGAATTTCCTGTTATATAATTTCCCTCTAGTTGAATTTCCACGATTTTTTCTTATTGTCCGCCATTTTAGGCGTAACGAGGATTAGGCCAAACGAGGATCCTTTTTCCGCCTAAAATGGCGGACACAAATCTTATCATTTATCTGTTATAAAAGTGTCAGATAATTGGTTAGGCGAAACGATGATTAGGCCAAACGTGGCGACACGATAGGAAGGCTACCAAACTCGGTGCGTGGAAGCAGGATGGAACTAGTTTGAAGGGGATTAGGACAAAGAAAACGACAGGTGAGTATATTGGTTTTTCTGGGACCATGGTCGGGTACTTCTCCAACAGGCCTCGTATAATGACATTTGAGACGCATATTGAGCTGATTGTAAGGTCAGGTTTATGACAGGGCCTGTATAAAACTATTCGTATAAGATGTACAATCTTGTAAAAAAATACAAAAGAAAGAAAAAGAAAAAAGTGATTACCTCACTTTATACGTACACATTCCATGGGCGCCTACACTGAGAAAAGTCCGTTATCCGGATAGCGGTATATTGTATAAATATACAGAATCCGTATGTTTATACGGAAATCTGTACGTTATCCATATGCTACATACGTACTATCTTTTATCCCACTTAGATGTTACATTATGCCGCTGCAGGTGTCTTATGTCTAACAGTCTTCCGTATATTACATACTTATACGTAAGTTACATACGTCAGCTATATGTTATATACGTAAATCTGCAAGTGAAACCCTGACCGCCAATATACAGTTCTTTTATTCGTCCGGAAAGTACGTATAAGAATTATAAAACATACATATTTTCAACAAAAGAGACACTGACCAAAGCTTAAAACTTTATTTTAAATTATAATTTGTAACTGTTTCGGATATCTAGCATATCCTTCTTCAGACACGATCGAAATTAATGAAAATACAGACATATAATAAAGTTTTAAGCTTTGGTCAGTGTCTCTTTTGTTTAAACAATTAATCCAAAGCCATGAATAGTCTTACTAATACATTTTCAGTTATACATTTGCTGCAGGATGTCACATAAAGTCGTACGTTAAGAGTCTTCATCCCGGCGAAATTAAAATGCCGCTAATTTTACATTAATTATGTGATATCTTCAAATAGATAAAAGATAATCGAAATGTGGAACAAGAGCGCCCTAGACAATATCATTTTACATGAGATATCGTTATCACGACCCATTTATCTGCTTTCGATTTCTAGTTATTTTGAAAATCGGCATTTATTTTCGCGTTTCTAAATGGCTGGAAACGGAAAGCCACTAGGTGACTTGTAATTACGGTACCTCACACAAAATAATATTGTACCTAGGTATAGGGCGCTTTTGTTCCGCATTTCAATTATCTTTTATCTATTTGAAGATATCACATAATTACTGTAAAGTTAGCGGTATTTTAATTTCGCTGGGATGAAAACTCTTAAGTCCAAAAAATATATAATTTACGCGTGTAACCTACATTTTTACGTACGCCACATAGGTTTTTTTTTTTAACTCTGCGTACTTGAGAATGACGAGAATCTGGATATCTTCCATCGAATCTCTGATTGGACAGCTGACAACAAAACACACAGACATGAACACCCTCCCTCTTTGAAGTTATAGAGAAATCAGCACCGCTCAGGCATTCTCACATTTATAACGTAGAACGATTTAGTACTCTGACTTTAGTAGCCACTGGGTTTACTACTTTGAATTTAGTAGCCACTGACTTAATTGTGAGTTGGTTAAGGCGGCAGACTACTAAATATTTTTGAAAAACTAATATTTTTCTTTTCCCAATTTTTCGTAAGTGGAAAGAGGTAATGAAATGTAACTTACTACAATAATAGATAATGTTATTCTACACCCGAAAATACGAATCGGAAGAATTTTTAGTGTTGCCATCCATAGAAATTACAGTGTGACCAGAATTTGAATTACTCAAAAATATAGGTAAAGGCAACGACTAGAAAAATGAACTCAACGGTAATTGATGACTTATAATGCTGTCTACCTTTCTTGTTTACTACTTTTTAAATAACATTTCTATTTATTTTATAAAACTTACATAAATTATTACAAAATAAATAAGTTATTACAAAATAAGTAGAAACATTTTTTAAAAAGTAGTAAACAAGAAAGGTAGACAGCATGATAAGTCATCAATTACCGTTGAGTTCATTTTTTTAGTCGCTGCCTTTATCTAGATTTTTGAATAATTCAAATTCTGGTCACACTGTAATTTCTATGGATGGCAACACTGAAAATTCTTCCGATTCGTATTTTCGGGTGTAGAATAACATTATCTATTATTGTAGTAAGTTACATTTTATTACCTCTTTCCACTTACGAAAAACGGGCAAAAGGAAAATTATTAGTTTTTCAAAAATATTTAGTAGTCTACCCCCTTAATACTCCAGGATTTCTTTTCAAAGATGTGTCTTGACTATTTACTATTATTATTATTATTTTAAGTACTAGAATGGACGCACTTTATATACCAATCGTAAGTGTACTTTTTTAGTAAGTATATACATGATATAAACATACACGAAAAGTTGCTATTATTTTCATAATAAAGGGAAGCATAGTGCGGTAGAGGGCTTTCATCTGGTACTTGGGGGCCCAAATAACTTTGTGATTAAATCATCCTGTCCATGGGCTTTCTCGGGGTACTCCCATTGCCTCCCACAATCTCATTCCATCATCATTTTCTTAATTTAAATCATCGTCCCATTTAGCCTTTAAGCGTGAGACATTAAACTAAAAGATTCCATTAAGCCGTCTTGTTATGCAATCCAACACCACACTTGTGTTTTGCATGGTTGTCTATATGTGAGTGGAAAGTTGAAATCTTAATATTATAAAATAGACAAGTTTTGGAGTTATTATTCCTCGTCCTTCTTCTTCTTCTTCATCAGGGTGTCTACTAAATGTTCATTTTCAAATTCCAGGTTTTTTCAAGGTTTTCAAGGTTTATTTTTCCTTTTTTTCCAGGTCTATTCAGTAGAGTGACATTTATTGTAACACGTATAAGTTCATGCAATTTTATATAGTTCTTAACAAAAACGGGTTATAATTAGAGAATGCATATGGCAAGTGATAGTTTCTTTAAGTGACAAGATGGAAAGAAAAAAAACTGACTGAAATGTAGGTTCTCAAAACATTTTACACAAGAAAATGTTTAATTAAAATATCCACTACCAGAAGGCCGGTTGAAAAAAATGTGCAGTAGCTTTAAATATCCTTATGTAGGAATACTATACAGGGGTGAACCTTAATTAAACCGACAAACTTCGGGAAATGATTCTCGGCACCCAAACAAGAAAAAGAAAAGTCCTTTTAACTCTTCTCCATGGCACATAGTTTCCGAGCTAAAAGGTGCCGAAAATGTGGAAAAATGAACTTCCGACGCCTGCATTTCATAAATTATCCAAAGTAGAGAGTGCTGCTTAAAATCTCACAAAGGAAGTCATATGTTCAGAACAGATAAGACTTCCTTAAAGAGATATTAAGCTGCATTCCCTACGTTGGATAGGTTTGGAAATATAGGTATCGGAAGTTCATTTTTCCACACTTTCGGCACCTTGTAGCTCCAAAACTATGTACCGTGGAGAAAAGTTAGAGGAATTTTTTTCTTGTTTCGGATTCGGGAATCACCTTCCGAAGTTTATCGGTTTAGTTAAGGTTCACCCTGTATAATAGTAAATTTCCGTCAAAAACATTACTTCAAATAAACTAATATTATAGTAGTAGCACGTGATTGTTGATGAACAATGACAAAAATGGCGGGAAAATAGCTTACTCACCGCTAAGTTATGGGATAAACTATTACAAGAGTATTTTACTACAAGCACACCCTTTAAAGTACTCTTGTGATATTTTATGCTAAGTACTGGTAGGACTTAGCGGTGAGTAAGCTATTTTCCCGCCATTTTTGTCAGACTAGTATTAGTTTAGAAGTAAAAAGAAAATGATCATATATAATACAAATTCTTAACGCAAAGTAGTCCATATTGTTAAACGTTACTGCACATTCTTCTTGGATGGGGACTGGTCATCAGTTACATTTTATTTAAAAATTTATTGTAACATGAAAGTTTAAAAAACTGAAAAATATGGAACCACACGCATTATATGAACAAATATAGAAAACAACTTTCATAGTGAGCAGTTTTTTACATTTAACTTCTAGAGTTCAATATCCCTTTTAACTTTTTCGTCTGTTCTTCCAACGCATCTACTTCTGCTCAGTTAGTACTCTTTTCTCCTTTAATTCCAACTCTTATTTTCTTCTTAATGTCTTTCTTTTCTCGAGCTACTCTGTCTTCTTTTTCACCGCGGTCTTTCAGATATCCATTTCTTCTGCTTGATGCATTCCTCACATACTGGATCATACCCTTTGTGATATTCATATTACGTATGTCACCAGCAACACGCACAGCATCCAACACACTTCTCTGGGCAATCAAGCACTCCTCTTGGAGATTTTCAACAATGCACTCTTTGTTAATGGAGAAACTCCTTTCCACTGCTGCGTTGCTATGGAAAAGTACACATCTTATACATGAATGTTTTAAACGCATTGGAGACACCTTCTTTACTTAACAGATCATGGAGAAAAACGTCTAATCTGTCATTTTTGTAACTGAAATTTGACAGTTTTCGTGCTGTGTCTTGGTCTGAACAAAATTTTAAATATTCCCGTTTCACCATACCAGCATTTACAGGTGTTATTTGCTCCTTCTCGACAAATGTCTCCAGGGCGAGTGTCATACGTGATTCACGAAGGGTTTTGTTGGTGATAGTTTCTGAAGACAAGCAATTTGCGGCTCTTGTTGCACTGTATTTTAAAGGACATTTTAGCATAAGTTTTTTTACACGGTTCTTGCAAGAATCTTCTGCATTCTTTCTTAAAGTTCAATATATCAACATTCTTCACTCTTTTAAGCGATGTAACCGCAGAAAATCCAACATCAACTAGATTAAGTGGTTTTAAGATGTCCTTATTAAAAAAAACTGACCTCAATAGATGTTTTTGATATGTTTTAGCTACTTTTAAGACGTCACCTTTCACGAAGCGGCTTAAACTACGAATCAACGTGTTTAGGTCATTCCATAGAAACGGTAGTAATGGACTGACTGTCTGTCTGGTACTTAGTGAGGAATTCTTCTAGTTCTACAGATACGGACTGAAGGAACCCTAATCTAGCAGGCAACAGTACATCAGAGATGTGGGCTTTTACTTTCAGACAAGTTTGATGTTTCAGGAGGTTTTGTTTTCACTGCATCAACATAAACTTTTAAGGCACGAATCATAGTTATGGCACGGTTGATAACTTTAGAATTCTCCACCCACCTAATAGAACCAAATTTAAGAGGGAAAACTGCTGTTCCAGATGCTGCCATGAAACTCGCTCTTCTTGAAGGGAAGTCCTTGAATAAATAGTACAACGCTCTCAAAAACTCTGCCACATTCCAACCAGCTTTGGTATGCGCAGTCTTAAAAGCCCCATTAACAATATGTAAAGAGCACGTTCCTGTCTCCAAAAGCTGTGGACCTTCACCATTTTCTTCACTCAGATAGGCCTTCAAATCACTCAGAAATTTCAAGTTAACGTTGGGGCTATCAAGAGAAACCTAAAGTAACTTACAAAAATCGAGACCCTTGTCCCTGAAAGTATTTATAAATGTACTTAACAAATCCTGGGCAGTAGCATGTCCGAGGAATACTGATGTTAAATAACGTGTTAAAACTTTATTTCCGTCACTGTGCTAGAAACGAACTACTAAGTCCATTTGACTTTTCTGTGAGATAGTGTTTACGCGTTCGTCGAACGATACTGCAAAAAATTCACAATTTACATTCACCGCCTGCACTCTGCTCACGTCTGTCTGTCTTTCTCAACTACATCTCCACTGAATAAGTTATTATTGGCTTTCAACTTACGCTGTAGTATATAACTTTCTTCTATTTTACAAAAATATACTTATTCCATACCAATCCCAAAAACAATATTTTAAAAACAATTTTAAAACTTCCAGGTTCCTCGTCCAATTCCAGGCTATTTCCAGGTTTTCCAGGTCCAAAAGTAAATTCCAGGCTAATTCCAGGTTTTCAAGGTTTTCCAGGTCAGTAGACACCCTGTTCATTGTCTCCATCTTTTTGGGGAGTTTTTATGGAATTGGCTTTGTCGTCTTTAATTTTTTTCCTTCAATCTCCTATCCTGGGCGTCCTCTTCCAAACTCCAATTCATTCATCTCTCAGAAGCATTATTGTGGCTATTGGTCAACATTATCAATCTAGATCGATAATGTGGTTATAGAAGAACACAAGAGCTCTCTACGTGACTTTTCCTGTAGATACGGACCCCACAGAGAAGGCAAAGTCTCTATAATGAATTCGATTTTTTTTTTTTAAAAAAAGGGAGGGATTCAATTTGTATAAAATTGTGTGTTATCCGACAATATATTGTGGTTTTATTATTAAAGCTTAGTGCCCTTTTTTCAGCACCGAGACTCTCTGAGACATGAACTTGCAGTTTAAGACAGAATCCGAGCCACCGTTATGAGTTTAATGTTCTCCACACCGGAACGTGAACTCGGGATCTCGAGCACTACACGATCACTAGCCACCAGATCAGTGCGGAAAGCAATAATGTATTTGATATACGCCAAAGCAGAAGGACATTATCCCTGTTCCCCGCTCCTCCCCCTAAACATGCTTGTGTTCCTGGATATGAATAAAATTGTTAAGTTAGTTCATAATAATAATACGACTCGAACAGCGGGAGATCAAAAAAGAAACAAGAAAAAGAAGGAAAGAAAACATGTGAAGTTCATTAGTGTAGTCAGCATTCTTAGAGCAAAGGAAGCGAAATCAAAATCCAAAGGAGGAGGTAAACAGTGCGTGAAGTTGTAAGCAATGTTTAGCTATTAAAGCACTAAAAGGTGTCAAAGCGGAAATAGCCATCATAAAAGAATTTTCTCCATTAAAAATATAAAAAAGTGAAGAGAAAGGAAGAGTGAATTTATTCAGTAAATTATTATCAGCTCATCATTGAACAGTGGAAGGGGGCAAAACGTACATTTTTAGTGAGACCACAAAGGAAAATAATAAAACTAGATCCCGCCTGTCGGACAAGAACACATACGTGAATTATATAGAGAAAACATCCAAAATGTACAGTATATTTATGATATGGGAATAAAATATCAAATTTTCACAGCTTTTGTGAGTCTAGAATCACGCTAACATCTGTAACTTGAAAAAAAAAAGAATGATTTTTTTAAATGTTTAACCTCTTCGTTTGTATTTATTACAAGAAAAAAATAAAAATAAAAGTAACAATGAAGGTGGAGCTATATAACACTAAAACGAAATTTAACGCGGCATTTTTGTTTGAATGTTAAAATGGAAAAAGCACGAATTTGGTGCGACCTCACACGTAGCAATTTTCACAACTACTGAACTCAAATGTATTCCTGCAAATAGTGCTTATATAATAATAGCAACTTGCTGTTTTTTTTTTCTTCTTTAGTGTAAAAAGAAAGCAATTCCAACCAATCCCAGAACACAATTGGCAAGCATGAGGACAGACACTTATGTGTATGTGCGTGCACATATAATTCTTCCCCCTACCGCACCCCACCCTTTCCTTTCTACGAAACTTTTCGGCTTTGTTTTTTGTCTCTTCTATTTATTTTATGTTTTTTTTTCTTTTGTATTTTTTTATGATATGAGAAGAAGAAACGAAACAGCACGCAAGATTAGAAAATGGAGGATATATATATATATATATATATATATATATATATATGTGTGTGTGTGTGTGTGTGTGTATGTGTGTGTATGTATGTATGTATGTATAAAAAGAACTGTGCTGGCTTCAACTAAACTTAACCTGTTGCATGTAGAGGCATTTTCTTCTTTCTTATCCTTCGTTCACACTGTGATCCTAATAGACAAAACATATTGTACTCGGGTGCAGAATGAAATGTTTATGTATATTTGCGTTATTATGCACACAGAACATGATTCAGTAGTACGATGCAATAATAATAGGTTCTGTGTACTAATGAACAGATAAGTGTTGCCAGATGTAAAATTAAAATTAAACAGAAACAATTTTAAAACCATTAATTGTACGATATTACCTTAAGGATACAGAGAGAAAACAGTAGTAGTCTATGAAAGGCAATATGCAAGGAAATCATAAATAAAATTATTCTTACAATCTTAATTCCTTTGTATCTCTTCATTTTCATTAGAACGTTCCTGGAATTTAAAGCTATTCATTTACTGACCATTCACAAACAAATTGTTCTTTTCTTAATCATCCATCGATAACTTTCATTGAATCCATTCACATATAATTTTCCTCTTTTAACCATTTGCCGATAACTTTCATTTAGGTTTATTCACCGATAATTTTCATCTAAAAAGTCAATTTACTTTTTTATAACTTCCATTTATTGACAACTCGTCGGTAACTTTTATTTATTGACCGTTTGTCGCTAACTTTCATTTAGAGCAATTCATGAATAACTACTAATTTTCTGACCATTCACCGATAGCGTTTAGTTGTTGATATTTTTTATCGAAAACCTCTATTTACTGACCGTATATTAGCAACTTTCACATGCTAGCTACTTGACCAATACCTATTTTATTTAGTATTTATTCACAGTTGATTTGCATATGTTTCCCCTTTTATAACTTAATAAAATCTTGTCCAAGTCAACCAAAGAGGGTTAATATTATATTTCCACTAATCATTCACTTACTTTCTGTTCATATGTAACTAAAATAGAGCTAGTTTAAATTAAAGGGGCGAGCGGAGGGTACAGCGTTAATTTTTATTGGATGTTTTGAATCGATTTCAGGTTTCAGGCGGTCTATTTCGTTACCATGGGTTTTCTGTTTCCTCCCGCTTTTTTCCATTTATTAGGATCTCGTTAATGGGCCATAATATTTTAACGTTAGTACATCCATCCGTCCGTCCGTTACTACACAAGGTAACTCTTGAACAAAAGCTAATTTTTGAATCGTTTATGTTTAAGAAAGAGCTAGAACAATTCTGTCGACCGTGTTCATTAGTGAAGTCAATTTGTTAACATCTTCATGGAGAACAGAGACATTAACGGTGGCTATTCATTTTTCCATATCCCATACACTGAAATATGTGCTGAAGTAAAACCACATACACATTACTTGGGATATGAGAGACTATATTTTTGAACTTCAAAAAATATTGTGAGATTAAAAGCACACATACTTGAGATATGAGAGGTTGTTTCCGATCTATGGTGACGATTTCAAACTGCACTTACCTTAAGAGAAACCATGTCGCCACCATTGAGAATGCTATATTTGGTGCCCCTGCATCTAGGTAATTGCCCGACAGCGAAATTTTCACTGTAGGAAACTGGCACGCAGTGTAGTAATATCAAGCCGCAATCACTCTTCCTGACAGGCTTTCCGTAGCCCTTCAACGATGCGGGGTCTTCTTTGAAACAAGGCTCGTTTCAGGAGGCCGAAGGCGCAAAAGTCCATCGATGACGCATCAGGAGACTTCACTGGAATGTCTGTGAATAGAATGGCACGAATTCCAGTTTCTTCTGCCACTTGTTGGAGGAAGGGGCGGGTTGAGCAAGATGTGTGACTTGACGCCTTGTCTTGATGCACCCACATGCGTTTTTTGTCCCTCAGGTAAAGATGGGGAATGTCATGGCGATAAACGGATGTCAGGACGTTAGCCAGATAATACATGTATTCTGAATTCATCTTGATACTTCTGGCTACACGATGAATGGTCATTTGGTCAGCTTTCCCTGGTACGAGTATCCAACAATGATATTATGCCAAAACTTTCCTTGCTTTCAGTGAACCATCTTTGAAAGTCCTTCGCACCTACCGATCGATAAAAACTTGCACGTGGAAGTGAAAGTGACACTCATCCAGATAAACATACGCTTCGTCCAGTGCTACAACAGACTTCCATTTTTCACCGACCAGGTATCGCTTGACAACTTTCCTGGATGTGTTTTGGCAAGAGCTTATGAACACGCCCCTTCCGCCGCTTTACCAACCTCAAATCGCGGTGAACGATGGTGTACATTGTCTTCAGTGATGTCTGTAGCAAGTTCGCGATACTCTGTGTAGAGGATTTCTCCCTGGTGACCACAGTCCCGACTTCCCGAATTTTAGCTCGTGTGCGGCTAGTAGCAGGCTGGGAGTTGGCTGGTTTCTACCACACAAGAAAAATCCCATTCCTCGCCTTAGCTGCCTCTTTCAATGCCAGTGATATGTCATTTTTGGACACAATGAATCTACACTCCTTGCACAGCTTGATAATGGCTATACAACTGTAGTTCACGTCGGAAAGGGCAGTTGTGAAGCCTTCCCAATTATTTTGGGCGGCATTTGTCCCGATATGCACTTACCATACCTGCCACGCAGAATCAATGGTCCAAGGTACCCACATGACTGGCAGCTTCCTTCTCTTTCCGCTTGGTGGTGCTGCACAAGGTGTTTAATTTCGTTACCATGGATCGGAAACAAGTACTTGATATATATGTATAAGAAAGTGTACAAAGCCTAGAATATTGTTGAACTTCAAAAAATATTGTGAGGTTAAAACCACTCATACAGTACTTGGGATATGAAAGGGTATATACTTAACATATATGAGGTACAAAAGAGTATACAAAGCCTAGAGTATTGTTGTTGTTGTTTGGCACCTGGTTAACCTCAAATAAGAAGATATTTTGGTTAAACCTAAAAAAAAAAAATTGATGTTAAAACGTCAAATACATGGGAAAAGAAAGGGTATATAAAGCCTATAGTTTTGTTGGTTAGCATCAGATTAAAAGTAAGTTTTCTGTTATCCTCTTTACTGGTACCAAATTTTATTTGATTATTATCACTCACTCACTTTTATCGTCCTCCTTAAGATATAAAATCATAAGCATGAGCGTAAAACTGAAAGATTTGTTTTAAACTTACCTTTAAGTAAGAAATAACGAGTAGAATAAAAAGGATTTATCGGTATGTTCCACCTTACGAGCTGCTACTAATGATTTTTATAATAAACTAGCCTTTGGCTAGCTAGGGGCTCCGCCCCCAGACCCCCGAGTTTGCTCGGCCTACGGCCTCGCATTTCTTATGTATCAGCCTTTGCATTAATAGTGAATTTTGTGAACTTGCTCTTTATATTTCCTGAATCTGACCATCTGAGAGCTTCGCCTCCACACACTGTCATTGCTCGGCCTACGGCCTCGCATTTTTAAACCCACAATTCTATCGTTTATATTCCTATTTCAACTATCTAAAAGATAAGATTTTGTATGCCAAGAAAACGCCCATTTAAATAGCATGGGAATTTCTTCATCCCCCTTTAGATCCCTAAAATTTATAAATATTCACTTCTGGCAATTTACCTGTCGGTTAGTCCTGGAAGGCTACAATCATGTCAAATTTCATCATTCTAATCCTGCCGGAAATGCCTGAACATTTTGGGGTGTAGAAGACGTCCCATATAAATAACATGGGAAAGATTTTTCAGTTCCCTATAAAACCACTCTAAAGTTGGATTTTTTATTTTTACTGATTTACTTAAGTAGTGCTAACGAAAACGTACAAGCATACCGAATTTCAAGTTTTTATTCCAATTCTAAGTACCTAAAACATGAGATTATAGGTCCAAACAACGGCCCATTTAAATAACATGGGGAAATTCTTCATCCCCTCTGTAGACCCCCTAAAAATTAAAAATATTTACTTTTGGCAATTTTTCTACAATCCGGAAAGCTACAATCATACCAAATTTAATCATTGTAGCCCTACAGGAAGTGCTCAATAATTTATGTCAGCTCATGTAGTTTTAAATATAATTAGGATAGGATTTATTCTTTCGTATTATCTAATGATTAGAACTGATCCCTTTCGTATGCTTTATTCAAGTTCAATTTCTATTATTACAAAGATAAT
Organism: Thermobia domestica; assembly: GCF_964235325.1. Lineage (NCBI taxonomy): Eukaryota > Metazoa > Arthropoda > Insecta > Zygentoma > Lepismatidae > Thermobia > Thermobia domestica. The sequence continues at coordinate 57,308,222 of NC_137469.1, forward strand.
ATTTTACTGTGTGACCGAGCATCAGAGGCAGTTGGGTACTATTTTGAACTAAGAGATAGCGAATTGCGAACTAAGAAGCCAGATATAATAGCGATGTGAGCAGAAGGGCTAAACACACACGCTTCACTTAACTATAAACTGTCTTTCTCGTCTACAGCTCCCTATGAGGTTCAAACTATATGGAGTTTTAGTTCATGATGGCGCTACTAAGACTAATTTACTTCTTTGACAGGTCTTCAAACTAATATCGTATCACCTAACGCTAACAAGTCAATTTTATAGGTAAGCAAAAATAAATAAATAAATTAATAATCCGTGTATCCACGGATGCAGACTCATAGAGTGTAGGTATACAGGATATAGAGCGTATACCCGCCTAATATTTTTATAGTTCAACATATACTCGACTTAAATTTACTATATAACCTTAAAGGATTTCTAGATATGGTCATCCTATTACGAATTTTAACTCCATTCTTTATAATTCGTGCCTTTTTTGTTCCCTTCTAAGGGATATATATACATAACAGTGAAATATGTGTCTAATTATTTTAAATGGGAAGACTATATACCAAACGTCATGTTTTTATCCTTCAGAGACTTGGAGATAAGGAAGAAATCCTCATTCCTCCCTTCCGCATCGAATTTCCAAAAATCCTTCTCTTCTGATGTCTTACGTTGCAAATCCTATTCCTTGTCCAAATTTCAAGTTTCTAGCTTTAGTTGTTTGTCCTGAGTGTTGATCAGTCAGTCAGTCAGGGCAACTAGATTAATAAATGAAGTAGTCAATAGCTTACATCAGTTTTCTTTCTGATTAGCTGACAACCAAGTGAAATTGTGAACCTAATGTAAATAAAAGTAAGAGTTTGATTGTGTGTCTGTCTGTCTGTGTGCGGCCTGGAGACCAGACGACTGGACCGAGAGTTACCAAATTTTGGTCACGCGTACCTTAGACCAGGTCCCAGATCAAGAAGCAGCGTTTTTTTTTTTTCAAAATTTGAACGAGGGGGTCTCAGGGGGGCGTTTACTGAAACATGTGAAAGTAGTAGAAAATAACAATATTAGTGTCAAATCCATAGTTTTCGCGGTCGCTGAGATGAATGGTGATACTCTCACAGGCGTTGACTTCCAAATACAGCCCCCATCGGCAGGGGGAGGCGTTTTTCTTCAAAATTCGAACCAGGGGGTATCAGGGGCGTTTACCGAAATATGTAAAAGTAACATAAAATGACCGATATTTTTTCCTTTCGTTTTCAATTTGTTTACATATTTGGTCTAGGAATTAATTCGTGCGGGTGGACAAGAGATGGCGCAACGAACGAAGCGTCCCACAGTTCCGTGTATCCACACATGTGTTGCAAACCCCTGTCATCGCGTATCGTTCGTAGTATAGGGCAGTGGATTAAAGCGTCAACAACACCAGTTTGTAGTTAAGTGAACATGGCGCAATTTGTGCCTGATAAAGTGTTTTTGCGGGGTGTCCTGCTGCATTACTTTAACATGCAGAAAAGTACGACTGAAAGTCAACGTATTTTGGTGGAAGTGTATGGTGACCATGCTCTAGCTGAGCGAACGTGTCAGAACTGGTTTGCACGGTTTAGAAGTGGTGATTTCGGCTTGGGAGACCAAGAGCTAGCTGGACAGCCAAAAAAATTTCAAGACGAAGAATTGACAGCATTGCTCGAGCAGGATTCGTGTCAAACGCAGGAACAACTTGCAGCAGCATTAGGCGTTGATCAAACAACAGTCTCCAAACGCTTGAAAGCCATGGGAATGATTCAAAAGATGTCACATTGGGTTCCACATGAATTGAAAGACAGAGACGTTGAAAGACGAAAAACCATTTGCGAATTGCTGCTTCAACGACAGAGCAGAAAGGGGTTTCTGCATCGAATTATTACGGGTGATGAGAAGTGGATCCATTACGAGAACCCTAAACGAAAAAAGGCCTGGGTGAAACCATGTGAACCAGGTCCATCACAACCAAAACGAGATATTCACTGTGCAAAGGTTATGCTGTGCATATGGTGGGATATGAAAGGTGTGGTGTACTATGAGCTGCTGCAACCGGGTGAAACTATGAATGGAGAACGTTATCGACGACAATTAATGCGTTTGAAGCAAGCTCTGGCCAGAACACGACAAGAATGGGAGAACAGACATGATAAACTTATTGTTCAACATGATAACGCTCGCCCACATGTCGCAAAACCGGTCAAAACCTATTTAGAAAATGTCGGATAGGAAGTTTTACCCCACCCGCCGTATTCACCAGACGTTGCTCCTTCGGACTACTACTTGTTCGATTGCATGAACAACGATTTGATTGGACAGCGGTTTACTTCTTCAGAAGATATCGAAACATGGGTCTCTGACTGGATCGCTTCCAAGGATGAGGACTTCTTTCGCCACGGAATCAATACATTGCCTGACAGATGGGCGAAAGTGGTGGCTAGCGATGGACAATATTTTTCTTAAGGTATTTATGTATTTTGTGTTTGTACTACAGCTTCAATGTGTGCGTACCAACCGCACGAATTAATTCCTAGACCAAATAGATATTTTATCTGTCCCATGCGAAGAATGGGTATTTCAGCCAGTGTTAATAAAGTAAAAACTACAGTGATCAAATCAAATAAAGTTACGAGTGGATGGCCAATAAACATACTTATCACTATCAAAGTAGGTACTAAATGTAAGTTATTGATGATCATTGAATGAAAATTATTGCTATAGGTTGGTCATTAAATGAAAGTTATTGACGAATGTCCAATAAATTATAGTTACCACTAAGCGAAAATTGTTGGTATATGGTCAATAAATGAAGTTTGCAGGTAAATGGTTAATAAATGGAAATTACTGGTGTATGGTCAATAAATAAGATTTATGGTGAATGATCAATAAAAGACAGTTATCAGTATATGGCCTGTAAATAAAAGTTAACGATAAACGGTCAATATGTAGAAGTTATTGAAGTAATGATCAGTAGATTAAATTTCTAGTAAATTGTCAATAAATGACAATTACCGTGGATGGTTACTAAATGAAGTTTTGGTGATTGGCTAATATAATAATTTACTATCTGAAATTATAAGTTGTCAATGCATTGAATATTTTTTTTAATGACAAGTTTTATTTGTTTGCTTTCTTTCCACCCCGCAGTTTTTACCTTCTAAACCCACCACTGCTCTTAAAGTATTGCTGAAAATCAATTTCAATGTCCAAATTAGACACATACGAAGGAATTTATTTCAGGAGGAGTCCAAAGTTTTTTTTTTTTTAAAAAAAAAAGGGGGGTTGAATTCAATATGAGCATAAATTATATTAAAATTTTTAAAATAATCGCTAAAATTAGACTAAATTTACAGTAAAATCGGAGTTCGGGGGATCCGAGTACGTCTTTGGTCCACTCACATGAAAGGTGGCATGTTACACATCTAGCTGGTCACGAAAGAGGATCTCACCTTAATTTCTACTAATTGTAAATTAACAAAACAAATTTGAATTTATTTTCAAGAGCATTTTCTAATAATTATTTTGGTTCATGGGGTACTTGGTTCGATTCCAGCTCGCACCAAGTGAGCTTTTTATTGTGGACAAGCACCGTGTGCATGGGTTTTCTCGAGGTTCTCCCGCTATCTCTCATTTCCTTCATTCTATCATTTCACTCATTTCTCATCATCACCATCTCCTTTAGCCTAGCTGTCATAACCGTGGGACGTAAAACTTAAATATTTCATTTCATTTTCTAATAATTATTTGTAGTATGGCAACACTGAATGCAATTTTAAAAAAATAAGTAGAGAGCTGAAATAGGAAAGTGTCTATTTGTTTAAGATGCTGTAACAGGAATTGTCTAAAAAGTATAACAATATGTTTTACGAGGCAGAAGTGAGAGAAGGGTTGGTTTTACGATGGTGTTAAAGGTGCGTATGAGATAATGCAATCTAACGTTGAAAGGGAAGAAATGTGTTTATTTAAGGTAGCTGTAAAAGGGTTAGAAAGAGAGAGAAAAAAGTGTGAACTATTGTTATTCTTGCTATTACGATATCTTTTTATTAGTTCTCTCCTTACAGATGTTTTTTATAAATTATATACAACTACTTTTGTACACATAGGACAATAACTCAACATACATTCGAATACAAATGGTAGGAATGGTCTTGATACTTCAAAAAAAAAAAAAAAAAAAAAGTATTATCAGGAAAATGACAAGAATTCCAACGTTGAAAATATTTTTCCGTTCTTGATTTTCTTTTGTTTAGTTGTCAAGCTTCCACATGCTCGATGATCGTCTTATAGTACTGAAAAAATGTAATTTTATCTTTGAATTTCCATCCATCATAATGTGGAGAGAGCCAACACTCCCCCCTCCCGTAATATATCGAATCTTGATAGCACAAATAGCATATGTCCAGTTTTCTAAAATTTTTCAGGAGTATGTTTCTGTGTGATGAGTGTCCTAGTAAAGCAGACAGTTTGAGCTTTGCGACAAGTGTTCACTGTGTATTACCAAGGAGCTAATTACAGTGCATATGATCCGGCAAAGCGGATATCAAGCTACCGAAATAGCTGACAATGTCAATATTGAGAAAAATTGGACATATTATATTTGTGCTCTCAAGATTAGGGGCTCCATTCAAAACATTTATAGTTTATTTTAATCAATACATAGTAGCATCGACTTACAGTATCTGACATATTAATTTTTTTAACATTTTGTATTTACAATATACAGGGTGTATCAAAAGTTCGGGGCCATAGCCCAACTCCGTTTTGAGTAAAGATACAAGAAAATGAAAGAAAAAGACAGTTGTTGGAAACATGTAGTATTCAATCTAAAATGATGGAATTTTTCCAATCACGCCCAGTTGTATGTTAAGCTGGGTCATTACTGTATAGTTTAATTCAGTGTTTTCCAACCGGTGCAGTGTGTTGCGTAGTCCTATAGAGTGTGCAGCGAGATATTAGAATTTAGAAATCATAAAACATTTAATAATTAGTTAAATTCAATTTTGAGACAAACTGTACCAGTCAATGCCTCCAGCAGCACCAACAGCGCTCACTAACTAGACAGAGTCATTACTTTATAAAAATGTACAGTGAATTGAAATTAAATGTTAGTTTAATGTCCCAGGGCTATGTCCCATAGGCTAAAGGAGACAGATATTGGGTTTGCAAGTAGAAACTCGGTTCTGAAGTTGGGTGCGTTCAACAACACTCTTGAACGCATCCAATTCGGCCGGTAGTGTGACTATATGTAGCCAAGGCATTGTTGATTTTGTAACACAAGGTTCAGTCTGGCACAAGCTGTCATGCCGCGTGTATCAAGTGTAGCAGAGGTAAGTGGAAGTCGATAAGCAACATTTACGCCATTGCATTGTCTTCTGTTTTCAAATGAAAAAAATGCGACGCGAGCAACAGAATTGATTAATTCGACTTTGGGTAAACATTTTGTGAGTCATTCAACAGTAAAAAGAGTGGTTTGCAAAATTTCGTGGCGAAACGTTTAGCCTGGAGAACGATCCACGTCCAAGTGCAGTGAAAATATTTCAGGACGAAGACAGGCCCGTAGCCAGCCCGAAAATTTGGGGGAGGGGGGTCGAAGTTTGAGGGGACCCGATCCAACCACATTATAGTTCATCACATATTATAGTTCACTTGTAAGCCTACCGTGAACATTTTAGGAGGGGCCAGCAAAAATTTAGGGGGGCCCGGACCCCCTAGATTCCCCGTGTATACGGGCCTGGATGAAGAACTTCAAGTGTTACTAAAGATATACCAGATTGACTTGACACATAGTCTTCCCTTCCGAGCGCTGCTGTCGGCTGAAGGAATTCCACTCCCTTTCGCTAAGGATTTCTCGCTTAGCAATACTGAATCCTTATTGGCTCAACGCGTGGGTGTGTCGAGGGTGTGAGCTTTAGTTCGCATTTTTGCCACGGCTCAAGACATTTTGGCAGCACTATAGATGAAAATCCGTGTCGAACGCAAGAAGAGCTTGCTGAACAGTTAGGAGTTACTCGCCAAGCAATACCACTTCGATTGCATGCAATGGAAAAGATATAGAAGGAAGGCAAATGGCTTCCTCATGAACTGACGGGAGAAAACAAAAAGCGAAGAGTTGACATCTACATGAATTTGCTTTCGCGGTACAAAAACAAAAACTTTTTACATAAAATCATCATGGGCGATGAAAAGAGGATTTTGTATGGCAATCCTAAACACCGAAAACACCGAAATGATCCAAGGCCAGCCATTAATATCAGTTGCAAAAAAGACTATTCATGCTAAGAAAGTGTCACTGTGTGTCTGGTGGAATTGCAAAAATGTCCTTTACTGCCAGCTTCTGTAACCTGATGTGCTGGAGGAAAAAAAGACCATTTGCCAGCCAAGGAAGTCGGAATGTGCTATTGTTGATTGACAACACTCGTTCACATACAGCAAAAGAAACCCAGGACCTCATCTTCGCCTTAGGCTGGGAAGTTCTCCAGCATGCGGCATATTCTCCAGACTTGGTTCCGTCTGATTTTTACTTATTTAGATCGATGACGTCATCTTTGAAAGACCAGCGATTTACGCAAATTGAAGATGTGCGAAAATGGCACGATAACTCTTTTGCTTCGAAGCCACCAAGTTTCTATCGCGACGACATTCTTCAGTTTCCACATCACTATCAAAAGATCATAGATAGTAAGGCGAATATTTCCATTATTAACCTTTTGTAATAAGTATCTTTTCAATATAGGATAATTTGACCCCAAATAGCCGAGTTTCTACTTGAACACCCAATAATTAATGAAATTGAATGATTGTGAAATTAAAGTTTTTGTGCTCTTGTACCATCCGGGAATTGAACCAAAGGAATCGAGTCCGGGGCTACATGTACCAAAGGCACACTCGCTAACCACAAGACCAGCGGAGAAGGCTTAGAAATTTATGGTATTAAACTATTAAATTTATATTATCATTATTAATAATAAAAATCAAACAAGTAAACGTCATGGGTGTTCAGTAAACCGTGTCGTCAGCTTAAAAAGGTTGGAAACCACTTCAAAACATTTATGTTTTGTTTCCGGAACCAAATTACATTTGTTTGCCCCGTAACCTCATAAGGAGAACACAAAATAGCCACTTTTAAGTATAATCTAGTTGGTAGTAGCATGTACTTTTAAAAAAATGCAAACACAGTGTATATTTTCCACAAACATTAAATTTTGCTTTCCAGGTAAAATATACATACATTCAGGTAGAACTGAAGCGTGAACGAGTTAAACAACTTGAAATAAATGGTTTTTCTCTCTCTCTTTCGCTCTTCTAACCCATAGCTATCACGCTATGCACCCGGTTATTTGAATAGTTCTTTACTCTGTACTACTCCCACTCAATTCGTATGCTCCTGCGTAGCTATAGGGGGTTCACTAACAAGATGCAATAAGATGAAAGAAAAGGATGAAGAACCATAAAATGTCTACCGAAAGAACAAGAATCTCTCACTTACCTTATTTTTTTAAACTTTCTTTTCTTCTTTTTGAGAAAAAAGAACGGAGTTTAAACACTCTAATTGGGCAGTTTGCTTCAACCTTTGGATTAAACCATTGAATGTTAGCTTCAGGCTACATTTTGCTATAGGTATATTTTTTCGCGTTCCCTCCTCAATTTTCAAACAGAAGGGAAAACTTTTTTTTTAATAAGCATAAAACAACGTTAATAATCTGCAAATGTTTACCAAAGGCAACTTTTTTTTTCACAAATAAGGTGCTACTTACTGACTGTACTACTTGAACTATAATAAGGGGCGGATTTCAGGCTAAGCACTTATAAACAACTTTTTTTTCTTATTTTCTTTATAATGTATGCTCTCGTTAGAAAAATGCATGCTATTAGTATTTAAGGAGTAATTATAGAATTTTATGATATTTCTTTATTGACATGAGGCGTTCCGAAAGGCTTGTTTCCCGAAAAGTGTACCCTGAACTTCCGAAATCATCGTCCATTTCAAGTACTCCGGGTAGAAAGGATAAATTCAATATTGAGTGAATAGGCCTATATAAACGTTGATTGATGATAATTAACATTGTCAATCAATTATTCTCTACAATCATCTATCTTTCTCTTTTCGTGTTATTCTTTATTACTTCTTGATTTCATCACATTACCTTGTTTCTGTCCACTGATCATTTTTTTCTTATAATCTATTCAATCCACTACCTTATTTAATATGATAACACTTGTTACTCCTGTCATTTTTCTGATCCATGTATCCCCCCCCCCCTTTTCCATTAGAACTTTACGAAACGTACTTTGTATACCGAATTTGCGGTAAGACTTTCCAGGTTAAAAAGTAGCTTAACTACCTCTCTAAAATAAACATATTTCAATCTGCTCAAAACAACAAGCTTCAGTCAAATTAACTTCTTCAGCAATCTTAACACGCTTGAATCAATAAATCAGATTAACCTATGTTACCTTTTAATAACTACAAGCTTGAATCAAATAAACCTCTTTAGTAATCTTGTCATGACCACGAGATTGAATTAGGATACACTGTTCAGCAGTCTTCTTATCATTGCAAGCTGAATCAAGTTAACCTGTTTAGTAATTTTGTCATGACTACAAGATTGAATTAAGCCAGCCTGTTCAGCAGTCTTCTCATGACTACAAGCTGAATCAAGTTAACTTGTTCAGTAATCTTGTCATGACTACAAGCTTGAATCAAGTTAACCTGTTCAGTAATCTTCTCATGATTACAAACTTGAAGCAAGTTAATTTGTTAAGTTATTTTGTCATAAATACAAGCTTGAATCAAGTTGAATTTTTCACTAATCTTGTCCTGACTAGTGAGTTTGAATCAAGTTAGCATCTTGAGTAAATTTGTCATGACTACAAGTTGAATCAAGTTAATCTGTTCAGTAATTTTCTCATGATTACAACTTTGAATCAAGTTAACCTATTCAATAATCTGCCATGACTATAAGCTTGAATCAACATAACCTGTTCAGTTATTTTGTCATGACTACAAGATTGAATCAAGTTAACCTGTTCAGCAGTCTTCTCGTGAGTACAAGTTTGAATCAAGTTAATCTGTTCAGTAATCTTGTCATGACTACAAGCTTGAATCAAATTAACCTGTTCAGTTATTTTGTCGTGCATACAAGCTTGAATCAAGTTAAACTTTCCAGTAATCTGTCATGATTACAAGCTGAATCATGTTAACCTGTTGTTATTTTGTCATGAAAACAAGTTTAAATCAAGTTGAACTTTTTCAGTAATCTTGTCATGACTATAAGCTTGAATTAAGCTAAATTTTTCAGTGCTCTTGTCATGACTACAAGTTTGAATCAGGTTTCAACTATCCAGCAATATTGTCGCGACATGCTTCAATCAAGTTATTCTGTTCATTAATCTTACAACAAATTTGAATTACATTATCACCTTTTTAACTTTATTATTATTATTATTATTATTATTATTATTATTATTATTATTATTATTATTATTATTATTATTATTATTATTATTATTATTATTATTATTATTATTATTGGAAGCCTCAATAATCAAGTTTTTTTTCTTTCATATTGCTCCTAGCACACACCTGTGAAGCAAGTTTACAAGTTATGGTATCAAGTTAACAAGCTGAGAGCTTGTCATGATAAATTTTAAGGCCAGAAATATACTCAGCAAAGCGACAGAAAACCATACAAAATTCCTGATAATTTTCGAATGTTTGTTGATATCACACTAGAAGGGACGGTACTACACCTCATTTCTCTAGATGTATTGTCTTTCCATTTTCAGAAAAATATCTTTCTAAAAGAAAGAAAAAAAGATTTCTGAACTCCCAAGAATTTCTTCAGGTAAAAACATTGAGATTCAAAAATATCACCATCCACGATGGCGAGCAGGGTTGTTAATGGTAACGGAATCGGTACGCGTAAATAAGTTCTGTTCAGGTTCTCCCCTCCCCCCCCAGCAAAAACAAAAACGAATCTGGGCGCGGAATCGAAAGAAAGTTTCTGATAAAAATAATTTCGGGGGCACCGAAATCAAGTTTTTGAGAAATCGGTTTCGGGTTCAGGATAAAAAATGATTTTCTACTAAAATCGTTTCTGGTTCTTGAGCAGAAACAAAGTTTTCGATAAAAAAAAAAAAAAACATTTGATGGTCCGTTAACGTAACCAATATTGGAATGTAAATTAAATTTTATAGACGAGAGAAATAGGTTTCGTAGCAAAATCGATCTTTCGCTGTTGTTAGCGGTTTTCTCAAGTTATCATATCACACTTGCTAAACGTTGTTTGGAGATTGTAACAATCATGAATTAATGATTTTTCGTGACTTTGGTTTTCGGTTTCGTAAACAGAATCGATACTTCAAAATGTATTTCGGTTCTGTAAACAGAATCGATATGTCGATTTTTTTTTTAAGTTTTTTTCCCCAAAGTATGCCAAATTAAAACATTTATTTAGTTTCTGGGACCTTTACCTGTCCAGTTACTCTCAACAATCCTAATCATCATTTCAGAGGGTGGCTTGGGAGAAATTTTCCTCCTAGAACTACGAAATTCCTCCGGGGAAATCTCCGATCGTGTTCAATGAAGATTATCAGTATTTTCGCAGTACGAGTTTAACCCCCTGATTATTAAAATCTCCCCGGAAGAAATCGTCTCTAATCAGCACTGATCCTATTGGTGATCAAACCATTTTCTATTACCCCAACCGCACAGATTATTGGGTAAAGGTGACCAACTAACTCTATGGCCTATGGAACCTGGAGGTTCAATGCCGCGTTCACAAAAGCTCTCCATTGACTTTTATCCTTAGCCAAACTGAATCCATTCTCATTTCTGCGAGATCCATCTTAATATTGTCCTCCCATTTGCGCCCAGGTCTTCCTAATGGTCGTTTTCCGATTACACTTCCAGTTAAAACTTCCAGTGAAAGTGTTCCTACTTTTATTCTATTTTGGCTACATGACCTGCCCACCTGAGCCTCTTAGACTTAATGATCCTAACAATGTTTGGGCAAAGGAGACTGTGGAATTATTTAATCTCTTTGTAACACATACAACTGTTATTATGGCGTATATATTTGAATACTCATGAATATAATCAGGAAATAGTACCACATATATTTCAACGCATTGTCAGTTACCAGATTTCCCGTATGAAACAACTGGGTTCGATTCCCGCAGAAGCTTATGTGATCCACTTTCCGCGTTAAGCTCTTTAGTTCTACGTTTATTTGGCACCGCTGCTGAAAAGAACGTTAAACACCAAACTATCAATCTTATGCAGAGTTGTTCTGACGCGTGATTAGTGCCATACTAAAGAGTTCGACTAACGTGTTTCCTGCAACAGTCAGTCCTTTAGTATAACGCTAATCATACGTCAAAACAACTTTGCATAAGGCTCCTATTGTTGAACAAGAGCAACCGATTATCAACATTGAACATTATATACGTTATCAGGTTTTGTACAACTTGAAAAAGGAAAAAAAAACTGAAAATAAATCATAGGACCTGCCTATTTACAAATGCGACGTAAACATTGATTGATCAGAAGTACAAACGTGGGTGTGACTTTCTCATTATTTATTTTTTAATTATTTCTTAAAAGAAATAATATCTTTAAAAAAAAGAAAGAAAAAAAAGAAAACGGCGAGTAAACATTCTTTCAGTAAAATGTGTGGTTTATAAACATCATTTCGGAGAATTTGCTAACCACAAAAAGGAAAACAGAAATTCCGCAACCAAAACTAAAACGAAGTAAAAAAAAAAAAAAAAAAAAGCAATGCTTTTTGGAACTCGTTAAAGGAGATTTATAGGCACTTTCAAATTCTTGTGGTTTGATTTCTTTTTTCATCTAAATCGAACCAGATTTACTGGTCTTCTTTACGTAAACAAACCTTGTCCAAGTCCCGTTTAACGGTAAGATCACAAAAGAAACATTTGATCTTATTTCGCATTCCCATTTACGAGATACAGGGTGAGAAGAAAGTGTCAGTATTGTACCTCCCTTTATTTAAAATGGAACTGATATGATGGACCGAATATTTGAGACGGGATGTTTAGCGATGAATGAATTATTTAAATACATCTTTATTACTATCCGACTTAATCATTATTGTCTACAGTTAGATGTGATTAATGTTGCCAACAAGACAAAAGATGAATCGTGAAAGTGTCTGTTTCATTTGGACTTATATAATTTAATTTTTTATTCGCAGAATTTTTGTTCAAGATTTGCTCGAGAATATGGGCAGTAAGGATGGCAGATGTAGTACGTGTACGTGTATATGTTGTTGGGAAGTGATACCCTCCCAATGCGTATGGTTATTAATAAACTACTGGGGCCACAACCTTTAAGATTTAGATTTCTGGGCTTTCGGCATCTATGGCCATGTTAGCCCGTTACGTTTGGGGGATGATGTCCTTCGGCGAACACACTATCCGGGGAAAGGGAAGGAAGAAAGGATTGGTGTAGCAAGGGAGAGACCTGGGACCTATAAGTTAGGTACCACCCTAGCATTTGCCTGGTGTGAATGAGGGAAACCCCATTCGGGATGGTTGGCCTGAAAAAGCTTTTAACACATTTTCGACCGAGTACCCCCACCGGGAATCCAACCGTTCGAACCGAAGGCGTGAGCGTTAGCGACTACGCTACGCGGGGCCACAAGCAACAGCCTTTAGCAGGCCAGATCCCTCTAGCTGGTTTTTGGCACTCATGTGTTTTTTCTTGAATGTCTGAGCGCGGTGGCTCAGTGGTAGAGCGTTCACCTCCGGTGCTTGGGGTCCTTGGTTCGATCCCAACTCGCGCCGTGTGGACTTGGTGGTGGACAAACATCGTGCTCGTGAGTTTTCTCGGGGTTCTCCCGTTTACTCCCACTTTCTTCATTCCACCATTTCACTCATCTCTCAGTATCACAGTCTCCTTTAGCCTAACCGGCGTGGGACGTAAAACTTAGATTTCATTTCATTTCATTTCCCTTCAATGTTTTGCTGAATAATACATATTATTTGTAACTGGTGAAAGGAATGAGTCATTTTTTATTCCTAGTTCCTGTTAACGAAATGTGTCAACGCATTTCAAATTAAAATGATTTGCGTGAACTCATGATATACTTATTTATCATAGCCTGAGTTCTGGCTGTCATCCCCCCCCCAGTTTTTACCTTCTAGATCCGCCACTACTCCCTTCACCGTTAACGTTAGCTTTCGAAACCGACGTTCTCTATTTGTTTTTTTTTTTCAAGTAGCCCCTCCCCCAATCGTCCTTATGATGCTTGGTGGGCAATGCAATGCCGACATCATCTAGTCATGCATCGTTTCTCTGATCCAGCCCTGGCATTGCTTGACACATTTCTTAATAAGGGTGACAACATCAAGAAATTCAAGCATTGCAGTAGATGTTGATACTCCCTTCAATAACCGCATCTCTTAAACGACATACATAAGATCAAAGGACGCACTCTTTTGATTAAAAGGTGATACCCTCCATAAGAAGACAAAGGGGGGAAGACTACTAAATATTTTTCAAAAGCTAACAATTTTTCTTTTGTCTGTTTTTCGTAAGTGAAAAGATATAATGAAAGGGTAACTTACCACAATAATAGATAACGCTATTCTACAGCCGAAAAGACAAATCGGAAGAATAATCAGCGTTGCCATCCATAGAAATTACAGTGTGACTAAAATTTGAATTACCCAAAAATCTAGGCTAAGGCAGAGACTAGAAAAATGAACTCAACGGTAATTGATGACTTATCATGTTATCTGTGTTATTTGTTAACTACTTTTTAAATAATACTTGTATTTATTTTCTAATAACTTATTTATTATGTAAAAACTTATATAACTTATTACAAAATAAATACAAATATTATTTAAAAAGTAGTTAACAAGGAACACAGATAACATGATAAGTCATCAATTATCGTTAAGTTCATTTTTCTAGTCTCTGCCTTAGCCTAGATTTTTGGGTAATTCAAATTTTTGTCACACCGTAATTTCTATGGACGGCAACACTGATTATTCTTCCGATTCATATTTTCGGGTGTAGAATAGCATTATCTAATATTGTGGTAAGTTACCTTTTATTATCTGGTTTCACTTACGAATAACAGACAAAAGAAAAATTGTTAGCTTTAGAAAAATATTTAGTAGTCTGCCCCCTTAACATCCCCAGATATTTTCATTTGACTCAATTTTAACAATTTCCTAAGTTTTAGGAATTTCTAAACAATATTCATCAACTCTCTGTCTTTTTTATACTCTTTTTTTCAATTATCCCTAATTTCAGGATTTACTGCTCTTCCGGCAGCTATGACCCTGTTAGCCCGTCAGCTATGAGGGATGACGTCCCTTGGTGATTACACTGCCCGAGGAATTAGAGACGAAGAAAGGAATGGGGAAGGAAGGCTTGAAACCATACCGGCATTTGCCTGGTGTGAATCAGGAAAACCCAAGAAAACCTCACTCAAGATGACTGGCCTAAAAAAAAAAAAAAAAGCTGTCACACTTTCTCGACCGAGTGTCCGCATCGAGAATTGAACCTGAGACCGCCCTCGTACACAAACGAACACTCAATAGCCACTAGACCAAGAACTAGGAAAGCAGAAATTATCCCGAACTATAAATGTGTGTTTATATGACGCAAATCTGTTACATTTCAATTTAGAAAAAGAAAACGCACCCAAACAAACAAATGGAACTGTCGTACCACCTAGAATGTCTTTCCCAAAGAAAGGTCAGGCTTTGTATTTATGCTTCAACGTACATGGCAGCTAAGCTTCAACAACACATGGTATTTTTTTTTTTAAGAGGTCAAAACATGTATGAAGTAAAGGACATTACACCTCCTTCTAGATACCCTTCCGTCTTCCACGAACTTGTGGCGAGAGTACTTTTTTTTCCCTTAACTTTAATTTTATGAGGTATTAAATTTAGATTTACGACATAGTGTCTGCAAGTAAAACATTTCTCACAAGAGCAGTATATACTGTCTACGAGAAGCACCTTTCAAAATGTAAAGAAAGAACGATTCACATTCAGCTCAAAAGATGCCAGGGTCTCTTCAAAGTTCCTTCAAGACAAGTTAAGAAGACATCAAAATTTTTAACGATATAACAATGTCTGTATTTTTTTACATGGCAGCTTTGTTTCTTCACGTTTTAAATATTAGATCACGAAATTAGTAGATTTGCTTTTTTATTTTTAATATATTAAAAAATAACTCTTCCGATTACTGTTATTTGTACTTACATAAAACACAAATTTAACTCATATTTAATTGACGTTTATTATTCTAAATTCTGCGCCAGATCTAACAATAGATACAAGTGGTGAGTTTGTCACTGATAGAAATAGACAAACAGCTATGGATACGATCCCCTAGTTAAAGGTTACCATTTTTTGTGTGTGTCTCTCTGATAGAAGTAGATAAACAGCTATGGACACGATCCCCTAGTTAAAGGTTATCAATTTTTGTGTGTATGTCGCTGATAGAAGTAGATAAACAGCTATGGACACGATCCCCTAGTTAAAGGTTATCAATTTTTGTGTGTGTGTCGCTGATAGAAGTAGATAAACAGCTATGGACACGATCCCCTAGTTAAAGGTTACCATTTTCTGTGTGTGTGTCGCTGATAGAAGTAGATAAACAGCTATGGACACGATCCTCTAGTTAAAGGTTACCATTTTTTGTGTGTGTGTCGCTGATAGAAGTAGATAAACAGCTATGGACACGATCCCCTAGTTAAAGGTTACCATTTTGTGTGTGTGTGTCGCTGATAGAAGTAGATAAACAGCTATGGACATGATCTCCTAGTTAAAGGTTATCATTTTAAAAAATGAATCCGGAGAGGTTTTTTAAGTTCAGTTTATATGTTTTACTACGATCATACATTAACTAAAATAATTTTGTTCGAGGCAGAGTTGTAAATCCGGGGACTCTCCCTGGGAAATGGGAACGTCTTATTAACTCTATAGTGGTTGTCAGCAAATGACATATGCAGGGGTAGGTCCTGGGAGTCCGGACCCTTCGAAATAAGTTACTGCGTACGTCCCTGGTTCTCAGTGTATTTATTTACGTATATAGATATAACCAAGTAAGTAATCTGTTCCAGTGAAAAATAAGAACTACTAGCAACTAAAGTCATAATTTTCAGCAACATAAAAACTTGATTTCTGTTTAATTTTTTCAAAAAGTACGCATGATAATTTATTCTCAAAATGTCTTTTTATTCGCTTTATTGCCATTTATCAATTTATATATGTTTCATTTCTGGGCAATATTACAATTATTACAAAAATAAAGTTCAAGAGTTATCATAATTTTGAAGTATATACTCTAATTGCACGGCGTTATGCATCTATTGACCAAGCGCCAAAACCAAGGGCGCCGATTTCTCTGTAAATTTTGGGAGGGGGGCATTCAGATGCAGAAAGCATATATGAGTATTTTAAGACAAATTGCATTCAAATTATGCCAAATATTGTAAATTTACAAATACAATGAGGGGGCCCACATGAGTTTTGGGGGGCCGGGCCCCGTCGCACTCCACCCCCAGGATCGGCGCCCTTGGCCAAAACATGGTTCCGAGATATTGAAGGAAAACACAAACATGTTACCATTACGATCTAGTTCTTGGCGCTTGGTCGAATACCTTTTCCTGAGCGTTTAAGCAAATAGTAGGCTATTGTTTCAAACATTGTTTTGTAAATATCTCGAAAATCGAAAAATGGCACTTGGTCAATTGATGCATAACACCGTCCAATTAAACTTAATATCTACTGTCACCTTGCTAATGTCACAATGAAGAGCTTGATTAGCATGGGAATATAGCCTGACCCTAATACTTCAGTATCAGATTGAAAATGAAATGAAATCTTACAGTTTAACGTCACACGCTTATGAGGCCCTTTTAGGCTAAGGGAGACGAATGGTTAAGGCAAGTGAGTGATGATGCAAAAAAACGGTGGAATGAGGATGCGTTATAGGAAATGTGAGTAACCCTGAGAAAACCCACGGTCACAATGTTGACCACCACAAACTTACTTGGTCGGGAACAGAACCAGGAACCCCATGCACTCACTCTACTACTCAGCCACTGTGTCTTTCATTGCACCAGTTTGAGATCAATAAGTAGCAAGGTTGTCGTACAACACCATTTTTTAGGTTTACATAAAAAATAAGTTTTTGTTGAAAACAGGATGACTCAGTGGTAGAGCGCTTATCTTTAGTGCATAGAGTTCGTGGTTTGATCCTCGACCAAGTAAGTTTATGATGGACAACATCGTGTCCGTGGGTTTTCTCAGGGGTACTCCCGCTTCCTCCCGCAACCTCATTCTACCAATTCCCCATCATTATTCACTTGCCTTAATCATCCGTTTCCCTTAAGAGTCTTCATCCCGGCGAAATTAAAATACCGCTAATTTTACAGTAATTATGTGATATCTTCAAATAGATAAAAGATAATCGAAATGTGGAACAAGAGCGCCTTAGACAATATCATTTTACATGAGATACCGTTATCACGACTCACTTATCTGCTTTCGATTTCGAGCCATTTTGAAAATCGGCATTTATTTTCGCGTTTCTAAACAGCTGAAAACATAAAGCCACTAGGTGACTTGTGATAACGGTACCTCACGCAAAATAATATTGTCTAGGGCGCTCTTGTTCCATATTTCAATTATCTTTTATCTATTTGAAGATTTCACATAATTACTGTAAAATTAGCGGTATTTTAATTTCGCCGGGATGAAGACTCTTAACCTAAAATGTATAATCGTGGGACGTTGAACTAAAAGATTTTATTTCATTTTTCATTTTGTTCAGATTAATAAGACCTATCCCTTCGTGTATACAGGGTGTTCATTTATTATGTAGCCAAAATCCACTGGTGAAATCCTCACACCTAAACAATAATAATAATAATAATAATAAAAGTCCATATGAATATACGTAGGGCGAAAAACGCGTTGTTTCAAAGTTACGAGATGCCGAAATCGAGAAGGTTGTAACTTTGAGGCTGCCTAGCTCAAAAACTATGAGAGATATCAAATGTGGTTAAAGAAATATTAGAGGAACTAGTACACTGTCTGTACTAGGTCTACTGTCTGCACACTGTCTCTAATAAAGAAATATTAGAGGAACTAGTACACTGTCTGTACTAGGTCTACTGTCTGTACTAGGTCTACTGTCTGCACACTGTCTCTAATAAAGAAATATTAGAGGAACTAGTACACTGTCTGTACTAGGTCTACTGTCTGCACACTGTCTCTAATAAAGAAATATTAGAGGAACTAGTACCTAGTACTGTCTATCTAAATAAGCAAGTTTCAGAGATGGGACGTATCGGAGCAACGGATTTTATAGAGGGAGCTGCGGTATAGGTTCCGCTCTTCCACCTCTCTCTCTAAAATCATGTGCGCCGGTGCAATCCAACTCTGAAAAGTAGGTATTTAGATTGATAGTGTACTAGTTTCTCTAATAGTTCTTTAACTGCATCTGATATGTATCATGGTTTTCGAGCTAGGCAGCTTCAAAGTTACAATTTCCTCAATTTCGGCATCTCGTAACTTTGAAACAACGCGTTTTTCTCTCCAAGTTCATATGGACTTTTTTTTATTATTATTGCTTAGGTGTGAGGATTTCACCAGTGGATTTTGGCTACATAATAAATGAACATCCTGTATATCTCAGCTTTGAACAAAAAACAAAACTCCGTTAAATACTTATATATTTCAGAACTTTCTACAAAGTAATAATAACAATAATAAAACATGTATCTTTTTGAATGCACCTTACACATATTACATTTTCAAAACATTGCCATACACGTGTTTCTAATTCTAACTTCTCATTCACCACGCTCTAATAATTGATCTTCTTCCGGTTTATTCCTGTTTTCCTTTATTCTTCACCTGTCACAGACCGTAAAGAAACAAATCATCTCCGTGTTGCAAGTACACTGCTTTGCATATTTGCAATAGCAAGTACGGCGCACCACTTTCAAGTGTTATTAGAAAAAAAAAAAAGACAAATGAGAATAGTGTTGAAGTTATTAGACATACAAACATGTTCGTAGCACTTGTAGTGCTTTCTTAAGGCATTATCATTTCGTGAAGAAACTTTGCTTTATTTACGTTATTTCTTTCACACTTCACACACAATGAAGCATTTTATCACTGCAGATATATATACATCTATTATACTAGATGTATAATTATGGATCTCCAATTGTATTCACTGTCTCAAAGTCAGTCATGTAGTCAGTAATAAAAATAAATCTCGTCCCCTCCTTCTTAAGATTTTTTTTTAAATAAGAAATTTCTTGTCTCGTTTTGAGAAGTAATTCGATACGAGAATTTCTCGAATCTCGTGGGCACAGGTCCGCAACTAGGGTTTATGTCACCCGGGCAAACACGAAATTCGCCGCAATGTATACATGTTGCTTCACCAACCACGCGCCTGGGGCAGATTTCCCACTGTGATCATACGTGGGCAACATTAATTCAACTAAGTCTTAAATCTTAAACGCTACTTTAATGTTACATAACTCATAGTATAAAAACTTTTTACTGATTGTACGAACACAATAAAGTGCATTTATCAACAATTTGAAGATACGCAACTTATTACACAATATACGCCAATAGTACATGCAGTGTAAATGTTGTTATACCACACCTTTCATGGACCTCTCGTGACGAAGGATTCTGATAACTTCTAGATGAAATTAAGACACAATACTTTACTTGATCTATATTATAATACAATTTGCTTGAGAGAGACTGTCGGAGAGCACAAATACCCTCTTGCCCCCTATAGAGTCGACACTATTAGGAGCCCACGTTAGGCCGGCTATATATTGAGCAAAGTAAAGCGGGAAAAAGTGCTGAAATGAACATATGCAGTGCGAGGCGGCTCAGTACTGAGCAATGCTGTAAAGCCCCGTACTGCATACTGACTCGAAAACGTGCTAGGTAAAAATCTATTCAAGGATGTGACGAAGACACGTGGTTAATGCATTCAGTCCTCTCTCTCTACTTATCCTCTCCTACTACCCTCTGCTTCGGCTTTGGCTAACCATTCTCTCCTCAATATGCCTCGCTTTCCGCATCCTCTGCTGTACCCTCTGCCTCGGCTTGGTTGGCTATTCTCTTCTCAACATGCCTCGCTCTCCGCATTCTTCCCTGCTACCCTCTCTCTCGGCTTGGCTGGCCATTGTCTTCTCCATATGCCTCGCTCTCCACATCCTCTTCTGCTACCCTCTGCCTCGTCTTGACTGGACATACTTTTCTCAATATGCCTCACTCTCTGCATCCTTCCCTGCTACCCTCTGCCTCAGCTAGGCTGTCCATTCTCTTCTCAATATGCCTCGTACTCCGCATCCTTTCCTGCTACTCTCTGCCTGAATTTGGCTGGCCATACTCATCTTAATTTGCCTTGTTCTCCGCATCCTCTCCCGCTACCCTCTGCCTGGACTTGGCTGTTCATTCTTTTCTCAATATGCCTCGCTCTTCACATTCTTCCCTGCTACCTTCTGCCTCGGCTTGGCTGGTCTGGTCATTCTCTTATCACTATGACTCTCTCAGCATCCTCTCCTGCTATCCTCTGCCTAGATTTAGATGATCATTCTCTTCTCAATATGCCTCACTCTCCGCCTCGGCTTAGCTGGCCATTCTCTTCTTAATATGCCTCATTCTCCGCCTCGGCTTAGCTGGCCATTCTCTTCTTAATATGTCTCGCTCTCCGCCTCGGCTTAGCTGGTCATTCTCTTCTCAATATGCCTCGCTCTCCGCATCCTCTACTGCTACCCTCTGCCTCGGCTTGGTTGGCCATTCTTTTATCAATATGCCTCTCTCCTCATCCTCTTCTGCTACCCTCTGCCTCGGCTTGACTGGTCATTCTCCTCTCACCATACGGCCGGCCTCAATAGTATGGCAGATCTCGTCCCCCTTAACTTCGATGTTGCAAAAGAGAACTCAAAAAAAAAAAAAAAAAAAATGAACTCCAATAAATAAACCCTAACTGGAATGACTTGGCACAGGACTCGCTCCAAGTATAAGACTTACGTCTGCGACGGTGAACTTCGAATTAAAGAAATTTCGTAAATAAAAGAGGTAGTTGTTAGTGGACATTTCATCTGTGATGTAAAAAGTACCCCTTTCATCTGCTCCCTTTCCCATAAGAAACTGTAACACACTATACGTGTTGCATACTCGGATCCACCGTAACTAGACGCCTCAATATTATTATTATTATTATTATTATTATTATTATTATTATTATTATTATTATTATTATTATTATTATTATTATTATTATTAAAAATATTTCAGTTTTACGTCCCACGATTATGTAGGCTAAAAGAGACGTTTGATTAATGATAGTGAATTATTATAAAATTGATGGAACAAGAATGTAGAAGGAAACAGGAGAACCTCGAGAAAACGTATGCACACTATGTTACCCATCATAAGCTCAGATGGTTTAGTGTCCAATACTACAACACACTACGTCTATGTAGTATCGAACAGGTATTATTCTGCTCCCGAAAAGTCGATAAGTAATTGTAAAATACTTCCATCTAGATTTTCAGGAGAAAAAATGATACGACTAGATTGTTCTTGTGAGAAAGAGTAGAGATGAAGTGTAAGATAAAATGTGCATGTTACATTTATCTTTCCTTGTTAAACAAGTATTGTGTTATTGAGACACTGTACAAATGTGTGTTGAGTTAGGAAGTTTTAGAGTGTCTGGACTCGGTGTGTCCCGCCCCCCTCCGTGGGTGCGCCACTGATCCGCGGACTCCTCACATTGAGAAACAAATGCTCTATCACTAAACCACTGTGATCCCAATATTTTACTCTTTACTCTTACGTCTTTGGTCCTATTCCCTAATCCAACAATCGGCTCTTAGAAAAATACACTATTGTTACCGGCAAAAGGTTCTCATATTCTGTTTTCATAGTCTGACTATACATGCATCGCAGTGGTGGATCCAGGATATGATCAAGGGAGGGGCTAAACCATAATTTGCTGTTTTATCCAGTGTAAAGTAGAATTGAAGCCCATTTTATCCAGTGTAAACCTGAGCGTCAAGGGGGGGGGGGGCTATAGCCCCCTTGGATCCGCCCTTGCATGCATGTATCTACCAGCAAATAAACACACATCAAAACAAGCGGTCAACTCCAAAGATGGAAAAAGCTGCACTGACTATAACTATGTTTATAGCAAGTATTTTACATCCATTCACGATAAGACACCATACAGTCGTACCGTACGTGCAAGATCACCCGAAGGCCACAACTGTATAATACCACATGACCGGCGCTTCTTTTCACACATATGTAGTTACACGCAATAAACAAGCTTGCGAACAGAAGGAAGTGACTGGTCAACATACAAACAATCTCGGTAAACTTGCACTCAATCAACTCCTGCAAACATTGCAATATACTGTATATATAGTCTTATATTTTTATGCTTTCTTTTTCTTTCGCTTTCTTTTAAAATGCGGGTCCTTTTATATGTCAAGGACATTGATTCTCTACAGGAAAATTGACCTAATAACCTTTGCGTACACAATACATTTACTTTTTGTTTTTTTCGTGTCTGAGCGGTAAAAACTAGATTTATATGATTATTACGAGTATACGGTTAGATCAAATCATCAAAGATGAGTCGGCACACCTTTTATTTATGTTTTCTTTTACTTCTGTTGACTACCGACTGTTGTGCAAAACAACTTAATTTTTTTTTAAGCGTGATATGTAAAGAGAAATGTTTGGTACAGGTGTTCAGCATAACTTTTCAAGGTTCTTTCCTTATTATATCCATTATTACTTAGCCAAGAACTAACACTATGACTTAAGAAAACTCGAAAAATTCATCGCCGCAGATACGAAACTACTAAGCTGGATTTTTGGTGATTCCCAAATTTAGTTCTACTCCTTGATTTAGTGGCAAGTGTGTGTCTTTGGTCCACGTGATCCTGGGTTCGATTTTCGGTGGGAGAGTAATGAACACGCTACCGTCATTTCAATGGCGGTAAAAACCGGTTTGGGGCCCACTGCAGAGCTAAAAAAAAAAATCAAGCCTTATGCGAATCGAGTTTCATAACTTCAGGAGCTCCTTCCTCCATCGCGGGATCTGCGGGATTGATATCGCCGTCACACGAGTAGGGATGGCCACAAAGTTCCGGTTCCGGCGGAACCGGTTCTCGGAGATCCGGTTTTCAAAACCGGTTCCAGATCTGGATCCGAAAACCCGGTTCCAGATCTGGATCTGAAAACCCGGTTCCAGAACCGGATCTTAGGAACTGGTTCCAGATCTGGATCCGAAAGCCCCCAAAGACCCGTAAAGGAGGCACTAAGTTCACCTTCAAAAATAATGCAAAGAGGACCATGCGCTTGTGCCTTCCCCGCCCAGACCCGCTTGTGCCCCCAGAAAAAAAAATTTGGTCTACCAGTGGGTGTTTAGCCAAATGAGTTGGCCAGTTTGCCTGTTTAGCCAATGAGTTTGCCAGTTACCCAGTTTATTTAGCCAAATGAGACAAGCTGCCGCCGCCTGGTCGCCTGCCTGTCGCTTCCACCATTTTATCTAGCATACTGTTCACAGCTTGCCAGCAGCTCGGGTTTAGCGCAGGGATGGCCACAAAGTTTTGGTTCCGGCGGAACCGGTTCTGTTTTCAGAACCTGGATCCGAAGAACCGGTTCCAGACCTGGATCCGAAGAACCGGTTCTAGACCTGGATCCGAAGAACCGGTTCTAGACCTGGATTCGAAGAGCCGGTTCTAGACCTGGATCCGAAGAACCGGTTCTAGACCTGGATCCGAAGAACCGGTTCCAGACCTGGATCTGAAAAACCGGTTCCGGAACCGGATCTTCTAGAACCGGATCCGTTCAGACCCGAAAACCGGTACCACCAGGAACCGGTTCTGGCCATCCCTACACACGAGATGGTTTGAATTCGACTTTAATCTGTAGGTGCACGCTTCACACAGCCTCAGTGCTGAAAAGGAACGCCAGATTTACAAACAAACAAACGTGCTCAATCTAGTTTAGATTATTACGTACCTTTCTTTGGAAGATCTGCCTTTATGTTAACCTACCTCTATTGGGGTGGGTCCTTGTTTCTATCGTGGCCAGATGAGATTGTGGTGTGTGTGTTTTTCGGTGATAC
Organism: Thermobia domestica; assembly: GCF_964235325.1. Taxonomy (NCBI): domain Eukaryota; kingdom Metazoa; phylum Arthropoda; class Insecta; order Zygentoma; family Lepismatidae; genus Thermobia; species Thermobia domestica. The sequence continues at coordinate 57,332,418 of NC_137469.1, forward strand.
ACGTAGCCTACCGATAATGTTATGTTCTTTAAAAAAAAATGCCAGCGAAATTTCCACATACCAACAGAAAGACCATTGTAGTGCGTTTTAAATCGAGTTTCATCTGTTCCGTTGTGCTGAAATAGAGTAGTTTAAGAGAATTCACGAAGTAAGAATACCGAGTGAATGTAAGCATAGTTCAACTTATAGAGGTATGGAGGATATGAACCTCCCGAAATTTTCAAAATCTCACTGAACAGAATGTGTTTAGATCATAACGCTCACAATCATAACTCATACACTCGGCAAATATCAAAGTGCCCATAGAAATGGCTACAAACTCTCACTGAAAACGGAGAAAATCTCCCAAATGCATGAACAGATATAACATCTATATCTTCACTCAAGAAATATCAAATATCCCCCATTTCTGCATCTGAGGGTTTTGTCCATATCTGTACGGTTTTTGTCCATTTGTATAGGTGAGTTTTGTCAATTTTATGTGAAAATTATGGTAAGCTATTACCCTGGGCTAGTGGGCTATGACCATTGGGGGCTATTACCGTTTACGTATGTAGGAGTTTGGCCGTTCGAGATTATGACTAGGGTTTGGATTTTTGGTGCTCCACCAAATCGTTGAATTTAGTGGAAGATTGCTGAAACAGTGTTTGTAAGTTAGCACATGGCTTTTGGGTTTCCAAACTCAAAATTTATGTCCACCAAAAAGAACTTTCTTCATCTAACTAAGAAATTCTCACCAACTAAGCACCAAATAGCAAGTTTTCATTCATTATCCTTACATATTGTGTCGATGTAGGTCTCCGTTCTTTCTTAGCTTTCCGTCAGTGAAAAACCGAGCCGGTTTTGGAGAAAATCGAAATGTCGGTTTTTCGGATTTCGGTTAAGAAACCGGTTTTCGGTTTTATAAAAACCGGTTTTGCCCATCCCTAGTTAAAACCCTCTTGGGTACGCCACTGGATCTACGTATCAATTTAGACGCGGAGCTTTAAACCCTGAAGCAACCAATTACTCGTAACTAATGATTTCAATATGAAATGCCTCACACCATCTGTATTTGAACCACTGTTAAAGGATTCACGAATATAATAAGTTTAAAAATACAGTTTTATGTACTACAGTAGGAAGCACCTAGGTATGTTTAACGGAAATTTCATATCAGTGGCGTATTTATGATTTTGTTTCGGGGAGTTTTGCTAACTTTATTCCTGGAAATGTGAAAATTCTGCAAGATATTTGTTTTCCTTTAAAGTAGTAAATAACATTCCGCGGGTGCTTAAGCCCGTAAGGCCCCTAAAATACACCACTGTTTCTGATAAAAGTACTTTAACCATTAGCTTTCTTCTACCTTTCACTAGTGTGAATGCCAAGGCAGTTACGAGAGATAACCAGATCTAAAAAAAACATTTGTATATCAGTATTTTCAATACAGAGAGAAGAAGTTATGTTGACGTAAATTCTTCAGTGTAATGTGGTATATTAATAATTTAAGACTTTAAAATGCATAATAAATGTAAAATTTAAAAATAAGTTAATAATATATGATACTAAAAGACATCTTTCTTAAAATTATAGCAGGGAATTATGGTCAAGCACTGCTATTGCCAATTATTATTCAGATCACAAAGTATGTCAATATTTCGTTTCGTTAAAGTTTATTATTTTTAGTTTTTATTTTTTTTAAATTCAACTACAATTCTATATTCGAAACGTTAACAAATTATGCTATAATTTACCTTCTATTATTACAGAAGAAGGAATTGAAAAATATTCTTGTAATTTTATAAAATTATCTTCAGATAAAAAGTCCTGTATAGAATTAAATACCCGCAACTTCGAGCTTTTCCCCTCAGTGTTACACTCGCCTGCCTCCACTCTCTTTTGTTCCCTCCGGTCCCCACACTTCTTGGTGAGTCCCGAAACAGATCTCCTGATACGAACATACCTAGTAAAAGTGAACACAATCAGCTATATTTCGATCCCTGCCCCCACCAAGTGAACTTTGTGGTGGACAAACACCGTGTGCGTGGGTTTTCTCGGGGTTCTCCCGTTTCCTCCCACTTTCTTCATTCCACCATTTCATTCATTTCTCATAATCACCGTCTCCTTTAGCCTAGCCGGCATAACTGTGGGACGTAAAACTCAAAGATTTCATTTCATTTCAATCAGCTATATGTAACAGCTGGTCCCCGGAGCGAACCCAGACCGCCTGAGACTCGTTATTGCAAATTTAGGCTACTTCTTACGTAATCTCTTAAATAATTTTAAAAATATTTTGGTAAGTAGGCTATATACTGCTAAAGCAGTTTCCATGTTCTTTTGGTATTAGTACGCGATGAACGAGTTCTTCCATTGAATATGGAGCTTCGTGGTTAAGTGGTTAGCGTACGCGCCTTTGGCGTAGGAGACCCGGCTTACTTTCCCGGCGAGTGCTCATGTGGTTCGATTCCCACGTCCAGCTATAAGTCCATGTCTCATATAGCCTCTCTGCTGAAAGAGACGCTAAAATCAAGTCAATGAGTCAATCCGCTGAATATGGTTATTCAATTCTTGTGAAAATGTTATACATTATTTCGTCTGTTCCACTTTGCACATACCTGCAATAAACATTGTTTGTAGTCAGTCACGTACGCATAATTTTATCAAAGGGGATTCAAAGTTCCCAATTCACGCAGTTTCAAAAATTTTGTTCACATACTTTGGCAGGGTGAATTCTTGTTTTTTCATATATTGCTAAAAGGAGGAAATAAAAAAAAAAAAACTTGCAAGTTCTACTGAGGCGGAATAATACTACTGGCATTTATTGTCATTCCATGTGTGCACCTGTATTTAAAAACATGTGTGCAGTTGGTGGATAGGCGCCAACAAAATAAAAGAGTTCTGAATGCATTTGCTGATTATTATTTAGATCACGGAGCGTGACTTTCATCGTTATCATAGTAGTATCCATCGAATCTAGTAGTACCCAAATTCTTAATCTACGCAACTTTTATGCAAAAATGTTACAAAAAGGAAAAGAATAGAACATTATAAGCGAAAAAATCTCTTTATAAGGATGTTCGTATGAACTTTAGCAATGGAAATATCTTCATGTAAAGTACATGCCGAGCAAAGAACGCTAAATTTCAAAGAAAGAAACAATACCAAACAATAATGCTTAGATCAGTATTCCTTATGAATTGTGAAAACTTTCTTTGTAGTATAAGAGTCTACAGTATATAGCTTGAATTTACTGAGATTCTACTTCCCTTTTCTTCCTTATACTAATAATAAAGCAGATATTGACTTTTTCTTCACTCTGGAAAACCCTAGTATGTATGCAACCAACAATACATCTTGTAATGTTGGTTGCAGACCTTTGAGGGTGATGTGGTTTTCTTATATTACTAGGCTACAATATTCATTCTACTAAAAACACATACCGTATGATTGCTCGTTCGTCGCGGTGGCTCAGTGGTAGAGCGTTCACCTCTGGTGCTTGGGGTCCTGGGTGCATACACTACTCCCGCCAAGTGAACTTTGTGGCGGACAAACACCGTGTGGGGGGGTTCTCGGGGTTCTCCCGTTTCCACCCACTTTCTTCATTCCACCATTTCATTCATCTCTCATCATCACCGTCTCCTTTAGCCTAACCGGCATAACCGTGGGACGTAAAACTCAAAAATTTCATTTCATTTTCCTTCTTGCTCAGGACATATATGATTATTGTATTAATACTACCTTAATACCGTTTTTTTTAATTGTTTTTTGTATTATCTTATAGAAGAGGGGGGTTAAAACCCGGTATCTCCCTTTTGCGTACGTCACTGTATAAACTACCGGTAGTGAAAAGTGATTCTCACTCAGTGGAGGCTCTCGAGGAGAATCACAGTGGTAAAATTCTAAGTTTTATTACGAGAATCTGAGGGAAGAAAACTTTATTTGGTTTCAGAAAACTGTTTACAAGGATTAATACATTAGATAAGGTTTTTCCTGTATTAGCTTTTAGTAATAAAATTTAAATAATTATCGATGTGACCTCCCTCAAGAGCGCCATTGCCTTCACAAAATCTTGAACTTCTATAATTCAAGTTACTCTTCCGCCCCTTTCCACACAACGGATGTTGCTGGAGATAACTACTTAACCAAGCGAAGTAGCTCAAGTGGTAGAGCGTCGCATTCGGGAGGTGGTATGTTCGATTTCCAGTACCGACCATCCTGACTGGGGTTTACCAAGGTTTTCCTCAGTCCTATCAGGCAAATGTCAGGATGGTACCTACTAAATAGGACCTGGCTGATACCTTCCCAAATCCTTTCCATTGTTATTGGTATTGTTAGATATCCAGTATAAAATGGCTTCTGAGCTGTACCTGGTGATTGTTAAATAAATAAATATCACAATCAAAATGTTACTCATGTTCTTTTTTTAAAAAAAAAAAATGGTACGGTCACGGTAATAAAATAAAAACATAAAAGTACTATCTTTCACATCGAGCTACATACAAACATACCTAAAAAAAAAAAACTCAACTTTAAAAGAAAAGAAAAGCAGGTACTTACATCCAACTTCCGATACTCGAGTACCGTGCCAGAACTTCCGGTGGCGTCCCCCTCTGAAGAAGCAGAATGCAAACCAGAAGAAATATTCGCACCTTCATATCCATGGTCAGTCTTTTTAAGTCAACTTGTTGGGTACTTTTTTTTCACTGGTCCGTCGTTTCTAGAACAAAAACCAGAAATACACAAAATGAAGCTGTTTTACACTTCATTTACGAAGAAGATTTTTATTTTCATTTTTGTTTAGCCCAAGTCAATCATTTTTTAAAAAAATATATATGTATATGTACCAATTTTTTGTTATTAATATTCAGAACTAAACTTCACAACACACACACACACACTCACGCGCGCGCACACAAAAAACACAAACCACAAACGATAAAACGGTAATAAGAGGATTTATTTTTTTATAAAACAGAATTATCAACGGCACAATGTTACTGACGCTCGCGGAATAACATCTCCTTACTACAGACGGTCATTTATTTTTTTGTTAAAAAAGCGTACTTTTTTTGTTCGTTGTTTATAGACATACAATTCACTTTTGTCGTTGTTTTTGTTCGCCTGATGACGATTATGGTTCCTTTGTTCGTGTGTACTGTCTTTCTCTCTCACTTGTTCTTGTTTGCTTGTTTGAAGATGCCGCAATGACAATCTAAAGATGACACATTACATCATCACCAGGTCGTCCGAAAACACGTTAAGAAAAAAGAAAAAGAGTACGAACTTATTAAAATTAGGTAGCACTTTTTTACGTTGAAGCTCGCAACACAGAACTTCCGTGTTATTTTTTTTTAAAAAAAACTAATATCTTCTTGTGCACTATACAAGAAAAACAACACTGTATATAAGATCTCCGGCGTAATCACATTAAAATGTCGCAAACAACTCGACGAGCGTGAACAGTCAGTAACCTCTCGGTTGCTACTCCAGAGCGCTACTAAACTAAAAAACCGCTCCGCGAGGTTTCTTTGCTTTGCTTCCAGCTTTCAAGAGTGCGCTGCGAGACGAAAACACGTAGCAGTTGTATAGTCAAAGAAAATAAGGGGCAAGCAGAAAAGGCTTAGATAGAGGTATCCACGGAGGAAAAAAAAAGGTAGGTTCAGTAATTGGACGACTTACCGCGCCGACGCGATTGGTCGCCACTGCAGACGCCGCATGTCTCCTGATTGGCTCGATAGCGACCTGCCTCCTTTTATTCATCCCCCCTCCACCCTTAAGACCAGAACGTTTTCTATTATATTATTATTTTTACTACTATTATTATTAGTATTGAATTTACTAAACGGTTTCCCCCCTACTCCTTAATCTTTCGCCGTGCGATCAGAATCAGCTTCCAAGTGAATGATACTACTACTACATACCATGTTATCCTCTCTCGCCCCCCTCCCCCCGTACTTTCTCGGAGTCCTCGTGCCAATGAAAGGAAACAATGCAACAACTGACATTGAATGATCGGGTGGCAAGTTTTAATGATATGACGTCATCCAGAAGACAATTAGTATTGTGGAAGCCGCCCAGATATCTTCTTCTATTTTCCCTTATTTATTTATTTACATAATTAATTTTCTTCTTCTCCCAAACTTCCTCTCTATATTAAAAGATTTAAAATATATTTCTTTTTTTTTAAAAAAAATGCTACTTTTCGTTGCACATTTTTTTTACTTCACCACAATAAACAGGAAGAGCTGTTAAAACATCTTTTGAGGGTTCATTGCCCGCTTTATGCACCTTATTATATAAGGTATTTGAGTATACTTTGAAACAAATTTCTTAATTTTTGTTTTAAAGTAATGGGAATAGAGTAGATAGAGTAACTGGGAAACTCGCAAGCAGAGCGCCAATCCTGGGGGGCCGGGAGGGGTTCAAAGCTCATGTAGGCTCCCATGTATTTTTATGAATACGTATTTTTATATGCATTTTTATTGTTATATGTATTGTTATATGCATTTTTTTATGAATATGCAATATTTGGCATAATTTGAATTCAAGTTGTCTTAAAATCCTGATAAATGCCTTCTTAGACACTTGTCTGCAACCAAACACACATCTGAACACTCACCTCCGAAGTTACAGAGAAATCGGCTCCCTTGAGTACGAGCCTGTATGAACGCAAGCCGTATTGTAGATAGCAAGTTGAATTGACAACCCGATAAGAGTTGGACTGCCTCGTCTTGGAAAACGGTATCATGGAGGCAAGGGTCTCGTCTCGGAAAGTGGGTATTTCTATTGAAAGAAGTATATCGAGTGTTGCACTGTCCTTTCAATAAAATTCACTCGATAACGAGAAGAGAGTTGAGACAAGGAGAACGTTTTCAAATTCGAGACGAGACAATAGACATGACAACGCTCGTGACGTTTCGAAACAATGCGAGAATTTTTAAGTATCTCGTAGTCAACGCTCTATAGTTTGAACAAGTCTTAGATCGCACATGACTCATAGTAAGCTTATGTTATATTAAAGGGACAATTCTCACGGCAAACGAGAAGATAAGCGGAGGCCCTTAGTGTGTTAAACCTTCAGAATTTGTGACAAAAAACATGTCAGTAATGGCATAATACCGATGATGATTACAATGATTATGCACCACACATTATAACATTTCCTACACTGAATTTGAAAATTCGTAAACGTTAAGGGATGACAGTAGATTAGGATTAGGGATTACATTTCTGGACGTTCGGCATCTATGGCCATGTTATTCCGTCACACATATGAAGGATGATATCCCTCGGCGACTACACTGTCCAGGGAATTGGAGAGTAAGAAAGAAATGGGGAAGGAAGGAAGCAACATGGGACTATTATATTAGGTACCATTCCGGCATTTGTCTGGTGTGAATGAGGAAATCCAGGAAAAACCTTACTTAAGATCGCTGGTCTCACAAATCTGTTACCTCTTTTCGACCGAGTATTCTCATCGGGAATAGCGCTACGCTACGCGGGGCCACGGGATCGCAGTAGGACAGCCACCTCACAAACAAGGGTAGGCAAGTTTGAAGATGGAGGTAACGGTAGCTCAGTGGTAATACGATAGGTCCCTAGTTCGATCCCAGCTCATGTGAGTTTGTAGTAGACAACACTGTGCCTGAGTTTTCCAAAGGTTCTCCCTAGAAATGGGCACGAGACAAGATTTGAGGCTGTCTCGTCTCGAAAATGTGCTGTAAAAGTGATGTCTCGACTCGAAAAATGTATTCTTTTCTATTGGAAGAGTTGTGTCTCGACTCGAATTTTGCCAGGAAAATTCTGTCTCGACTCGTCTCGTGCGCATCCCTAGTTCTCCCGTTTCCTACCACATTTTAATTCAACTACTTCTTTCATATTACCATTCACTTTAATGAATCAATTGTCTCCTTTAGCCTTTCAGGGCATAGACCCTAATCATACGAAACGTAAAACTACAGATTTAATTTAATTTAATTTGCAAGTTTAAAGCTTGAATTTGGTTAACTAGGAACAGAAATGTCTTCGTAACTGGCCTCTTCGAAATTTATGTGTAGTATATATGAATCCAGCAGTATAAAATTCAAATATTTTTCCAATTTAATTTAAGCTTTTCCGAAAACCGGTGTCTCCATCATTATAATTTTCATTATCATCCAGTTTCCTAAGTTATATTTTGGGTATATAGATGTCTTGTGGTGTTGCTGAAGAAATTAAATTTTAAAAATGTTGTACAGGCATTTCTTTGCTTTTTTTATGTTTCTCGTTTTACATCTCTTTCCTACTTTCCATTTTCTCTATCACTACTTTTAGGCTCTAACTATCTAACTGAGAGATATTGCATTATACCCTTTAAATCACAGAACAAAATGAAATTTCAAAACTTTTAAAAAGAAGGGGAGCTTACAATGAACGAAGTTCTAAAATAAATGATTTGCATTTATGCAACCAACGTAACTTCAGTGCATAGCTGGTCATGTATAACTAAGGAAGTGAATGAGACTATGTTACAACATATTATTTCTCGTCTTTCTTTAATAAGCGAAAAATGTGCATGCATGTATCTAATATTGGGTAGATATATACGTATGAATCCTGAAGACCATTTTCTTTCGTTCTTTGTTCTGTGAGGAACTGGTATATATCTCGGGTTCGAAGTCCGCTGCTAGGCATTATGAATGAGTACTATATACAGATGTTTCTTTAGCTTTACCAGGCAGATACTGCCAGTCTGTTACCACACAGGTGAACTAAAACCAATAGTCTTTGAAACCTTTCAGTTTAACGTCCCACGTTTACTCCCTTTAGCATAAGGAAGATGAATGATTAACGCAAGAGAATGATGATGGAAGAATTGGTGGAATGGGAAAGTGGGAGGAAACGGGGAAAACCCACAGACACGATGTTGTTCACCACAATTTTACTTGGTCGGGGATCGAATCAGAGATCCCATGTACCAGAGGTAAGTACTCTATCATTGAGCTACAGTGCACCCCTAAGGCCAACGAGTTTGTGTTCGAGAGTATTCTTGAAATTCTCTTGTTTCTTTTTCACTAGTTTCATACCATTTTTCAACCATTATCATCTGTGTACATTTATGATACATCTTCTTAAGAGTCTTCATCCCAGCGAAATTAAAATACCGCTAATTTTACAGTAATTATATGATATCTTCAAATAGATAAAATATAATTGAAATATGGAACACGAGCGCCCTAGACAATATTATTTTGCGTGAGGTACCGTTATCACAACTCACCTAGTGCCTTTCCGTTTTCAGCTGTTTAGAAACGCGAAAATAAATGCCGATTTTCAAAATGGCTCGAAATCGAAAGCAGATAAGTGAGTCGTGATAACGGTTTCTCATGTAAAATAATATTGTCTAGGGCGCTCTTGTTCCACATCGATTATCTTTTATCTATTTGAAGATATCACATAATTACTGTAAAATTAGCGGTATTTTAATTTCGCTGGGATGAAGACTCTTAAGTTTACAGGGTCTATGATCTCCCTTAATTCCACGAAGAACTATAGCCGGCCAGATGACTCTCAGTTGAATAATATGCAATCAACACAATAATATTTTAATCTTGGCTTTCTAGTGCAGAGTTCACTCGTCTTAATTTCTCAACTACCTCACAACTATGCATCCATACCGAAAAACGTTATGCCCTTATACAGGAAATCGAAACGGCGACTACGCACAACAAAAGACACGCTCTTTGTTTGGTGATGGTGAGGGATTTACGTGTAAAAGTTAAACTGAATGTTTTATTTTATTCTTTGAAGTCTTGTTTTCAATTATTCAATTTGTACGGGTAATGAACTTTATACAGTTGTTGCTTAATCGAATCAACTTCGCCAAATTTGATCGTTGAATTCTGTTCAATAATGTCAGCTAAAATTAATGAGACGCATGAGACGAGAAATGTCTCGTCTCGACTCAAAAACAAGACGGAAACTACGTATTTAAATTCTTAGATTTCAAACGTTGTTTTAATGTTACATGGTTCGTTGTATAAGCATCATAATTTGACAAAATCATTGTACGGGGATAAAAGAAGAGAACTTATAAACGCTTTAAATTATGGAAATTATACATACTACATTCCAATAATGAAGTCTATCCCTTTAATGTTTTTTTTATGTCACATCCTACTTGAACCTCTCGTGATGCAGAAGGATTCTTACAAATTCTACATAAAATTAAGGAAAAGATCCAGGTATAAATTTTGTACATAAATTTACAAAGCAAAACAAGAAAATTTTTTGGGCAAGACGAGACTTCCACAAACCTTATGAGAGAAAAGACGAGAAAAACCTTAACTTTGTAGGCACACCATCTACCATCGATGTTTTTCGGCGACAAGTGTTTTCACTATAGGCGACCTAGCTGACTGCGCTCGTCGATAAAACTGAATCGTTCGTCAGAAATTAAAGCCTCTTTCAATTCAGTTGGTAGTCGTTTCGTCGCGTTCGCATCAGTAAGTGATTCAATCGAAGATCTCTGTTTATACAGTTGACTGACTGAGCCGAAAGTGTGACGTCAAATTTCACTGGATCTACAAACAAATCGCTAAGCGAAGACGTCCCTTTATTAATTTACTCTTGCTTAAATGACTTGAAATTTTAAATTTCCAGCCAAAGTATTAGAGATGTCTGGTGATGTAGAGCGTCAATTTTAAAACCAATTGAATAGAATTTTTATTTTATTTTCGCTCATTTTCGATTTTCCATTTTCATGTCCCCTTTTCTCCTATATTTTTGATATCATAAATAAGACAAAGAAAAAATACCAGATAGGGAAAACAACGTTCTTAACGTGTGCACTGGTAACATAAAACTGAATCAAGCAAAAGATTCACAAGCGTGAAATTGAAAGGGAAAAAGAAAACGTTGCGTAGTTTATATCATATTAGTTTTATGTATTTTATAAGAAAAAAATGTTGTACGTATATAAAGCGCAAGAAAGCATTCATGTAGAGGCACAAATAAGGACAGTGCATTATTAAAATCAAAGAGAAGAAAATGTGTTTTGGGCATTCTTCTCTAAATAAATTGATTTTGCAGTGACGTTGAAGTAATAAGTTTAAAAAAAAACACAAATTTTACACATTTTTGTTTCTCATTTTACGAAAACATGTTCTTTTCAGCCAGGAGAACAAGAGAGACAAAATATGGAAAAGAAAAACTGTGGGGAAAAGTGCATAATTTCAGAGATAGGGGTGTCCAAAACCGTGGGAAAGCAAAAATTTCAAATTTCTATTTGCTATTTCAAATTGCTATTTCGAATTCGAGAAATCATGTAGTGTAGGTCCGTATCAGGGAAATCACGTAGACAAAACGGAAGCCTTGACAGCAATGAACACGTAATACGTCGGCTTAAGATCGGAAATGTTAGTGACTGCCAGCTCCAAGGTTCCTCGTGTTCGGAATAACATTTATTTATTTATGTATTTATTTATTTGTGAACAACAACACAACAGGCAAAGCCCAGTTATAGTGTTGGTGCATTACCAAATAATCTTACAATAATTTTCTTGAACATATTATAGTTCATATTACATATATCAATTTCGTTTTTTCGATACATAATTTCTTATAAGAAGAGCATATTCTCCAGATTGGTGACTTCAATAATACGTTGATCCTTGCCTATTTGCAATAGAACAGGCCAGAGTTTTCAACACAGGTTTTAAGTGCCGGGACATGAAAATTTAGTATCGATATCAGATTTGTACAATTAAACTCATTTTGTACTATTTTACGAAGAAAGATCAGATCTACCACATTTCGCCTTTGTTTTAGTATAGGGATACAGAAGTTGTCTATTAATGTAAGATAGTTTTCGTAAGATGGATAGATTCCAGTACTCTTGTATACTAAGTATTTGATAAATTTGGATTGGACATTTTCGAGTTGGTTTCGGTATTGTTGTTGCGATGGGTTCCAGATCACAGCAGCATATTCCAGTTTTGATCGGACGTAAGAGTAATACATTTTTGTTAGTGTGGTGATAATATTAAACTCCTTTCTCGTTCTAATTATGAATCCTAACATTTTAAAAGTTGATCGCCATATATTTCACGTTTTTTCACGTATAAGCGTGAAACAAAACACGCGTTATTGAAAAAAAGGAGTCAGGCAAGGATGTAGTATGTCACCGCAATTATTCGACATTTACACTTATTCAACATTAAGGGAAGCATTAATGGGAGCTGGAGACTTCAAAATTGGAGGGCAGATCATTAATAAGGTCAAATATGTAGATGGTTATTATAGGTAAAACCGAAGAAGGATTACACGAATGATTAAAAAATAGCTGACACTGGGAAACAACATGGAATGGAAATCAACGTTGAAAACTCAAGTCATGAGAATATCCCGTGGAAACACACCCTTATGGGTCAAAGTAGAACAAAGAGAACTTGAAGAAGTCTATCATTTCAAATATCTGGGAAGTATTTTGACGAGGAACGCTTACTGCACCAAAGAAATCAGGTCAAGAATTGCCGTAGCCAAAGAAACACTTAAGAGTCTTCATCCCGGCGAAATTAAAATACCGCTAATTTTACAGTAATTATGTGATATCTTCAAATAGATAAAAGATAATTGAAATATGGAACAAGAGCGCCCTAGACAATATTATTTTGCGTGAGGTACCGTTATCACAAGTCACCTAGTGGCTTTCCGTTTTCAGCTGTTTAGAAACGCGAAAATAAATGCCGATTTTCAAAATGGCTCGAAATCGAAAGCAGATAAATGAGTCGTGATAACGGTTTCTCATGTAAAATGATATTGTCTAGGGCGCTCTTGTTCCACATTTCGATTATCTGTTATCTATTTGAAGATATCACATAATTACTGTAAAATTAGCGGTATTTTAATTTCGCCGGGATGAGGACTCTTAACAAGAAAAAAAATTACTGTTAACTATAGCAGGGTCAACAAGAGATGGTCTCTGACGTTTCTTACCATATGCGGAGAGACAATGCAGCCCCTGCTTTGGTACTAGTGTTACCAACCACGGTTACTTTGTACCACATAAAGTCACATCTATCCTCATGCACCATTAATTAAATTGCCATTATAGATGCACCGGAAAAAGCCTTGACACGTGAACGTGAGTAGTAGCAACGTCACTGCAAGCTGTCAGAGACCTTCTCTTGCTGCCTGCCCTATAGAAGGCTTAAGGGGACATTTGCCATTTTGAGATTTACTAATATTAATGCATTACTTATGTTCTGTCTGCATGAAAACACGATTACATTGACTATATGTATGATTAAAAGTGATTTTATACAAAATTAGATAATTAATTGCTGCATAATTAATTATTAATTATACATTTTTATTACGTGTCTTTCTCTGTAATCAATTGTCAGAAACATTTTTTTAAAAAAGTATATGATTTTTTACACATTTCTCATTGACATAAAATAATAATACACGTCAATATCGTGACAGATGTTAAATTATTATTAATTGAAAACGGAAAAGTGCATTGCTGATACTACTGAATTCCGTATGAGGAACAAACTTTCAGTTTTGAGCACTATTTTTGTGAAAAATACTTTATTTATTCCTATATATTGCATATCAGGCAAATCCCTATATATTTTCTTTTGATTGGTACCACACTTTTGGATATAGACATATGCATTTCAAAATAAGACATGAAACAATTTCGTAATATGTAAAATACATTCTCTTGGTTTGTGAGGTGGCGCCTCCCACTTTAGGCGACGGTTTTTTTCGGAACTTCTTGCAGTCTGGATAAGTGTTGACAGAGTTACCAACGCACAATTTTATTCAGCTAGTGTTTTAGAAATGGGACGCAACGATGACCTTCCAGAAGTAGGAAGAGAAATAAGCTTTCTAAGGCTATTCGTTTATCTTGGATAAAAAGGCGTTAAATAGAAGATAGCTCCAAGTGTGACACTTCTGTTTGTGTATCTTTGGAAGAAACAAGTGTTAGTTCTATGGAGGTTCCAATTGCAAGGGATGAATCAGATGATAAAGAAAGGTGAGATTTATTTTGCTTTCCATCCTGATTATTAATTACTTTGAACCAAGATAAAATGATTCTAAAAAATTATCTAAGGAAGAAGTTGATAAAGTACTTCATATAGAGTATTTTACTGTATGGTTCAGAGACTGGGATATTACGGAAGTTAGAGATGAAATATTTAGAGAGCTTCGAAATCTGGTATTGGAGGAAGATGGAGAAGATAAAATGAACAGAGAGAATAACAAAAAAATGTTTTAAAACGGGTAGGAGAGATGAAGACATTTTTAGCCAGCATCCTTCGTAGGAAGGTGAATTGGATTGGACACATCTTGCGAAAAAAAATTGTCTTCTTCATACCACCATAGAGGGAAAGATGGAAAGAAAACGAGGAATAGAAAGAAGAAGAACACAAATGGTCGATGATTTGAAAAATAGAAGAAAATATTGGGAAAGACGAAGCTGAAGATCGAGAAATATAATAATTATTATTATTATTAATAATAATAATAATAATAATAATAATAATAATAATAATAATAATAATAATAATAATAATAATAATAATAATAATAATTTGTTTAGCTCAATAAGATCCATCGATTGGTATTTGTCCCATCTTGGACCTTTCTCGCTTATTATTCGCTGATAATATTGGAAATTTTCGACTTGTATTTTTTTAAAGAGGCCCTATCACGGCGAAATTAAAATACCGCTAATTTTACAATAATTATGTGATATCTTCAAATAGATAAAAGATAATCGAAATGTGGAACAAGATCGCTCTAGACAATATTATTTTACATGACATACTGCTATCACGACACACTGATATGCATTCTATTTTCAACCATTTAGAAAATCGACTTTTATTTTCGCGTTTCTAAATGACTGTAAACGGAAAGCTACTAGGTGACTCAGGATAACGACACCACATGCAAAATAATATTGTCTAGGGCGATCTTGTTCCACATTTTGATTTTCTTTTATCCACATTTTTTCTTTTATGATTTGAAGATATCACATAATTAATGTAAAATTAGCGGCGTTTTAATTTCGCAGTGATAAGGCTTCTTAATTTTCAATTGTTTTCTTATCTCAAGACAGTATTGTAGTATCATATTTTATACGTTTATGACCAGAATTGTGGTCGCAGATACCCAAGATTTTTGCTGACTCAATATGTTGCAATCAGAAGTGGACTGGTAAACTTTGGTCCATCTGGCTTAACTACATTAATTGGTCCACCGTCAAAGTTGCTCCTCATCAGAGTTGGCCCACCTAGAAACACACTTTCGTCTTAATCATGTTGGCTCCCACGGCGATTGCCGGGTGGGCGAATCGACCCCTGCGCTTCATAATTCTTAACACTTTAAAAGTGCAGACAAACGCAAAAATTAGTAATGTTTTCAACATACGTCCTTCTTTTGTCTGCAAGTATGGATTTATAGAAGTATACAACTAACCACAAAAATTGAATGTAGTTTTCGGATGACAAATACTGAAAAGCAAACTTTTCCTTTGCCAGGAGTCAAGTTGCTGAAAAAATAACTGAAGAAAGATATCGAGGGAAAAATCCCAGGGGGTGAGGATACAAGAAAGCCTTCAGAACGGAACGAGACGCTAGCTAAGTATAATTGTCACCCTCGTATACGCTACCAGGTGGCTCCAACGCATACCTTTTATTCACAGAAATCCTTCTCCCCCTTTTGTAAAGGACTGAGCGACCCTGTTTCCCAACAAAAGCTTAACTCAAGGTCCCCTACCTGTGAAAATAAGATGTTCTTGTTGAAAAATAGCTCTTAACGCCGCAGTTGCTTTCAGCGTTAACCTAGCTCATTATTGGTCGTATTGGACAACATCTTCTTTGAATGTAGTGTGCTTCCCTCGTAGGGGAGAGGTTCTGAAGTGGATTCAAGTCGGGTTGAAGAGTGAGTGACGTAATATCCGCTCTTATACCTTGTATTCAACATTATTCGATTAACCTCTGTATTTTTTTCCCATTGAACTTGACCTAATGCTTTGCGATAATGCTAATAAAACGTTTTCTCTCAAAGTGTGGTCCGCAAGACACCGGAATGCCACGGATAGTCAATAGTTTGTTTATTTGCATGGAATGAGACGTAGAGAATGGGAGAGAAGAAGAAGACTTCATAATCTTACGTGAAAACTAAGAAAAAGTAGATGGTCTTATTAAATGGGACGTTCAACTTGTCCCAGTGTCCTGCCTGTAATGGCATAGTAGTACTTATGATGGAGATGATGATCAACTTTCAGAACATTTTTCGAGTTGTCAAAAGAATGTAAAACACGATAGTACAAAAAAAAAAAAAGAAAGAAAGAAAGAAAGAAAGAAAAATACATCCGAGATCCGACTACGATGAAATTTCTCACCAGCTTTATTGATATTGTTTCTGATGTAAGGTAACCTCATCAGGGATGTAGCCAGCAGGTTTATCTAGGAGGGGGCCGTCGTTTATGAAGGGGGCCACCAGCTACAATATGCAAACTCCCCAAAATTGTGTTACAGCTAGTGATTTTGAGGAATAAAAAGAAACGAAAAATTTTGGTTCACGTCTGGAAAACTAAAAACACTGTTTTTTAAGCTTTTTTCTTTTTCTGCATAAATATAATGTACTAGGTATTTTTTATTATGCTTAACTAAGAAATACTGCCCTGGATCAAACGTTATATCTTTGTGAAAAACTATTTCAATTTAAGCCCTTGTTCACAGAACCTATAAGACTGATTTTCTTTGAAATTTCACTTAATTTCTTTAAGATTTCCTGACCAAAATATTTATTTATTATTCTTGACTAAAAAAACACCACAATTATTTTATTAACAGCTTAATATTTTCATGTTTCATACTGGAAATGATCCGCATAGAAGCACTAGACCAATCAATTATAGCAGATGTGGTAGTAAGCTGTGCATTTGGTCATTCTTTACACGGAAGAGATACCATACTACCCCGACCGGTAAATATTGTAAATTATTAATTGTATCTAACCTTTGTTATTTTTAAATGACTGAAGCGAAGTAATCTTACGACGATGTTTTAAAAGCTGGTCATTTGGGAGGGGGGGGCCAGGAAATCATTTGAGGGGCCTTGCCTCGATGGCCCGCCGTGGCTACACCCCTGAATCTCATTCATCTACATCTAGCGAGTTAGAACTAAGTAAATTAATTAGACAATAATCGCCATCACATTTATTTTTTACTAAAGATGGCTCAGTTATAGAACACTCACCTTTGATACGAGGGGGCTCTGGTTCAATTTGTGGCCATGCGAAGTTTTGGCGAACAACAACATCGTATCCGTGGGTTTTTTCAGAGTTCTTCTGTTTCCTCCTACATTATCATTTTATAAATTATTTCTCATAATCATTCATTTTCATTAATCATCTCTCTTCTTTGACCTAAAGGAGATAATCGTTGAACGAAAAATGAAAAATGAAATGAAAAAAAAAAAAAACTTTTAGTTTATCGTTCCACGAGTGTGGCCTTTAGGCAAGGAAGACGATGATTAAAGCAAGTGAATAATTATGAAAGATTTGGTGGAATGAGAAAGTGGGAGGAAACGGGAATACCCACGAACACGATGTTGTCCACCACAAAATTACTTGGCCAGGGATCGAACCAAGGACCCCCCACCAGAGGAAAGAGCTCTACCACTGAGCCACTACGTCCCCCGTTGGACGATTGTTCTTACTTATTCCTCTAAGAGTCTAGTTTATAGTATTTTCCTCCCATATCGTTTTTCACCCACTTGAATGACTTATCTAAAGATTTCTATAGTGCTGCCAAAATGTCTTGAGCCGTGGCAAACATGCGAACTAAAGCTCACACCCACGCGTTGAGCCAATAAGGGTTCAGCTGTTGCTAAGCGAGAGAGCTTTGGCGAAAGGGAGTGGAATTCCTTTAGCCGATATTAGCGCCTGGAACGGAAGACTAGGTGTCAAGTCAATGTGGTATATCTTTAGTCAGAACATGAAAGCTAATAGGATTGAACTAAATTTACAAACATTACAGAAAGTGAAGGGTTAAGGCAGGCCTTTATAAACCGTATAGCTAGATCAGCACATAGGTTCTATAAACCGTTATTTTAGGCTTTCTAGGGACCCCATTTGTCTCATAAGGCTGGGTCACCATTGAAACTTCTGTTCTCTACCGAAAATCGATGACGCACTAGTATTTTGACTCCTTATCTGTAGTAATAGCTTTCCTCGAGTCATTGATGGTCTAGTAGCTATTCCACGTGCCTTTCATGCACGGAATCCCGGGCTCGATTTCTGGTAGGAGAGAATTGAAATTTGAGTGCATTACGCTGATTCGGATTTCAATTTAAACTGAAGATTCACGTCTCATATAGCCTAGCTGTTGAAAGGAGCGGTATAATAATAATAATAATAATAATAATAATAATAATAATAATAATAATAATAATAATAATAATAATAATAATAATAATAATAAATGCTGTGGGGTAAATGTACGCCAGCACATTTTTGACACCGTAATAAAATAACGAAAAAGTATTATACCCTGCACATAAAGGAAATAGTTTTAAAATATATGTATTTTTAAAATAAACAACATTTTTTCCTTTCTTTACAAAACAGAAAGAAATGAATTATTTCGTAATAAAACTAACAAAATTATAGAAGCGAATTCTTCATATGTAGATGAAAAACTTACAAAACCGGATAATCCAGTTAATTAGGAAGTTCTAATGTAGTGTTATATTCATATCATGAGGACCATACATCATTAGGTAGTAAAGTACTATATGGCTGGATATGGCAATAATAAAAATAGGAAAAAAAACTGTATAAAGGTAGGCTGTAATGAAATTTCCTACATGTCAACTATGTATAGCATGCAGCAAAGAATATACTGCAAAAGGGGAGGTCCAACTCGTCTTTATTTGTACAAAAATGCACTCCTGATAACTTCATGAGACCAGATGATCATTATTAAACGTCATGTTAACGCCATTTCTTTTTTCGTTCTTTCTTGCTTATTTATAACTAGCAGCGTTCACCCCGCTTCGCTGCGGTCACCCCGGAACGCAATAAACTTTGTTACTTAGATAATTTTTACTTTTTCGCTTTCAAGTGATATGATAAAAACCATAGTAGATTGCAGTAAATGTTAACATTATATCGCCTGTCATTTATGTTAACCCGCCCCGCTTCGCTGCGGTCACCCCGGAACGCAATAAACTTTGTTACTTAGATAATTTTTACTTTTTCGCTTTCAAATTGCAGTAAATGTTAAAATTATAGCGCCTGTCATTTATGTTAACCCGCCGAGTCACATGGTCATGCGGGTTGCATATAAATACGTTTATTTTTACCTATGATGAACTAATAACAAAGGATTTGTACGTATGGACACTTGAATGGTCAATTATCTCAAGACACTGGTAATTAAAAATTAAAGTGATATGATAAAAACCATCTAGGGTCCAAATCCTAACAACCCCCCAAAAATGAAAGAAATTGGTTCAGCCGTATTAGCGTGATGAGTTCACAAAGGATTTGTGCGTTCTCTTTTATATATATAGATACAGTTGCATTCTTTGACAAGGAACGTTAAAAAAAAAAAAAAAAAAACTTATTTTGCTGTGGGTTTAGATGATGTATTACCCCGGAAGGCTACAGGGTTGCCTTTTATAACGGAAGTTGGCATACATTACAAGTTTTTCGGCTGTGATAAAACGCAATCTTAACTGTTATTTTAGCTTAGTGGAATGAAGTTATTTTTGCACGTGCTCATATTTGCTCCACACCTTATTATCTCAAGTATGTGATTAGCTATAATTTATATGGCTTGTTACCTTAATTAGGTAAAGATGTACCGCCCCTTTGTGGAAAAGCATTGCATGTTAGGAAGGCGTATTGTAGGCTATAACTATTTACGACGTGTAGAATAAGAGTTAATAAGTAAGATCTAAAAAAGGTTTATTGAAACCTGTGAAGAAATTTATGAGAATTTTAGATGTCTTGTTGTAGTGTACAGTTTTCAGGAAAAAAATGTACCAAGTGCAACAGAGGTATGCTATCTCAAGAATTTGGTCCTCAGAAAATCTTCAATTCTTGAGGTTGAGAATAAATGAACACATACAAAAGCGATGTGAGGTTGAAGCTAAAACTAATGTTGTCTACGAGAGGACACGAGAAATAAGGTTTTCAGGTTTCAGTCCTCACAAAGGTTTCTCGTCTCCTCTCCTTTTTAAATTTACGTACAAAATTTATGCCCTGACTTTTTTTTTCTTTATTTCATTTAGAAGTTGTCCGTATTCTTCCGCGTCACGAGAGGTCCACAAACGGTATAACATTTAAGCCATATTAATTATTGAAGTACTGTATATATTGTGTAATGACTTATGTATCTTCAAAAGTTGATATATGCTCTTTATTGAGTTCGTGCAATCAGTACATCATTTTTTAGTTTCTATATTTTGAATTATGAAACACTAAAACAGTGTTTGAGATTTAAGAGATCTAGGTGAACTAGTGTTGCACACGGACACGAGACTCGAGAAAGTTCATGCCTTGTCTGGAAAATGAGACGATGATCACACATTCCTATCCTGGTCTCCACACTCACCCGACTTAACGCACCGATCGATTGTTTTTCAGTAAGATTTGTGAAAAAAAATCGTGTGTTTGTGCCTCCTTTACGACCAGACCTCACAGAATTGCGAACTTGCATGAAGAATGAATTTGTAGAGATTAATAGGAGCTATTACATCGAATGCAGGAGAAACTCGATTAAAGACTAGATACATGCAGGAAAAGTAAGGAAAGATACGTTCAGCACTTTTGTTGTAGTCAAAAACAAATTTTTGAGTTTCTCTATATCATTGTAAAGTTTAGTGACAATATGTCAAATATTATGGCTGCAGCAAATTAAGGTAACCATTCGAGCCATATGTAATAGCCCTGTATTTCAGTACGACAATGCCGGACCACATAAAGTATAACACGGAATATTCAAACTTTCTTCCAGGAATGACGAGTACTGCTGCTTCTCTAGCCCGCACAGTCACCTGATATGCCTACCATCAAATATGACTTGTGTGTAAAATGATTGGTGGGCCTTGTCTGTCACTGTCCTCCAGTAGACAGTGTCGAAGAATACAATTGGCATGGCAGACTGTTCTATAGAAATGTGATACGAGCTCTTATTATAGCGTCTGCTTGATATGATGCTACGACGTACAGATGGTCTGATTGCAGCACAGGATAACTTGATACCGTACTAAATTTATCGAAATACTGTACAATTCTGACATTATAACAAGTAGGAGTGTCACGTGTACACCATGTAAAGGAGTTTGGTTTGCATGGCGTGATATTTTCTCAGCTAATATTAAAACATAAATTGATAGTAGATTTCTACTATTTTCGGCTTTACTAGATGGAAACTATTCTTTGTGGCGTTTACACAGAGAAAAAATAACGTAAGTGGCGTACGTAAAAACGTAGGTTACATGCGTAAATCCTGTAGTTTTTGGACTTAACGTACTACTATATGTACATCCTGCAGCAAACGTATAACTGAAATCGTGTGTTTTATAATACTTTCCGTACGTGTTTTCCGTATGAAAAAAGTAATTAGGCGGTAAGGATCTCACATACAGATGGACGTATATAACATATAGCTGGCGTATGTAACGTACGTAATGAAATGAAATGAAATTTTGAGTTTTACGTCCCACGGTTATGCCGGTTAGGCTAAAGGAGACGGTGATAATGAGTAATGAATGAAATGGTGGAATGAAGAAAGTGGGAGGAAACGGGAGAACCCCGAGAAAACCCACGCACACGGTGTTTGTCCACCACAAAGTTCACTTGGCGGGAGCAGGGTTTGAACCCGAGACCCCTAGCACCAGAGGTGAACGCTCTACCACTGAGCCACCGCGGCCCCGTATGTAACGTACGTATACGAATGAAATATAAGGAAGACTATTAGATATCAGACATCCTGCAGTGGTATGATGTAACTTCTAAGCGGAAAGAAGGCAGTGCGTATGTAGCATATGGATAACGTATGCTCCATACAGATTTCCGTTGTATACATATGGATTCCGTATATTTGTACAATGGATAACGAATTTTCCTCAGTGTAATTCATTGCAGCAAATCATGCCATTTTTACTCTATAGCGATTAACGTTAAAATCGAAAGGTGGTTGATTTCTGCAGCTTCCGATGTGAATAGAAGAATAAGAGAGAAGGAGGTACCCATTCTTAGAACGCTAAATTATTTTTTTTTAAAAAAATCCCTCGCTATATCTTAACGCTTTTACTCTTTGGTGATCAATAGGGTTTACTGGAACCGGAAGTTCAAATGATTTCTATCACTTCCGGTTTTAGTAGAGAGTTAAGGATGATGAAATGGAATGTCGATTTCAGGAAACTTTTGCTTATCGCTATCTATCACCGTATTTTCTCTGTAGTGAAGGTTAAAACCGGAAAACGGATTATTTTTAATACTTCCGGTTTGAATATCACATGCATCAACATACTCAAGTTCTAACTTTTGAGTCTGCACGTCCTGGCCAAAATTGGTGGTAGTCCATCAACTAGAACTTGAGATTTGTTGTCTACCTTGTAGATGAACGGCAACGCAGGGTAAATATATAAAGGAGTTTTGGAAAATCAGACCCTTTATTAAATTACACCAAATTTATTTACACGTACGATCAACTTAAAATAATTCATAATGATCATAAGCTGTTAACAGAATTAATATCAGAGCAAATACTATTAAGAGAAGACTAAATTGTGGGAAAATAACAAGAAATGCTAAAAGAACAAAAAATGATGGCAAAAGAAAGATATACATCAGAATCAAATTGTGATAGTAAACGTGAAAGTGAAACTGTATCTTTCAATGACGATGACAGTTATGATGAGATAAATTCTTAAGTGCATATTGTTTAAAATATCTTTCCGTCGTTGGTACTCATAAACCAATTCGGTACTTTCTTCCTTATATGAGAAAGATCTCTAATTCTTTACCTGTGGGTAACGTACCCAAAATGGCTGACACGTTCCCACTTGAACTGCGACACTGATCCCTTGAAAAATGAAATGAAATCTTTGAATTTAACGTCCAATGTTTATGTCTGTTAGGCTAAGGGAGACATGATTAAAGGAAGTAAATAATGATGGAAGAGTTGTTTGAATGAGATTGTGAGAAGAAACGGAAGCACCCCGAGAAAATCCACGAGCACGATGTTGTCTACCACAAAGATTTAGATCGTTTATCTCCCGATATAAGTGAAATACGATGACCAATTTCCTTGATAAAATTAGCTCCTTCTTGACCCCAAATACCACTTGTCTTGATGGCAATTGGAACAAGCCAATATCTATCGACGAGACTAATATATTTATTCCTCTTGTCGGTCTCCTTACGAACAGCTACGAGACCTGCGCGTGATGATGAATATGGAAGATTGGAGGGAGCATAAGTATCTGTGCAGGTGAAGTCCCAAACTACAGCTTTCCCTTTTTTCCAGGACACTATGTATAATTATTTATTAAATTATGTATAATAGTCATGTAAACGAATCTGTGACATACATTTCACACAAGTCTTTCTTTGGTGTTGCAAGTTGCAGTGTACTAAATAATTATAAAGAGAACTTAAAAGGTTTCTTTCGATTTCCGGGATATTTGAAGGAAAAAAATCTGGAAAAATTTGGATCGGAACTGATGTTCATCCTTAAGAAAATTATCTAAACCTCTCTCCCAATACTATCGCACTGATAATTTACACATGAAGCACTTTGTAATATGCCATTACAGTCTAATGATATTATGTTTTTAATAGGAGGGTGCCCGAAATTTTTGCACCGACTGTACCTGACGTTTAACAAAAAATTTCTGGCTGTTCATATAATTCGTAATATTGTTCATTATTCTATTTCAAATTAACATGGAAAAACTGTAAAAAATTTCATTCGGAATCAATATCTTTATTTATATTTTAAATTAGTTATAAGTTTTGTATATGGATATGTAAATGGATTATTACAATTCTTACGGTGTCAGTGCTATCCGAAAATATAGATCCACTATTGGACGGAACTTTCCAGATCAAATAACCAATCTAAAATTCGACAGAATTTTCAGGACCACCCTTCACCTCTCTTTTAGATACCTAGGTCCTTCTAAAAACTAGTTTAATCCAGATTTTACCAAATTTTATTCGTTTTAAAGCCCCACCACCAAAAATGCTTTGTTCTGATTGGATGATAAACCCACGCTATGATATTAGGGCGCAATTATTCCATTCCATGCCGGAACGTCTCGCTGAAGACACTAGATTTGGATCGTCTAGCTCAAAAAAGTTGAAAAAGGAGTAGAAAAGCTGCAAACAAGGTAATATTTGGGAGTTTTTTAACCTCTAAAATCTCTGGAAGTCTCGAGGAGCCAAAAACTATTAAATTTCGTAGTAAAAACTGAACTAAAAGCTGAAATAGGAAGCATAACTCGGTGACGCCATGTTGTGCAGATATAGTTCGTGATGGACAGAATTCAGGATAGTGTGTGCATTTAATCTCCTTTCCCAAACCCAGTTTGCAGTTCAGTGAATCGAATAGTTAAATTTCCCTCTTGCCCCTCCTGAATCAGTGTAGGTTCGGTCAGACCTGTCCGTTCAGTAATCTGTCTGTGTAGTTAGTACGTGATTTTTTTTTTTTTAGCATACATGGCGGTATTTAATTTTGTTGTAGTTAGAATAGTAATCACAATGTACGTGTAAATTTACAGTAAGGGCTCCTATCTGACTCCCAAATTGGGAGTACGGCTTCCAGCGGGATGAGTTGAACATTTAGTTTGTTTCCGGGTTCCTGCCCCTTCAGGGCAGGGGTCCTATTGTTAGCTAATACTCCGATATGTCCCCTCAGGGCATTAATTAAACACTCAAGAATGTGATTTAGTGAATACAGGGCCAGTTGGCCCTGTTTCCTTTCTTCCCCTTTCCTTTCATAGAGCCGATTTAAAATGGTAAAATATGAATGTTTTCTGTGTATATTTATTAGTATAACATGTATTAATGTAGTGTGTAGTATGAATGTGGCATGTATGTGTTCGTAATGTAGAAACATGTTCTAGTAGTAGTAATTGTGGTAGTTAAGTGATGAAAGAGTGTGTGAGATAATTAAATATGGACAGTGTAGTATTTACTATGCGATAAATTCTTTATTATTCCGTCATTAAGTGAACTCATACACAATATTTAATAGTGAACTTAATATAGTATAATAATTCCGTGTACAAGGTCACATTCAGTTGTTCAAGGGTTGATTATATCGTCGCTAGCCCTAGTGTCAAAAGTCAATACTAACCGCCATTCTTCTGTCGAGATGCTTAGTGATTTAGATTTCATGAAATTGACCTTTCTTTCCGAAATAAAACCTAGAAGGTATAATTCACAGCCCATATGAATGTACAGTTAGGTCAAGTGACCCAAAATTAATATATTCTGAAAGTTTCAACATTCTGCATAGTCTAGAAATCGAGATATTTAAATAAATAAACAATACGTAAATTTTTAACAGAAGTCGGGCGATATGATGCTAGTTCTTCGCTTTGAAATTATAATAAATGTCCATTTTTTCTTCGTGGCTGCAGAAGTTCATTGTTACTGCAGAATTTTATAAACATTAAATATTATCGCGGATAATTCTATTTTCAGTGAACATACGTAGGATTTTTTTTTCGTTCTTAATAAAGCTACCAGGTATTACATAGTATTGTGTGTGTGTGAAAGAGTCTTGAGTTCGAGTGAGGTTGTCGTGCGGTGATCGGAATGGGAAATGTTTGTAGTGACTATAGATTTTAAAGTATTATGATGAAATGTGTAAATAGGCTGGGCGTAGATAGAGGAAACAGGGTGTTTGTAGAATATAGCGTCGTGGCAAATGAATATTAATGTGAATATGAATATAAAGTGTATGAATATTGTAGTAAATGAATATAGAAGATAGAACCCCCATATAGTTAAATATATATAGTAGCCCAGTGAATACTTCGCCGCGTGTTGATATATAGATATTGAATAGATACGTGTAACTACAAACATCTCAAGTTCTGACCCCTGCACCATGATATCACGCGGACCGGAGGGCAATATATAGTCGGACTATGGTAATACTTTGTAGTTTAATGTGTTATAGTAATAATCAACCATAGTAATACCATCTGATAGAATAGGTAGCATCATATAATCGCTGACTAGACATATTGAATAATAAATTATGAAAAGACAGTAGCAGTTATACAACAGGGCTGTAGTGAATTATATTTTCTGGTCGGGTTTTAAAATAGAATATCCTGCTCCGTGAGATTTTTTTTTCCTTCACGTTACCTACTCAGGCTAGCTTACAATGTTCATGGAGGCGACAGCTCTGATAGGGTTACAGAATCAAAACAATTAGTTATTGAAATTTATTTTCGCGTACCCGGATGTCGACCCCTAGTCCCTTTAAGTATTTTCATTTCTTTTCTTAGTTTAATTAGACGAGGGAAATTAACGACATCCCAGACTGTGGCGTGTCTGCGCAGGGTAGCTATCGGTGAGGTTTGGCATAGAAATCACCGATCCAAAATTCAGTTTATTTAATTTTTTTTTTATTTCGGCAAATCATTAGTTAGGGATATCTTAGATAATACTTCTATTCTAGTTTCATTACTGTCCTCGAACCTTCTTAGTTTTTCTAAGGGGTCGAATATTTTTTTTACTTAGAGATTTCAAAATTGGGGACGCAGTTACCTGGTCCCTTTCCCCCTCTCCTTTTATCCTGCTGGTCTGGGCCGGATACGGGGATCGGATTTCAATCTTACAAGCAAACTCTTGTGGGATTGGGATCTGATGGACACAGAACTTGCATCCTTGGCAGCAGGGCGCCCCTTGAGTCTACGTATTTGAGTAGACCACCCTTTTGGCATGTTAAGAATATTTTGGCTATGGATTTTGTTGAGAGCGAAATTCGACTTCTATCTTTGTAGCGTTAGTTATTTCTCACTTAAGTCTTTGGCGCCCCTATTCTTCGTCTTCCTTCTTCTCTATCTCTCTCTCTGTCTTCATTTCTTCAAGTTTTTTTTTAATTTCAACCTTCCCCCCCCCCGATTTTGAACTTGTCGCTTACGATTTATTTAACGTACAACTCTGATCTGAAATTACCAGCTGAGACGTTGCAAGACACGATTCATGAATGGAGTAGATAATGATTGGGTCCTCCATCACACTTTGACCTATCGCTGAAATGAACAAAGACTTAGTATTTGACGACACTTCGATTACGTTCTTTCACCGTCGTTCCTCTTAAGTTTTTTTTTTTTTATCCATTGGTCACTTTCCTTTCTGTTTTGGTTTTCGATTACTTTGTAGTTAACCTGGGCCCAGAAATTGTACTTTGGTTTATCTAGTTATATCTTTAGAAATGCTCTGTGTTACGTGCCTGCCTCACAAAGTTTTTTTTTCATTATTTAAGCACGAATTGAATATATAAAAGTGAAAAAATTTATAGATGCGCGGTATCAGGTAGAAAAGCGATTTTCTTTTTCATATGTAATGTCGGAAGTCATTTGTTTTGGGACAATGTTTGCAACCTTGTAAAAAATTTTATTATTGGGGTGATTAATTTAAATGTGTGCGCATTTATTGAATATAAATATATATATATATAGAGAGAGAGAAATGAATACGTCGAAATGTATATGTACTTAATATGTGAATATGATTTTAAAGTAAAAGTATGATATTAAATGTATTATGAATATATGTAAGAGCGCTCGTGTCTGTCCCCCCTAAACGTGTATTGGTTGCTATAGTTTGCCAGTGAGTTTTCCGACGAATTTGAGAATGTAGATTTTGTCATGAATACCGCCGTGCACTTAAGTAATTTTCCTTTTCTTTTGAATAAATGTAAATGATACCTTATGTAATTCTGTAATGGCATGTATTGGAAAGTAACGGCAGGTCTAAACGTAACCCACATCATAACGAATATTATCCCTGAACTACCAACCAAAAACCATTGTGAAAAGTGTACCTTGAATCCTTCTCACCTGTATATGTATCCTGTGACTTGACCAGTTTTTTTTAATCCTCAATTTGAACCTTTATACTCCGTACACCTGCGGGAGATCGTTTTAAAAATCCGAATTATATACACATATATACGAAAGTGATCCTAAGGAAAGGCCTCATGACATGTCCCAGTGTTGCATAAATAACTTAAAACTATTCAATTAATAAGTTTGGAAATTGACCGTCTAAGAGGAGAAACATCCTCTAGCGATAGTGATTTTTCGAAATCCCTGGATGGGTATAAAGCGTCGCAGTGTGCGATTGCAGATATAAACTGTTAAAAGTTATAAACCAAGTATAGACGACGAATGGTTTTGTAAACCAATAGATATATATATACATATAGAGATATATATAAACACGAACGAAGTTAAATGGAGCGAAATGTTTTGGACACTATGAGTAGTGCGTGATTTGTGATTTGAACGCTCAAAATCATTAATATCTTATTACCCAATGTGAGGTAGAGACTCATATAAGTTCTAATACACCAAAAAGTTTTTTTTCTTTCCTCTTTGTCCAGTTTTTTTTTAAGTGAAATAAGTGTCTTCTTTGCGTATGTCGCAAATCATAATTTTGTTTTAGCATGCCTAAGATATGATACATGTAATTATTTTTTTTCCCATTTGTCAATATGATTGAATATATAAAAATTTACTAAAATATAATACTATGTACTCTATTAATATATAACCAAGAACTTGTGCTTTTAATATTTTCTTATAATTATTTGTTTTGTCCTTTTTTTTTTCACTATGAATGTAATAAACTATTTGTACCTTTGTAGTTAGTTGGTTTCCTTTAAACATATATACACTGTCCTGAGTGAGTGAGCGAGTGAATGCATGATAGATTTAATATAAGCAATTTTAGTGATATCATCTGTTGTATTAACATTTATAATATATGTGTCATGTTTTAACATATGTGTTAAGGTAAATAACTTAGGTCATGAAGGACCGTCACTAACGGTTTAAATCGGCTCGAGGAGTGAAGCAAAAATAGCAGGATAAGCCTAAATACGACATCTTTCTTCTAGGAAGTCGAACCTTTTATTGATACGATACATAAATTTATATTGAGTTAATAAGTTTGTTTTTTTTTTTTTCCTCTTGGCTAATTCATATGTGTGGTCGATCCTAGAGAACAGAGTTCAGATGCTGGATGGTTATCAATCACCGGTTAGAGTAACAGTACAAAGAATTAAATTTCACTTTTCTCATTTCCAGGTCTAGGTCTGGGCAACCCCATGATCGTGGTGCCTGGAGCTAGGTCTGGGTGGTATGAGGGAACATGTGTCTATTCCGAAGCATTCCAAAATTGATTAGTCGTTAATAACATTTAGAATGATTCATCTTTCAACGACTTTTCCGACCTCTTACTATATTTCCGGAATTATCCAGTAATCTGTTTCTTATTAAAATACCCTATTTCTTTTCTTTCTTCTTTTCCTACCTCCTTCTTTTACCCTTCTACTTTCTTCTCTTTCTTTTCTATTTCTAAATGAAAGAAAACGGAGTCATGATTGAGAGTAGTCGCTATTGGCACGGTCAATAAGTTGTTTAGATGAGTTTTCTTCGGGAGTCCGATATGGAATAATTAACAATAACAAAAGGTTTATTGGAAGTTACTTTATTGAAGAATAATCATGATTTCGATTAGTAGATGATGTTTCGTAAATCGTTCTCGTTCAAAGAAAGTTAATTTTTAGCGACTCCTCTCCAGTACTTTGCGCCTTATCTTCGTTTACTACTATTTTTTTTTTTTACGTTTTCTTTCAACTTACTTACTTATTTACTTAATTAGTCACTCCTCTTCTACCATCAGATGTAAAGGTCTATAGAGAGCTTTTCACTTGGGACGATCTTTGGCAAGGATTTTTGTATTATTTATCCCCAATCCTCTTCCCTTTTGAATTTTTCCTACCATTTCCCCCCCCCCCTTTCCATATTTGCCTGTGTCTTCCTTTCGGTCTCTTTCCATCTGCTCTAGCCTGTCACACTTTTCTCGGTATCCTCTCCTCTCCCATACGGTGCGTGGGGTCCCTGACCCTGACCGGTTCGATCCCCTGACCAAGTAAGTTTGTGGTAGACAACATCGTGCTCGTGGATTTTCTCGGGGTACTTCCGTTTCTTCTCACAATCTCATTCAAACAATTCTTCCATCATTATTTACTTCCTTTAATCATGTCTCCCTTAGCCTAACAGACATAAAGATTGGACGTTATATTCAAAGATTTCATTTCATTTTTCCTCTCCTATACAGTAAACATGTCCGAACCAAAGTATAGGTGTCATTTTTATTTATTGTTTTAAAGGCTGTATTTTTAGTCCTGTTCTGATGATTTGATTTCTCCCTGTCTCTTTTTGTTTTTCCCCTTTATTTTTCTTAAATATTTCATTTTATTTGATCACACGAAGCACAAAATACTATAAATATTTTACCACATGTGTTATCTAACATTTTTCTGTGTGAAAATGGCTCATTTCGATTTGGACTCGAGAGACAAGGTTATGACCTCATAAAAATTGGGAAGCACAGGGAATAATAACAAGTCCCTGACAGCGTACTTGTCAGTAATTTGTTGTAAATTTTAATGATAAGAATGAGATTAAATTTGCATTTGCAATGGTAGTCGATGTCACTCCTCTGTCTAGAAAGTAGCACGGATGTGCAATTGTGTCTAAAGTGCGAAAACGATACACCAGCCTCTTCTACGTGATCATTACAAGCTAACATTGCAGCTAATCTGCAACAGAGCAGAGCGAAACTAAAGATCTCACACATTAGCGCCGGGATGCGTTCATAGAAGAGGGTGTTTGCGTAAGGGAATACATATAAATAGGTCTACTAGCGTCAATTACCGCTTCGCTGAGTTAAAGTAAGGAAAATTAGTTACATGTTCCCATAGTCAGTTAAATTTTATTATTACTGTAGCACTCGCTGATAGACGGTTTTTTTTTTTTTTTTTGTCTTGTCGGTCATTTTCGATCATTTTTATATATCTTTCCCCCTCCCCCAAGTTACGGGGCTGAATTTGGGTTTAAACTGCATCGGAGGTGTCACTATTCATCTCAGCAACCCCGAAACCTATGGATTCGGCACGAATATCGGAAAAGTTCGATCATTTTAAAAATATCTTCTCCTCCCCTTCCCCTACCATCAAAGTGAAATGATTGAAACCATCCCAGGCCCGAATCTCATCTATGTTGAATATTTGATGACATTTGATGGAAATCGGTCGGGTGGTTCATATATATACAGTGGCGGATCCAAGGGAGGGGCTATAGGGGCTGTAGCCCCCCCCTTGACGATGAGGTATGCACTGGATAAAATGGGCTTCAATCCTGTTTTACACTGGATAAAACGGCAAAATATGGTTTAGCCCCTCCCTTCATCATATCCTGGATCCGCCCCCATATATATATATATATATATATATATATATATATATATATATATATATATATATATATATATATATATATATATATATATATATATATATATATATATATATATATATACACTTTATATTTTAACATGGCAGTTCGTTATCATGATTGAAAGTATTATAATGTTTTCGTGTTTGTACAAGGATACCAACCGCTGATGCTGTGTAAAATTGACCCCAAGAGTCTTACATTACATATAGAGTTTTCTGTGGAATCAAACTGAATTTAGGAGGAAATGAGACATTTTATTTTAAAAAAAAAACAAATACTAAAACATTTTTACAAGTATCTCAAGTATCTCCGAATATTAGTGCAACTGTGAATGTAAGAAAAAAAATCATGCAGCCAGCAACTTTATAACCTTCATTCAAGTTCTAATCAATTTTCCTTCTTGTATTCAGCTGAAATGTCGAAGTTAGCTGTTTGTATTACTCGTCATAAATGAATAATGATCAAATTTTCATTTAAAGGAAAACCGGCTTGGTATATACTATATATGTGTGTATATATAAATATGTATCGTTTAAAAAGAAAAAAAATATCAAAAGAGATTTTCACTTCACCGCAACTAGGTGTATACAATTCTCGTATGTGTAATACATCGTTCAGAAATTATACTGGATGTCTTTATCACAACATTCAAGTTGACTGTGGAAGACATCTATCTTTGTGTATAATATTCTGTAGTCGTCATCAAAGTAATCACTACTTCTTCTTCTTCTTCTTTTTTTTTTGTATTATCGTTTTTACTTTTTCTGCTTTCACATTACATACATAGTTCCATGTGTGCTTACAACTTATTGAATTGAGAAATAACACTCGCTGTTCTTCATTGTCACAATGCCCCCGCGTGAGAACCGTAGCGTACATAAATATTGCTCCAGGGTGTGTTAAAGAAAAAAGGGGTTTAGGAGAGGAATTATTATTGGTTGGATAGTTGGTTGTAGAGGTGTCAAGGAGAGAGAGAGAGAGAGGAATGGAGGGGCAATCTCATTTACATCACAAAAAAGACTTTTTTTTTTATTTTTATTTTACCATCACCGCGACGACAATTCTCACTCTTCTAAAAAGGACATTTGCTGTGGAGAGTGCTTGTACCCTGTATGTGTGTTGATTGTTATATGGCAGGATTATCAATGATACAAGAAAAGTTACATGCACGTACAAAGTATGTTTTCATATTCAACGTAGAATGTAATAACCAATGACCTTCTACACTTCGGAGAAAAAGAAATGCGTTTATGTATACAATTCTATTTATTTGTAGGTTATAGTGTACACTCATGTCCAAAATGATTGTCGCATATCTATAACTGACTTCTTGTAACAATATAATTTGATTATGATTTTGCAGGGCACTTTTAATATTGATACTATGTGTATAATCGTGAAATGTATATTTGTGGTAAACTTCATAGGAAAAGAATTATAAATACGAAAATTATAATGAGTAAAACATAATGTTCCTAAATGGACAAAAAAGTTTTATTTTCATTTTATTGTTCTTATTTACTGCTCCTTTGACATGAAATTTACCACATACATGTCTTTGCCGATTATACACATCCTAACATTGTAAGAAATACCGGACGAATTCGTTATCAAATTATATTCCTATAACAACATATTTATAGACATGCGACAATAATTTTGGACATGAGTGTACATTGTCTGGATCCACAGTTAACTGTCAATTTATATACTGTATGTGTAACTGTCGATATATACAGTATATATAGCTCAGTACTTTTATATTCTACAGACAACTCTAAAATTACTCTACTGAGTAATAATAACTTGATATATATATATATATTTTTTAGAGGAAACTACCTAACTTACGAAGATGAAAAACTTAAACGCCAATAATAACATAATGTCTTCAACAAGTAATTACCAATTGATACAATGAATTATTTAGAATTATAATAATTCTTCATACTCTTTGGGTTCACAGAGAAGTGTTTAGATTTGCTTATACAAATACATTAACAACTCACTGAATCAGCATATACCCTACATAATTTAAATTACAGTATAGATACACATATACGCGAGTACCTTTCCTCTCAGGCCCGTATCCAGGGGGGGTCTAGGGGGCGCCCCCCCTAATTTTTTTCTGGCCCTCTAAAAGTTTTACACTAGGCTTGCAAAAGAACTATAATATGGTGATGAACTATCAGATGGTTGGATCGGACCCCCCCTAACTTCAGCCGAGCCCCCCCTAAGTTTTTGGGCTGGCTACGGGCCTGTTTCCTCTACAGACAAATGGGGGCACGATGACTCTGTAGTACAGCGTTCAGCATTCACATTTGATGCAAGAGATCTCTACGTCGAACCCAAGTCATTTGACTTCGTATAGTGAACATCATCCATGAGTGTCCATGAGTTTTCTTGAGGTTCTGTCTTTTCCTCCCACATTCTCATATTCCACTAGTTCTATCATAATCATTCACTTCCATTGATCTTTCACCTCTTTTAGCCTAAAAGGCATAATTGTTAAAATTAAAGATTTCGTTTTACTTTTGAAATAAACGAGTAAAATCCATATCACAATATTTCGATTTGATTGGTTCACTATTTGGAAAGCAAGAACAGAAAACAGCAGTGTACAATGTCAGTGAGTTTCTATTCCCGTATGTTTTAATGTTTGACAGAAGATTTGCTTTTTTACATATCCTAACCTTATAACCATTTTTTAACCACCCTTCATGTTTTTTTTAATCCTTTTTGAAGTCTACCACAGGCTGATGAAGGAAGTAGCATCTTCCGAAAGCGCTACCTGTTGCATGTAGAAGAATATTCTGCTACATATTTTTTGCGGTGAGTAATAGGCTTTCCGCTTTTTCTCATTGAGTAAAATCCAATTTAACATTTAAACGCCCATTGACGCAACCGCTGCGTCGAAGCTTTAAACCTCAATAGCTCAGCCCCTAATTAAGCTAAAAAGATGATTTAGTACAACATATTCCCGAAGGATGCAGCTTTCCGCCGGTGTGTATGTATGTGGGGGGGGGGGGTACCACGGAGGTGAGGAGGAGGGTAAAAGTCGTGGATTTTTTTTGTTTTTTCCAACAGTTTTTTTGGGGGCATTCTTCCCCTTGGGGGTACACTCATAAAAATTGGTATGTGAAGCAACAAAGTAGGCCACTACATGGCAATATCCTGTATTTGTAATTCTTGCTTCTATGGGAGGAGTAGGGAGGGGGCAAAGTTGGCCAATTTTTGGAGTTTCAGTTTTTTTTTTTTTTTTTTAACGTAAATTACATTTATTTTTACAACGAACATCAATAGCTCAGCCCCTAATTAAGCTAGAAAGATTATTTGGTACCAATGTGTTCCTGAGGGATGAAGTTTTCCGAAAGTATAAGCTTTCCAACGGTGTATGAATCATGACTCTGTGATAATTAGAGGGGACACCAGAGCCCCCAAAGTAAGAGTCTATGACTTTGTTAAAAATCCCTGACAGGCGTCTAAAGGTTAAAAGGTGATCTTACATCTGTTTTACTTTAAATAGGTTTTGCCTTGTAGAAAAATTAATTCATATACATTAATTTTCTACTGTACTTGATGTGGATAGAATTGATGTAACTATCTGTTTACACACAGTATAAGAAAGAATAGTGAATTAAAAATAATTACTGTTCATAATTAAATAGGTAAGACTTAACTGCTTAATTTGGTTATTATTCCTGAGCCCACACACATATACAATGAAACCTGCCTAAGTTTTCCATTCTTGGTTCAACAGAAAAAGTCCATTTTTACGCAAATGACCGACTAAATGACTACAAACTTCTACCTATATATACCTTGTTCCATATGCGGCCAAATTATACAACTGCTAGAGTTTACTGTTATGTGCTATCATTTTTTACTCTGAAAGTTGATCACTTACGTAAACCGTCGATTAGTTGTTTGATTTAATGTTCCGTTCAGCACCGAGGCTACATGAGACAGCTAATGTGGATCTACAACTTTACATGGGATCCGAAACACAGGATATCGAACACATGCCACCTGCGCCAAAGAGGCGTGCATCAGGCACGTAGCCAAGGGGGGGGTCCGGGGGGGGGTCCGGACCCCCCTTCGAGACCAGAAATGAAAAAAATTAAGGAAATAAGGAACAAAATGAAATGAGAAAAAGAAGGATCAACGTTAAAAATAAACAAAAGCTACAAGAAGCTTTTGGTTACTCTTTCTTATGAGGAGATTTCTATTACTTGCAATACATGGTGGCGAGGTAAGCGATATATCCTGGAATAGTCAGGGAATTTGAATTTTTTTTTTAAACGGAATTCTCAGAATTTCTAGAAAAGTTACGGAATTCTCAGAATTTCTGCTACTAATCAGGGAGATTTCAAGCTTCCGAAAGTATAGTACCGTTGTGTGGACATTTTTAATCATAATTGTTCGTTATTGCATCCTTTCAGTATCAAACATGTTATTTCAAAAACAATTTTCTACTGCTCCTTTAACATGTCATTTGGAACAGACTGTAGTTGACGGAATAATAAAAACAAAAATTTATGTGGAAAGAAAGATCTGTTAACATTTGATTCAACAGAGACAGGAACGCAGATATTGTAAATATTTTACAAAACATTATTGAGTATGTACTTTTTTATAATAGTGAATATGTACTTTTTATAATAGTTGAGGTCATAATGAAAGGGAAATTGTTGTATTTGAATGAACAGAGTAAGAACGTAAATATTGTAATATCTTTTTCAACATGTTTTTTTTAATTATTTTATTCGAGATTTCTTCATAGTTAGTTATTAAAATACTTACCACTTTATCTTCATTTTATCGTCCTAACAAACCAATATATGTTGATAGTAAAGTAGTTTAGATTGGTCTAGCTCCTGGGCATTCAGAATTTCTTGCCCCCCCCCCCCCGTTACGAAATTTTGGCTAAACGAACCAATATATGTTTCAGTAAAATAGTTTACAATGATCGAGCCCCTGGTGTGATGACCACAGTATTTCATGTGACCGACCCCCCCCCTTCACGAAATCCTGGCTACGTGCCTGCGTGCATCAACCATATAGCCAAAAGAGAATTTCGTAAACTTAATAGTTATCTATGGAACCAGAAAGATCTACATAAAACTATTATTATAATGTAAATCTCCCAAGTTAAAGGGTTTAAAGAAGTTATGTACTTTAGTAATCTGCAAATTAGCCGCCCTCAACGCTAGTCTAGTGTTTAGTGCGCGCGCCTTTGGTATACAGACTCGCATTCGATTTCCGGTGGGAGAGTTCTGAAATTTAAAACGTACGACGGTGGCTCTGATTCCACCTTAAACTGAAGAGCCACATATTTCATATAGTCTCGGTGCTGAAAGAACGGTAGACTGTAAAACAATCAATCTACAAATTGGCCATTTACGTAAGATGAACAATTATCTGTGAAACCAGAATGATTACATACGAATAACATCAGTTCTTGGTTTGGAAACGGTGTAACTTTAATACTATATATAAAAAAAACTATTCTACCAAACTTTCACAGTATGCAAACTTATAACATTTTTGATGCTGTTGATTGAAATCACAAACACGCGACGTGTGCGCCACCTGTTACGCGGGAAATGGAGTTTATAACTCACCTGATGCATTCCTGAAGATCTGACAGACCTGGTCTACGTACCTTCACTATCCAAACTCCGAATGATCTTCAGGAACGCATTAATTCAGCTCTAAACTCCATTACACCGGTTACGCTTCACAAAATGTGGTTGGAGCTGTATTCTGTCTCGAAGTTTCCCGCGTAACAGGTTGTGCATCGCGTACTTGTAATTCCAATTAACATCACTAAAAATTTTATAAGAGTTTATATAATTATTAGTAATGTATAATATTGGTCTAGGAATTAATTCGTGCGGGTGGACAAGAGATGGCGCAACGAACGGAGCGTCCCACAGTTCCGTGTATTCACACATGTGTTGCAAACCCCTGTCATCGCGTATCGTTCGTAGTATAGGGCAGTGGATTAAAGTGTCAAGAACACCAGTTTGTAGTTAAGTGAACATGGCGCAATTTGTGCCTGATAAAGTGTTTTTGCGGGGTGTCCTGCTGCATTACTTTAACATGCAGAAAAGTGCGACTGAAAGTCATCGTATTTTGGTGGAAGTGTATGGTGACCATGCTCTAGCTGAGCGAACGTGTCAGAAGTGGTTTGCACGGTTTAGAAGAGGTGATTTCGGCTTGGCAGACCAAGAGCGAGTTGGACAGCCAAAAAAATTTCAAGACGAAGAATTGACAGCATTGCTCGAGCAGGATTCGTGTCAAACGCTGGAACAACTTGCAGCAGCATTAGGCGTTGATCAAACAACAGTCTCCAAACGCTTGAAAGCCATGGGAATGATTCAAAAGATGTCACATTGGGTTCCACATGAATTGAAAGACAGAGACGTTGAAAGACGAAAAACCATTTGCGAATTGCTGCTTCAACGACAGAGCAGAAAGGGGTTTCTGCATCGAATTATTACGGGTGATGAGAAGTGGATCCATTACGAGAACCCTAAACGAAAAAAGGCCTGGGTGAAACCAGGTGAACCAGGTCCATCACAACCAAAACGAGATATTCACTGTGCAAAGGTTATGCTGTGCATATGGTGGGATATGAAAGGTGTGGTGTACTATGAGCTGCTGCAACCGGGTGAAACTATGAATGGAGAACGTTATCGACGACAATTAATGCGTTTGAAGCAAGCTCTGGCCAGAACACGACCAGAATGGGAGAACAGACATGATAAACTTATTGTTCAACATGATAACGCTCGCCCACATGTCGCAAAACCGGTCAAAACCTATTTAGAAAATGTCGGATGGGAAGTTTTACCCCACCCGCCGTATTCACCAGACGTTGCTCCTTCGGACTACTACTTGTTCGATTGCATGAACAACGATTTGATTGGACAGCGGTTTACTTCTTCAGAAGATATCGAAACATGGGTCTCTGACTGGATCGCTTCCAAGGATGAGGACTTCTTTCGCCACGGAATCCGTACATTGCCTGACAGATGGGCGAAAGTGGTGGCTAGCGATGGACAATATTTTTCTTAAGGTATTTATGTATTTTGTGTTTGTACTTCAGCTTCAATGTGTGCGTACCAACCGCACGAATTAATTCCTAGACCAAATAATTTTCACCATTTTTATTCTAAGCTACGAGTGATCAACCTTGACAGGCTTCACTGTATTTATATCTTCTTAAAAGATTGTGGAAAATGTTTTTCCGCCTTACTTTCTGTAGTACTCTATACTTCCAAGCAATTGAAGAGTCGTTTATATGAATATTAAGTTGTCGGTGATTTGTATAGGCGAACAAGGCACTTACAAAAATCAAGCATCACTCCGCTGTTGTGCATGTGAGTGTGTGTGAGTGTGTATATGTATGGATATGTATGAACACATAATTCACTCTTCGATGCATGAAAAAAGCAAGCAAACTAGGCATACTTTTCTCTTTCCAATTTACTTTAAAAAAAAAATCTTTTCATCCATGCAAACACTTTTCATGCAGACCTTCGAAAAAAATAGAGGGGGAAAAAACTCTTAGGGCCAATTATAATATTATTTGGCTTTCATATATAACAACAGACGTAGAAAGAAAATAGGGGAGCTTGTCTGAAGTAAAAAAAAAAAAAAAAAAAGTAACTAACTATAGTTACCAGGAAGAAACGACCGCCATTAAAACAGGTGTTAAATCATGGACGAGTGAGGCAGGCCAATTTGAACTGTGACTGGGAAAAAATGTGCAGATAATAGTGCTAAGTTCACCACACCCGAATTTTCTTTCTTCTCAATACCAGGCAGAACATAAAAATTCAGAACTGGAAAATTTTTCTTTTATTCCGTTCAGACGTGTGGCTGTATGCTTATATCATAAAACAAAATCTACCGTGATGTTTTTCACCTATTCTCAGTAAAGCACTTGAGATTAAAAAAAGAAAAAAATCAGATCCTTTTTCTGCTTCCTTGAGTTCATGCTGTGTATTTGCTTTCATACGGTACATTATGACAGACGGACAGGGAGACAGTGAAAATTTTTAAACGCCAATTTCCTAGAAACATTAGCATATCCTGCTGTCGCAAAATTTTAAAAGAGAATATAATAAAAGAAAACGAGCGAATTATTTTGATGGCATTTCTCCGAAATTTCAATCTCCGCTAATTAAATTGAATATATTAACGGTTCTATTCATAATGAGAGATTTCTGATTCGATTCTCGGTTTATCACTAAATGCTCTTCATTCTAGCTTTGGAACTAATATAACTATACTATAACTAAATAAATAAAATCTATCTTTCAATTTCGGCAATATAAAAATGAAATCTTTAAGAAATGAATGAAATGGTGGAATGAAGAAAATGGGAGGAAACAGGAAAACCCCGAGAAAACCCACGCATATGGTGTTTGTGCACTACAAAGCTCACTTGGAGCGAGTTGAGATCGAACCAAGGACCTCATGTACTGGAGGTGAACGCTCTAACACTGAGCCATTCCGATACAATTTCGGCAATATAACGTCAACTCATCAGATACATAAAGAGGTTACAACTTATATATTTCAGAAAATAAGAGGTCATTTCTAACAAACAACAAATACTTTTCTTTTTTACGTTATTTTTTTTTCAAATGAGGTATAGATCTCAACTTTAAATTATGTTCAAACATTCAATTTTAAAAGCTTTAACTTAAATTAGGAACACACCTGCGTAATGTTGCCATCTTGTATTTTCCTTATACATTTTTAATTAGATACAAACCTCAACTGTTAATTAGATTCAAATGCTAATTTTTAATTCCCTTTCCCCTAGTCGAATGGCTAGTGCGCATGCCTCTGAGTACAGGGCAGACCGATAGCCAGCCCCCAAAAATGTAGGGGGGAGCTGAAGTTAGGGGGGTCCGATCCAACTATATCATAGTTCACCATCATATTACAGTTAATTTGCAAGCTTACCGTGAAAATTTTAGGGGGCCAGGGAAATTTAGGAGGCCCTACACCCTCTGGATACAGGTCTGGTACAGGGTCCTGGGTGCGATTCCTTGTGGTAGAGATTTGCAATTTGACCGCATTACGGTGGTTGTTATTCCATCTTAAGGTATAGATCCACTTCTCATATAGCCTCCCTGCTGAAAAGAGCCAATGAAATTCACTAAAGTGGGTGCAAAAAGACCTCGTTGTTGGCGTGCTCAAAATATCTCTTACTCTACTCTGAACTTCACTAAACAAACAAATCTCACTTTTAAATCTTAACTTTTAACTTATTATCTAGTTATTAGTTTATTTTAATTTAATAACTACTATTAAATTTGATTTAATTCAATTTTAACCTTAAATTAAAATCTAATTATTAGTTCTTTAATTTAATAACTATTATTTAATTTTATTTTAATTCGTTCTTAACTTTAAATTAAAGTATAATTTTTTAATTATTTTCATTTAATAAGTATATTTTTAAAATTTACTTTAATTTAAGCTTAACTTCAAATTAAATCTAAGTATTAATTATTTTAATTTAATAACTAGTATTTAATTTGTTTTAATTTAATCTTAACTTGAAATTAATAGTTAACTAAAGTGAGAAAAAAATGTAATGATTTTTTTTTTAGTTTAATGTTCCATAATTAAATCCTTTAGACCAAGGGAGACAATGATTAAAGCAAGTGATGATGAAAGAATTGATAGAATGGGAAAGTGGGAGGAAACGGGAGTACGCCGAGAAAACCCACGGACTCGATGTTGTCCACCACAAACTTACTTGGCCGGGGGATCGAACCAGGGACCCCACACACCAGAAGTAAGAACTCTATCACTGAACAACCGTATCAGTATCACGTTATTAGGTCGAAAGTATGTGAAAAAGGGGAGGTCACTATTACGTAGTTAGGTCGGAAGTATGTGAAGAAAGGGAGGTCACTATCACGTTGTTAGGTCGGAAGTATGTGAAGAAGGGGAGGTCACTATCACGTAGTTAAGTCGGAAGTATGTGGAGAAGGGGAGGTCACTATCACGTAGTCAGATCGGAAGTATTTGAAGAAGGGGAGGTCACTATCACGTAGTTAGGTCGGAAGTATGTGAAGAAGGGGAGGTCACTATCACGTAGTTAAGTCGGAAGTATGTGGAGAAGGGGAGGTCACTATCACGTAGTCAGATCGGAAGTATGTGAAGAAGGGGAGGTCACTATCACGTAGTTAGGTCGGAAGTATGTGAAGAAGGGGAGGTCACTATCACGTAGTCAGATCGGAATTATTTGAAGAAGGGGAGGCCACTATCACGTAGTTAGATCGGAAGTATGTGAAGAAGGGGAGGTCACTATCACGTAGTTAGGTCGGAAGTATGTGAAGAAGGGGAGGTCACTATCACGTAGTTAGATCGGAAGTATGTGAAGAAGGGGAGGTCACTATCACGTAGTTAGGTCGGAAGTATGTGAAGAAGGGGAGGTCACTATCACGTAGTTAGATCGGAAGTATGTGAAGAAGGGGAGGTCACTATCACGTAGTTAGGTCGGAAGTATGTGAAAAAGGGGAGGTCACTATCACGTAGTTAGATCGGAAGTATGTGAAGAAGGGGAGGC